>NW_009259988.1:1394690-1396245 GCF_000687185.1 Egretta garzetta
CCTCTGAGTAGCACAGACTCTGCTCTTTGGACTTGTTTGGCTTCGGTCCGTGCTCCTGGAG
The DNA here is from genome assembly GCF_000687185.1 of Egretta garzetta. NCBI lineage: Eukaryota > Metazoa > Chordata > Aves > Pelecaniformes > Ardeidae > Egretta > Egretta garzetta. The sequence goes on from NW_009259988.1 coordinate 1,394,752, forward strand.
AGCAGAAAGGAGAAAGGCTTAGGGTGGGCATGTGCACCCGGGACTGCTCCTGCCCGGGGTCGCACCCCAGGGTTTGGGCTCCCCAAATTCCCCCCGGGGAGCTGCAGAGCCGCCCTGCGAGGGCACGGGGTGATGCCTGCAGCTCTGTGCCCAGGCCATGGGGAATCACAGCTGATGTTGAAGGGTGAAGTCTCCCCGTCTGCTTCTCAAACACCCGGGGCGGTCAGAAGAGCTTGGCGACAGGAGAGAAGAAAGACAAGGGGCTCATCCCTCCTCCCCGGGCAGCTCAGGAGCTTTGCTGGGCCCCCACCTGGAGCCAACATGTAAAGCGTTCACACAGATCCATCCCAGCTCCAGGATCGCTCCCGGCTGCAAATGTCCCTGCCTCCACCCCGTGACACCCACCGGCCCTGGCCCCTCTGCCCCACTCCTCTCCCGGCAGCACCTTCCCACCCAAGGAGCAAAGCGCAGACCCACAAACCCAGCGCAATGCCAGAAAATACCTGTTTTTCAGATTTCCCCAAATCACGTGGAATTCAAGCTGTTTGCACCCCAAATGAACCAGGGAGGGGGTGGAGGCCCCATCCCTGGGAACATTCCAGGCCAGGTTGGCCGGGGCTGGGAGCAACCTGATGTGGTTCAAGGTGTCCCTGCTCCTGCAGGGGGGTTGGGCTGGGGGACCTCTGGGGGTCCCTTCCCACCCAAACCATTCTATGATTCTATGATTCTATGATTCTAAGTTGGGCTCAGGGCAGCCACCCCAGCTCCCCTTGCCCCGGGCAGAGCCGTGCCAGGCAGGGGACGATACCCCAAGCGATGGGCAGGGCATGGATCCCTCCCTTCCCCACACCAGACCCCCAGCTGCTGCCCAGAGCCCCGTTTACCAGGGGTGGTGGATTCTGCCAGGCCCCTCGGTACCAAAGCTGCGTCCGGACCGAGATGTGTGCACGAAGCAGGACCTTTTGCTGCCCATGGGCTGCAGCCGATCTTCTGGCAGACAAACCCACCAAGGGTCCAGACCAGTGGCCCCAGTTGGCAGCAGCGTCCGGGCTCGGGTCCTACCTGGACAGAGGTGCAAGTGGTGATGACGCTCGTGTCGTACATGGTGTTGCTGTCATTGATGTCATCCGGCAAGGCAGGGCTCTTCTCTGTCTTCGGTGGCAGGGTGACGGGGGGCGAGGGGTTCTTGGGGGAGAAGTTGACGTCGGTGCCGTTGCCGAAGGCTTGGATGGCGTTTCCTGGGGGCAGGAGATGGTTATGGGGGGGCTGCATCCCAGTGGTGACGGGGCAGGGTGAGGGGGACGGGGATGGGAAAGTGCCTTACGGAGACAGGGATTTTCCGTGAAGTCGCGGAGGAACTTCTCGCACTCCTCCTCCATGTTGCCGCTGCCTTTGCAGGAGCACCAGGGTGAGATGGTGATGCTGGTGGGGCTGGCGTCGACGTAGTTGGGTGTCATGTCAAAGCCTGCTCCCGGGCGAGGAGAAGGAAAAGGA
>NW_009259988.1:1396353-1400463 GCF_000687185.1 Egretta garzetta
GGGGGGGCGTGGAGAGACCCTTTGCCATCCCATCCCGCACGGCACTCACCGATGAGCCCCGCATAGGAGCCCAGGCACGCCTGGTAGTTGTCCCCAGGGCAGCTTGTCAGGGACTGGAAGGAAGCTTGGCAGTTGGTGTGGAAATCGGCCAGCCGGGACCTGGGTGCAAAGAGCAAGAGGGATCAGTGGGACCTGGCCAGGCTGGAGACTTGGGCGGAGAGGAACCTGATGAAGTTCAACAAGGGCAAGTGTTGAGTGCTGCCCCTGGGGAGGTTGAACCCCACGCACCAGTCCAGGCTGGGGGCTGACCTGCTGGGAAGCAGCTCTGCCCAGAGGGACCTAGGGGATCTGCTGGACGACAAGGTGGCCATGAGCCAGCAGGGTGCCCTTGGTGCCAAGGCCAATGGCATCCTGGGGTGCATAAAGAGGAGCGTGGCCAGCAGGGCGAGGGAGGTTCTCCTCCCTCACTGCTCCGCCCTGCGCGGCGGGACTGGAGCATCTCCCCTAGGAGGAAAGGCTGAGGGAGCTGGGCTTGTTCAGCCTGGAGAAGAGAAGGCTGAGAGGGGATCTCATCACCACCTACAAATATCTCAAGGGTGGGGGTCACGAGGACGGAGCCAGACTCTTCTCAGTGGTGCCCAGCGCCAGGATAAGGGGCCATGGGCACAAACTGAAGCAGAAGAGGTTTCAGTGTAATACGAGGAAGAACTTGTTGACTGTGAGGGTGATGGAGCCCTGTCCCAGGCTGCCCAGGGGGGCTGTGGAGTCTCCTTCTCTGGAGATCTTCAACCCCCGCCTGGATGCTGTCCTGTGCCCCCTGCTCTGGGTGAGCCTGCTTGGGCAGGGGGGTGGCACTGGGTGGCCCAAGGGCCCTTCCAACCCTTGCAATTCTGTGATTTCACCGCCGCCTCCGGCCTGGAGTGACTCAGCAGCACGGAGCAACATTTAAAAGAAAAAAAAAAAAAAATAAAGATGAGAGAAGAGGATAATTGGGATAGGGAGCAGAGATTGAGATGAGGTCTAGACTCAGGAGGTGCAACTTCCTGCCTTGCCTCCCGCTGCCCCAGCCTGTGGAGGGGGTCACGGGTGAGGGAGGGGTGGGTGCCCCACTGGGGACAAGCCCCCGAGTGTGGGACCCTCCTTCCCCATCCTTCCCAGCCCCCTCGGAGCGCTGCGCGGCTGGCAGAGCTCACCATAAACTTCGCCACCTCATTTGGCCGCGCTGCTCCCAGCGTCATTACATGACCGTAAAATTTCACTGCTTGTTTTTATCTTCCCCCTTGAAATGTTAAAGCTTAGAGTGCAATTAAAACACCTGAGGTTGGGGGTTACATTTTCCTTTCTTCTTTTGCAGCCGAGAGGGGGGAAAAAAAAAAACCAAAAGGAAGGCAGAGACGCCGGGGGCTGCGATGCCCCTGCCCTCCTGCCAGGCGGGGGGCAGAGCAGTGATGGGGAGAACGGCAGCAGGACCAGGAGGGGTAAAGACGGGGCAAGAGGAGCCGAATTCCACTCCTATCCCGATTACTGACAGGGTTACCCCTTCCCACCCGGCATGACGCACAGACAAAGCGGGAGCAGCCATGGAAGCGGCGTTATTGCCGGGAGTATCAGAAATCCGGCTCTGCTGGCACAAACCCACCCTTTCCACCTGATGCTCTGGGTTTTTTTTTCCTGGGATGACCCAAATCACCACGGTCGAAGGGTAAAGAAATGGGAAGGATGTGGGAAGAGGATGGACAGATGGATGGGCAGGCGTTTCCCAAATCGATGTCCAGCTTGGGAGCCCTCGGCACAAGGAGGGCATGGAGCTGTTGGAGCGGGGCCAGGGGAGGGCTACTAAAATGCTCCGAGGGCTGGAGCCCCTCTGCTCTGAGGCCAGGCTGGGAGAGTTGGGGGTGTTCAGCCTGGAGAAGAGAAGGCTGCGGGCAGAGCTGAGTGCGGCCGGTCAGGGCTTCAAGGGGGCCCAGAGGAAAGGGGGGGACAAGCTTTTTAGTAGGGCCAGCTGGGACAGGACAAGGGGGGATGGCTTTAAACTGAAGCAGGGGAGGTTTAGACTGGATCTAAGGAAGAAATTCTTTCCAGTGAGGGTGGTGAAACCCTGGCAGGGGTTGCCCCGAGAGGGGGTGGAGGCCCCATCCCTGGGACCATTCCAGGCCAGGTTGGCCGGGGCTGTGAGCAACCTGATGTGGTTCAAGGTGTCCCTGCTCCTGCAGGGGGGTTGGGCTGGGTGACCTCTGGGGGTCCCTTCCCACCCAAACCATTCCATGATTCTATGATTAAACGAGCAGACACGAGGCTGAATTGTGGCCCAGGCTGGATCTCAATCACCGGGAGGAATTGCTGCAGAGCAGCCAAGATGCTGACACGGTAGATGAGACCTTGCATTGCACAACAGAAAGGCTCCTCAGCTCTTTCCCCGCCCCCCCTCTCCCCCCCCCACTTCATATAGAAAGAAGAAGGCATACATTATTTTCTTTAGCTTCCTTTTCCTTCCTTCTTAATTAAATGTCATCTTCATCCAACCGGTGATTGAATCATCCAGCAGCACCTGCCTAAAGCCATAAGAACTGGTGAAAATAAGGGGTAGAAATTGTGGTGGATTTGGTTTGGTTTTGTTTTTTTTAAATAGGAATTATTTGTTTTCAGGAGATTTTGATCAAATTAAATGGAGGAACAAATGAAGCAGTGATGGAATGGAGTAAAAGGGATCTGTGGCGATACCTTACAGAACTTTTCATCCCACCCCATCTCGAGGGCTCTAAGGGAGCTGGGGGGGGGGGGGGCGGGGACCACCGAAACGCAGGCAGCGCCGGGGAGGAGCAGGGATGCTGCTGAGCCCACAGCCAGCCGGGCCACCACCGGGCCACCACCGGGCCACGTACCGAGGAGAGGGCAGCAGAGGGAATCCAGCACAGCTGCGGGGGCTGGACCAGAGCACTGGATGCTCCACGTGGAATGCGGTGCTTTCCTGGAGACTTTTGCTGTTTCCAACCATCCGTGACCGGGACTTTTTCCAGCTCATGGGGTTTCACAGCCACCGATGCAACCGTCTCCTGCCAAGCAGCTGAGCCTCTTCTGGGGACTCCCTGCTCCTCTGGGGACCCCAGCATCACCCCACAGCGGCCGAGCTGTTTGGCGAGAGTCACCCAGGCACTTGCTGCCTTCTTTTTGCTGCTTCCCCCAGCCGGGCACGCAGGTTGCACTCGGTTTTCGCCTGCTGACGGGCTGCCAGCAGCGTGAACTGGATTATTTTCCCACTTACACCAGCTGCCTGACCCACTTACAGCCTCCCAACAGGCTGCAAATTTCCAGGGCAAGGTCAGCCTCTTCAACCGGGTTATCCCAGCACTCCCGACGAGAAGACAGGACCCCTGGGCACCGCCGCGCTCTTCTACACGTTGGACGCTAATAAATAGCAAGAACACAGCTGGCACCGATTCTCCCTCCCCTTCCTCCTGCAGACAAACCTCACCCAGCCCATGGGCAGGTTATTTCAGCCAGACCCACATTTATTTTCCTCCCTAGTGATTTGGAAAGAAAATCCCCACGCCAGCGGAACAGAGGAGAACCAGGGGGTCCCATTCTGCACCCATCCCTGGGGCTGATGCTCAGCTCTCAGCACACAGTCTCCCTTGCCGGAACTGTGCATGAAGCCCAGTATGTGCAGAAAAGCTTTGCTGGGGGACTTTTGCAGTGCTCAGCCCTCCCTGCGGCCAAAACCAGCCTCGGGTCCAGGGGGTGTCACTCCCCACTTGCAAGGCAGGAGCAGAGGGGAGAGCCCAGGGTGGGTGCTGCAGAGCAGAAAAGCTCCGGCTCCGCTCCTTCCACAAAATCCCCGTCGCAGGAAGGTATTTGGACTCCCTCCTCCTCCCCTCCGCGGGAGATAAATAAAGTTTCCGACAGCATTTCCCCTCTCCCCAAATTAGAGGCGAAGGCACGTCAGTTCTCTTAAAGAACTGTGGCAAGTTCATCACCGAGCGGCACGAAAATTTGTCACGCCGCTCCCCGGGGCCCTGCTCCTGGCTTGTAGCATCCTCTAAGGCAAATGTTATTCTTTTCATAATACATGACAAGCCAGCTGGTAATCTTTCCAGAATATCCAAGCCAGAT
>NW_009259988.1:1400649-1403360 GCF_000687185.1 Egretta garzetta
TGGGGTGGCAGCCGGGGCAGGGATGGGGACGGGGACGATGGCACGGGGAGGGACAGAGCACAGCCCCAGCCAGTGCCGTGCTTTCCTGGCGGGCCCCCAAGTTCCGGAAAAAAAAAAAAAAAAAAAAGTGAAAAAAGGGATTAACAGAAATTAATGTTATATATCTACACATGTATCAGATCCCAAACCCACTCCAAGTACCGGGTTTCAAAGTTAGGGGTTTCCAAGCTGTTTCTCTTTGATGCATCTAGAAAATACGTTTAATTTCTGGGGGAAAAAAAAAAGACCACATTTAATTTCTGGGGAAAAGAAAAGGACGATGCCAAGGGGAGGCAGCTCCAGGGATCCAGGGGCTTTAACACTTCTCCCTGCCCAACTCCAGACACCTCCCAGGGACCTGGGTGCCAGCAGCGCCCGTATGCCCCCGGTGCATCCATCCCCTGTGTAGGGGCCTGTGCATCGCTGCAGGGACCACCCCATCAGCTCCGGGCTGCTAATTCATCTCCTAGCCTTGGTATCCGGCAGGAATTCCGAAGCAGCTTGCCAGCACCAGCAGGACACCCTCGCGCTGACATTAAAAGTCACCTACACAGCAGAGGGTTTTTGATTGGGTTGGGGTTTGGTTTTTTTTTTGCCCCGCTCGTTGGCGCGTTGCATTTTTATTTATTTTTTTTTTAAGGAGAAAAATCCCCAGAACAGATGCAAGGTGCCTAATTGGGTGCTAATTGCTCCCATCACCGCATGCCTACCAGAAGTCCAAGCCCGGCACTGGTAGTAACGCACCCCCCATCAAAGCGAACGGTATCAGGCTCTTGAATATTTCATGCAGAAAACGTCCGAGATGCGGAGATTACTCAAGACGTGTTTTTCACAGGCAATTTACGGGGACCGAGGAAAAATGGCTTTAATAGACATGAGCATCGAGAGGCGGCTGGGAAGCACGCGCCTCCCCCCCGCCGAGCGGCGGATGTTCAAGAAGCTGCGGCGACACGCAAAAAAGCTCGGCCAGACATGAAAACCCCGCGGGCCCGCTGGGCATCCTCCTCCCAACACTGGCTCTGCCTGCTCGTCCTGCCGGAGATGAATGCTCTCGATGCCAGGAGATGCTGAGATTAAAAAAAAAAAAAAAAAATGAGGCTCAAACACCGAGCACAGTGGCCAGGTAAATTCAAAGAGCCCCGCAGATGGGGATCAGCTGAAGAAATGAGGGAAGCTGGAGTGAAACTCCACTTTTCTGGATGACCCTCTGCCAAAGCTGTCAAGAGTTCACAGAGGGGGGGAAAAAAAAAAGACAATAAGATCAATGGAAATATTTGTTTTATCCAGGAAAAGTTATCTGCCACCTCTGGAGCTGGAGTCGCCTGCTCTGGTGTGAGCCAGGAGGGTTTTATTCTTGCTTTTCCTGAAAAATCAGGTCCCTGTGGCAGCACAGCATCTCCCGGCAGGATGAGGACTGGTTCCCCACCCCAAAGCCGCCCCTCACCCGGGGAGACGGGGCAGCGGGCAAGAGGCAAAAAGAGCAAGAACCAGAGAGAAGCAAAGGAGAAAGAATCATAGAATGATAGAATCACAGAATGGTTTGGGTGGGAAGGGACCCCCAGAGGTCCCCCAGCCCAACCCCCCTGCAGGAGCAGGGACACCTTGAACCACATCAGGTTGCTCCCAGCCCCGTCCAACCTGGCCTGGAATGTTCCCAGGGATGGGGCCTCCACCCCCTCTCTGGGCAACCCCTGCCAGGCTTTCACCACCCTCATGGTAAAGAATCCCCAAATCAGAGACAGCAGAGCTAAGCCTGGAAGAGGAGGGGGGGAAAAAAAAATTAGGACAAACAGCCAACAGACCAACTGCTAAGTTAGGAGCCGTTAATTAAGAAGTTTCCTTCTCCGTATGTATTTTTAGGACACCGCGTTTTGATTCATCATAGATAAGAGTAGTTGAAAGCCTTTTTTTTTTTTTTTTATCCTCTTGCCTATGCTCAAACCCTATCATTACCCGGTAAGAGAAGAGAAGAATTAAACGCACGCATCATTTGATTTTAATTGAAGGACTGTTCTATTTCATTGAACTGCTAACTAAGCCGAACAGGAGATTGTGTTTACATAAGCAAAGCCTGAGTCAGTATAGACTTGCTGTCACATTAAGTCAATACTTATGAAGGCTCCCTATTTAATTATTCAGTGCGAATTGACTTATTATTGTGTTAAGAGCGCGGTTAGCCTTGAGCAAGGTGGCGGCGGAGTGGGGAGATCCCTTCCAGCCGCCTTCGCCCACGGGGTCCCCGGGGAGAGGTACCCAGGGGGTGCTGCCCTGCTGCCCCATCCCTTGGTCCCCCCCATACCGGGAAGCCAAAGCCTTCAACACCAATTTCCTAATTTAAGGTTGGATTTGGAGGCTTCCCCATTAGGTTATTGCAGCCCCAGCTGCCCACCCTGGTGCACCCACCGACCCGCACTGGGGACACACCAGCCCCCCTCCAGACACCGGCACAGCTCCCAGAGCCGCTGCTAAATCCAGGAGCCTTCCTGCCTCCCTCCTCCTCCTCCTCCTCCTCCCCAGACAACAGTGTGGACAGCCCAGCCGTGCTTCTGAGCTCTCATTACACGGCGTAATGAGAAAGTTGAGCTGCCGCTCTGCTGTTTATCAAGGAAACATCCATTATAGATGGCATTTTGTCTGCGCTAAACAAAGGCCGTGAAGAGGACAACGGGGTT
>NW_009259988.1:1403371-1407283 GCF_000687185.1 Egretta garzetta
GTTTAAAAAAAAAAAAAAAAAAAAAAAGGTGTTTTGTTCCCATGTTTGGTGTTTAATCAATACCAAGCCAGCCTGGATCTGTTCCTTCCTTCACGCACACCCTGGGCCAAGCCTCCCTCGGGCGATGAAGCAAGGCTTCCCCTCCCCGGAGCATCGCTCCCGAATTAGCACCCCAGCCCAAGAGAGATGGCTTCTGCTATGCAGAAATGCACCTTGTCAATGCACTCAGACACAGGGCCCCTGCCAGGAGCTGGGCAGGATCCATCCCCCCCCCCCCCCAGCCACGAATCCACTGAAAACGGGGAGAAAACTCAGGCGATAAAACAACAGCCCTGATTTTGGATGCTGCGGAGCTACAGCCAGTGGAGGCTGGGAGATTCTTCAGCACCAGCATCGCTGAAGCATATAAGCCCAGATTATTTGTGTTCCTGACTTGCTGATGCAAGATGAAAAATACAGCAAACTGCAGCTGCTGAAATCAGCTCTTTTCTCCCCTTTCCTTCCCTTTCCCCTTAGCTGAGGTTAGTGTTTTGCAAAAGGGTTTTATATTCTGGGAGCTAAAACCTGTCCGTTGCAATCAGACACAAAGCTCGGGGAGTTTGTCAGGCTCCTCCGTTGTGCTGGGAAAAGCTTGCCGGCACAAAAAGCTTCACAAATTGCAGCGATCTGAGCCTGATTGCTCCTGCTCTCGCGGCCGGGAGCTGGGCAAAGGGGGCTTGGGCATCTCACTGGGGATTTTTTTTTTAGTCGGGGCCATTCGAATTGCTTCATCCAGAGCAAAGCCTGGGATTTGAGCCCAGAATAACCCAGATCCCCACTCCCGGGAAGGGGAGGGCACAGGCTGAGCGCTCTCCCTCACCAGGATCCATGTGAGGATGCACGGGGGCCGCATCCTGGCCCCTTCGTTCCTCAGCTTCTCTGTGCAGTGCAGAATGGAGGGGCTGCTCAGCGCCCTCCTCTGAGCCACGGGGACCCCCAGGTGATCCAGAGCCTGCTCTGTGCTGGTTTACATACCCCAGTCCAAAGCATCCAGAAAACATCGCCTTCCACCGGCGGCGCTGGAAGAACCGGTGGCTTTTATCTCCCCAGCTTTGTGACCACTGATGGGACAGGGACTGGTGTTCAACGACCATTTAACCACCAGCCCTGAGCAGCTGGAAAGCAGCAAGCCATGAAAACTTCCAGAATTACTCTTTTCCACGCCGGACCATTAATTTGCCCTCTTCCCCAACTCCTCTGCTCCTTTTGGGAAGGAACCAACGTGACCTCAGGGTGGGTTGTGTCCTGCAGGAGCAGCAGCCCTGTCGAGGAGCATCCCCAGCTCAGCACTGACCATGGGGAGAGGGCAGCAAAAATCCCCCTGCAAAGTCCTGTCCTGGCACCGAGGGCTCCGCCGTTCATTAGGCATCCAGCCAGGAGGCTTAATTACACTCGCGTGGGAACATTATCTCATCTCCTGTCACCGCTGGGTTTCGGAGCAGCTTGCCGAGCTGCTTCTGAGTTGAATGCCCTTGCCGGTCCCACGTGCAGATAAGGATGAACATCAGCCTGCGATGCCAGCCCGATAAGCACAGGCATGGATGGGAGAGCCCACCGCAGCCCCCAGCCTTGCCTCACCCGCAGGCAGGGGCGTGGGGTGAGGGGACGTGGGGGGGGGTTTCATGCCCAGTTGCTCCTGGGTGGAGGCTGGTGAAAACGTTATTTATAAATGCAGATGGCCTTGGGGAGAGAGAGAGAGAGGAGAGGCCCCCCCCAGCACCACGCAGCCCTCCAGACCACCCTGTCCCTGCAAAACAAGCCCAGGGCCACTCGGCAAAGGGGACAACCAAACTCCCCCAGCCAGCACAGGGACACGACGCAACCCCCCCGGGCTTTTGCAGAAGAGCAGAGCAAGCCCGGAGCGGGACCAGCAGCATCCCAAGGGGTCCTGGGGACACCCACCGGAGTTCGCAGATCCCCGCATTGGGCACAGCCCTGTCTGCACAGCAGCTCCGAGCACCGAGCCCGCAGCAGGGACCTCTGCGTCACCCCCTTCCACCAAGCCCTAAAGCCACCCCAAACACATGGCACATCCACATCGGTTAAAACCCTCCGACAGAACACAACCAGCAGCTGCCAGCAGAGTTTGCATCGCCCACACGGGGTCAGACAGCCCAGATTTCCTTCAGGTTGGGCTTCCCAGTTTCCCTAAGCGCTCCCAGCCCGGAGCAGCTGGGAAACGCCAGGAACGCGCACGGATGAGGACACGAGGCTGGGGGAGAAGGGGTTCAGCCAGCGAGTAAGCCCATGCCCAGCTTAAATTTGGGAAACTTGATGCCCAGCAATGGGAGCTGTGGCTCCCTGCCCCAGTTTGGGGCAGCGCTAGGGCAGACAGACTGACAGCCGCTGGACAGACAGGCAGCGAGCATCAGGCTCTCAGAGAAGCCTCTTGCTAGCGATGGTTTTCCCTGACCTGCTCTCCTCCACGTCCTTTCCCCGGGGCCCAGGGGACACGATGCCCACGTATGCATCAGGCGCAGCGTGCCGGGCCGTTCCTTCATCCCTGAGGAAGAGGGGCCAGGCAGGGCTGGAGGGGAGAAACTGCAGCGAGGACCAGAAAATGCAGCCTGCACACGCGTGCCCAGTCTTGGGGAAAGCACAGAGTGCACACAACCCCCGCTAAAAGGCTCTGCCAGAGCCATCTCCATCCCAAAAGCCAGGGAGAAAAAAAAAAGCCAGACCCTCCCTCTCTTGCAAGGCAACATCAATAGAGAAAAATTCCTATTTCCCCCCGCCCCTGCAAACACAAGGAGGTCAAGGGAGCTGCTGGAGCACCTCAGCATCCCCAGGCAGGGGGTCCCTGCTGCGGGCTCTTAACCCCTCTGGCCCCCCAGTGCCACTGCCTGCTTAATGGGACCCCTTTTACCAAGGGATTTGGAGCAAACCCACCCGCCTGAGCCTCGGGAGCGCTGACAGAGACCCCCCGCCCCGGGGCAGAGCTGCGGGAGGGCAGCGGATGGGATGGGACTTTCTCTTGCAAGCCCAGATCCAGGGAGCGCATCCATGCACAGCCCCGCAACACCGCATCACGGGGAGGGAAGAGCCGTGGTTAAGGCAAAGCCCTGCAAACCGACACCCAAAGCTAGGGGCATAAATAAATGCCCGGATTTGGGTGCTTTGCAGAGCGAGAGCCCCCAGCCAGGGCTGCGCCTCCCCAGCCGGGCAGCATCCACGCTACTGCTGGAAAAATGCATTCCCAACGTGGAGCAAACAGCCAAAGCAGGTACCACACTCTTCCCCCTTTGCCGCCTCACCTCTTTCTGGTGGAATTTAATTTCAGGCAGGAACGGGCTTATAATTAACGCTCAGCAGCTCCGTGGCCTCTCCGGTGTCCCCCCCCCCTCGCCACCACGCTGCTAATGCAGGTTTATCCCCGTCCGCAGCGTTTAATGTCTGAGCAAACATCAGGCCTGCTGATGGAGGGGTGCTGCCATTAATTTGGTCGCGACTCAGCGCAGCCCTGCTTATCTTTTATTCAGAGACATTGCCTTATTGTATTACTTTTTGATAAAAAGCCGCATTCCCGCGTTTCAAACACATTTGCTTGCAGCCAGAGGAGGACCTGAAGCTGTGCCATTTATTTATTTCGTCACCAGGCTCTGGGAAACTCCATCACCTTGATGACAAAAAGACCCTCCTCCTCGTAGGAAACATATTCTTTATGAGGCTGATCCAGCCCCCGGAGGATGACAGGAGGTTTGGTTTTGGGTTTTTTTTCCGTATGAATAACGAGTTTCATAACGGAACAGAAGCCTGATCTCCCGACTTCGCTCCGCCACAGGGAAAACAGCAGATTTCGGTAGCCGCGAAGCTGCGCTGGGGATGCTGAAAGCGTGCCGAGGGATTTTGCTGCTCGCGGGGCACAGCTGCCCC
>NW_009259988.1:1407400-1408352 GCF_000687185.1 Egretta garzetta
GGGTTTGCACTGGGGGTTTGGGGGCAGAGGGGATCCTGGGGTGGGGGGGGAGCTCAGTTGGCAGCCCCCATGCTCGCAAAGCACCCGCAGTCCCACAGAAACCCATGGGTTCACCCCACAGCAAGGAGGGATCAACCTCGAGGCCCCACCTCGGCCTCTCCAGGAGCAGCCAAAACCCATTAACTCCCCCCCATTTTACGCACGGAATGCGGCCAGTACTGGAGGAGGCCGCGCCAGCGAGCGCCGCGTGGCATCGGGAAGACACAACCGATAAATTTGGAATAGGGACACACAACAAGGCAGCGCTGCAAACCTGGCCAGAGCCCCGCACAACCCAACCACCACCACCATCTTCAGGTCTCCCTCCAGCACTGGGACGGGCTGGGAAGAGCCCACGCAGAGCCCGGCGCAGCCCTTACCGGCAGAGGTGATCCGTCCGGCACGTGTTGCGCAGATCCAGGCAGTTGGGCTTCTCCTTGTCCTCGTAGGAGCAGGAGGGGACGATGGTTTGGCGCCGGCGCTCGGCACAAGCCTGGTCCTTGCAGGAGCAGAAGAGGAGGCGGTAGGTGTACTCGCTGGGGACACGGTCGAAGAACTGGCGCAGAGCCTTGTGGCATTTCCTCCGGCTGCAGTGCTCGGTGGCCGAGATCTCCTTGCTGCAGGTGGAGATGTAGCCCGAGCGCAGGCGCTTGCAGTTGTCGTTCAGGTTGCAGGCTTTGGCCGCGTCGAGGCAGTGGTTGCTTTTGGAGTTGGTGGCGGGGTCCATTCCTGCCCGGAGAGCAAGAGGGAGAAGGGGTGAGGGTGGCACTGAGGAATGGGGAGATGCCCCAAACCTGGGGAGATGTTACAGGGAAGGGGGGCTGGCATTGGTGTCACCCCCTGGCATCTCCAGCATGGCCGGTCCCTGCCCTGCTGGCAGCAGGGAGGGGGCTGGATGCAGTCCTGCAGTTCC
>NW_009259988.1:1408631-1409118 GCF_000687185.1 Egretta garzetta
CTCTGCTGGGGCTCCCCAAAACCAGGTCACCCCCCCAGCCAGCCCCCCACAGGTCACCCCCACTGCCCAGGTAGAGACAATGGGGACAAGGTTGCCACCAGAGCTGGGCCCCGGCCACGTGCCCCGCATCAGCCAGATCCAGCATCCGCCCTGGGAATCCCAGGCGTCAGCAAACGGGGAGAGGACGGACGAAGCCAAACCACGGGAACAAACACTGAATTTCCTTTTTTTTTTTTTATCCTTGTCAAAATGATGGAGGGGGCTGGATGCAGCCCTGCAGTTCCCCCCCCTTCACCCCCATCCCATCCCCAATTTGGAGGGCCTCCTCCAGCACCAAAGGGGTTAATGCACATCAGTTGCAGCAGGGGCACCTGGTCAACGAGTCTTCAGTGCATAATTCATGCCATGAATTTGCAATATTTCTTGTCAATTATTCAAAGAATAATTATTATTAATTATTCAGCCTGCTCCAAAGCAGAATAATATG
>NW_009259988.1:1409328-1409807 GCF_000687185.1 Egretta garzetta
GAGGACAGACAAAGCCAAACCCCGGGAACAAACACTGAATTTCCTTTTTTTTTTTTTTATCCTTGTCAAAATGATGGATTGCCCTCGGCAGCCCAGGTGCTTTTTTAGAAGCCACCTGACTGCCCCAGCCATCACATCCCTAATTTCCCCCCCTCCATAGCCCAGCCAAGTCCATGGATTCCTCTGTTGTCTCCCAGCTTCTACTGGCAAAGACAAACAACAGCATCAACCAGGGCTTCCTAACAGAGATATTTGTAGGGCCCTGCTAATTAGCAAACGGCAAGCAGCTGCCTGGGTGAGCATCGTCCCCCGCCTCCCTCTGCCTCCCCCAGCTGCCCACGGGGGCCGCCCTGCAGGCGAGCAGCGTTTTGGGGGGTCATTTGCAGCATGGGACCCCACTTTGTCTCACTTTCCCACGGTTTTATCCCACTCAGCACGAGCCTCCGAGCCGGGAGCTGACAGCAGGGCACTGCCTACGT
>NW_009259988.1:1410389-1412021 GCF_000687185.1 Egretta garzetta
GGCGAGCGGTTAACAGCCAGCGCGGCGGCTCTCCGGCACAAGCGTGGGATCTGTGCAAAGTGCCGGCTTACTGCCTAATCCTCCGGAGCATCGCGCCTGCCCTGCCCGAGACCTGCAGGGACCTGGATGCATTTTAATAGAGCCGACGCTTGAAAGCACAGGGTTTCTGGGGAGCTCATTAATAAAGCACAAGCATGAAAATTTCATGAGGCGAGAAGGAAACAGGGACCAAGGAGCGGGGGAAGCGACCGCGCTGGGAGACCCAGTGCCACCAGCTGTCCCCTCGGCAGGCTCTGCCTGGCCTCTTGGCGCAGGAGGGGGTCAAGGGCAAAGGAAGAGGAGGAGGAGGGCGATGGGGAAGGCACAGAAGCTGCAAGCCCTCTCCGTGCTGTGCAGCGTGGGCCAGGTCTGGGGGTCTGACACCCCCCTGCCTCTCGGGTGCTGCTGCCCCGTGTTTGTGCCCATGGGGGCAGAAACACAGCATGGGGGCCAGTTTCCCAACTGGAGCCTCTTCCTTCTTCCCTGCAGGCTGGGGGTTCCGCAGGGGAGGCTCCAGCACCCCTTGGCACCCAGAGCATCCTCACCGCCAGCCCGGGGTGCTCTGCTCCGTGGGGATGGGGGGGGTCTGGGAGCTCAAAGCCCCATGCACGGAGAGGGCTCCGGTGCTTGTTTGTGATGATGCTCGTTTATGATGATGCTCATTTGCGATGCTCGCTGGTGATGCTGCCAGCCCCCCCCAGCCCCAGACTGCCCATCGAGCAGTCAGAGCATGGCAGCATACATCGCCGCTCTCCTCACTTACACAGCCTTCCCCTCTTTTTTCGGAAGGCAAGGTAACCCCTCCACTATCCCCCGGGAATCAGAGAAACAACCCTAACGAACAGCTCGTTTGCTTCTGTCGCTTGGGCCCCAGGTCAGGGCTGGGGGTCCCGGGGGGCAGCCGCTCGCCCCTCCCCTCCCACCCGACCCCCGCGGGGGGGGGTGGGGGGCCCGGGGGCCCCCCCGCTCGCCGCTCCCATCACACCAGCCCCGTGTGAAGGGGACGGAGGAGAGGAAGAAGCATCGAGGCCGCCCCGCTACATCTCCGGAGCATAACAGCAGCCAATTCCCCCTTCCCCCAGCCCCAAAATTGCCAGACAGGCTTCCTTTTCCTCTCGCTTTGCTTGTATGAATAAATCAACCCATGAGCGTTTAATCCCCCACTCCAGACACTTTGCTTTTCATACTTTCCAGCAGCTAAAATATTTCCTTGACGCTAATGTAGTCCAAAAAGGCGTGCGGGAGACGGGAGGGGGTGGCATCGTCATCCCGAACCGGTGCTAAGCTCCCTGGAGGGAGCCTGGCAAATTCGCTTCGGGAGCTAAAACCCGGCGGGTGATGGCAGCGGGGGGGACGTGGCGTCACAGCCCCCCCTCTGAGGTGTCCCCAAGTGAGCCAGGGGGGGCTGTGGGCAGGGCTGCACAGCCCGGGGGGGCATGGCATCGCTGTGGGGTCCCCAGGGTGCCACCACCCTCTGCTCATGTGCACCCCGCAAGGTCTGGGGATGCAGGGACCCCCAAAACCCCGCGGCAGTGGGGGGGTCTTGTGGAAAGGTCTAAGAGGAGAAAGAGCAAGGAGAAGCCAAGGCAGGGC
>NW_009259988.1:1412157-1414051 GCF_000687185.1 Egretta garzetta
TAGCACGGAGGGTTGTCATGGAAATAGATGACAAAAAAAGTTCCTGAGGATGATGGTGGTGGTTGGGTTCTCGGGAGGAGGGCGTGGAGACAGTGAGATGCTCCAGAGGGCTCAGCATCCTTCTCCCAGCAGCATCCCATAGCCTGGCTTGAGTCCGGCTGCCCCGGGGAGGGACAGCAAACAGCCCCCCCCCCAGCTTCCCCACAGACGGGGCGTCCTGCCCATCCCAAATCCTCCAGAAGATGAAACCCTTTACACTGAGCGGGGGGTCTGGTCCCTGCTGGGGGCCGGGCTGTGCCCTGCGCCTGCCCCTCCACCCCTGCCTAATGTCGTGACGGGGACACCTCAGCACGACAGACGAGGGGATTACAGGCTCGCCAGCCCACCTCGGCTCTTTGCCGTAAGCCCACGGGCTGGAGGCAGCTGAGTCCAAAAGGTAAAAACCTAAATCACAGCCTGGGGTGAAGCAGAAGCCTGAGGAGGAGGAGGCTGCTGCCCGTGGCTCTGCCACCACCGCCGGGCAGGGGCTCAAAGCAACCCCCCGCCTCGGCCAGGGCTCCCAGCAATGCCTGACCCCACCAGGAAGGTCTGAAACAGAGAGGATCTGTCCCAAAATGCATCAAACTCTGGCAGCGCAAGGGAACCACCCCCTCCATCCCTCCCCTCCGCCAGGCACCGGCACCCTGGCCAGCTGCGGGGGGGCACATGCCACCCCCAGGGGTGCTCACGGCATCAGGCCTGGGAGAAGAGACGGGAGGGAGGGTGGCCATAGGAGCTGGAGGAGCAAAGGACAAAACCACGGGGGAAGGGGTTGCAGGTTTTCCTTGCCGGGGAGCTCAGCAGAAGGTCGACATCCCCGTGCAAGGGAAGATAAACCAGCAGCAGCATGTTGCTTTTATTACCTGAGAAAATTGAAGCAAGTCTGAATATATCAGAGAGACGAGAGGTGACCGGCTCGTAGGGGGAAGCTTCATAAAATTCTTCTCCTGGAGTGGGAGGAAAGAAAGAGACAGGGGAGAAAAAGCAAATTAAAAACCACAGCAAATAACCTCAGCCACCACCGAGGCTACGGCCGGGCACGGGCACCCCCCTTGGCGTGGCAACCTGCGATTTGGGATGGGAAAACCGAAAAAGCGTTTAAATCACTGCCCTGCAACGCAAGGAAAAGTCCATTTGGGGCCAGCTCAGCTTCATTCTTGCTGGCTGGAAGCCTGCGGCCGGGCGGGCAGGTCTGCGCTGCTGCCTGCCGCTGCCTGATGCTGGGTCCTGCCGCGAGCCCAGCTCCCCGCGCCAGCCCGGTTTGGCAGCGGCTGCGTTCGGACTGACCTCAAGAGCTGAGGGAATTTAGATTTGAAAGGTCAACGTTCCGTGATTACGTCCGCGGAAGCTGGGCCAGCTGCAAGCTGGAAGTTTTAGGGTCTGTACTCGCCACTGGGTTGGTTTATTGTTGTTGCAAAAAAAAAAAGCATTTGCCTAAAAAAAAAAAACCCACCCTGCAAAGATTGGTTTCTGCTCTGCCTCTGATGCACTTGGGGAAAAGAGAAATATTTCGGTGGGGGAATACAGACCCTCATCATTCAAGCACCAGAGCATCCCTACAGCTGATCCACTCCAGGGGCTCAGCCATCGCGACCCGCACTTTGCAAAGGGAACATGAGCACCGTCCGTCTGTCCCCAGGCCGGGAGCAAACCCCCTCTCTCCCACCTCTGATTGCAGGGCCAACCCATGTGGCTTTTGCTGCCTCTCCTTCGGGTAACTCCAGAAAAGGCTGATTTCAGGAGAGCTGGCCACGGCTCTCAGGAGGGGAAACTCTCTCATCAAACCCCAGCAGCCACAAGAAAAAAAAAAAAAAATGAAATAAAATAAAAAAAAAACCCATGGCTGGAATTTGAA
>NW_009259988.1:1414063-1418319 GCF_000687185.1 Egretta garzetta
GGTGGACCGGCAGCGTGGAGCATCGACCCCCGCCATGCCTGGCAGCCCTTTGGGCAGGATCCCTGCCCACACCGGGCGCCCTCGCACCGGGGACGGACCCCGGCAGCCCCGGCCGCGCCAGCCCACACGTGCGCTACCCAGTTATTATTAGCCCAAGTCGGCAGCATTTATCCCATGTAATTAAGGAGCCACTTGAAACCCTGTGCTGGAAAACAAGCTCATTAAGAGGCGGGGAGGGCTTGCTCCAAGCCCAGCAGCTCCTCAGCCCTCTTCCTGAGAAATTTGGGGGGGGGGGGGGGATTGCCCCACGCCTGGTCTTGCCACAGCCCTTGGGGTGATGCTGCATGGGGGGCAAGAGCCCCCGCGGGGGCCACGGGGTCCTGCTGCTGCTGGTCACAGGGTGGGAAACACCGGGCAGCCAGCAGAACCCCCCCCCCATCATGCCTACCCCCTTCGCCTGGTGGGGTTTCCTAATGCTCCGATGACAAATAGCACCTTTATTAAAGTGCATTTAGGAAACACACTGTAACCTCCCGGTATATTGCTTTGCCAATGCAATAAATAATTAAATAGTAGCTGAATCCTGCTGCTTGCTAGGAAAATTACTGCGCATTAAAAGGGCAGTGGACTTTCCTTGAGCTCGCTGCGATGCAATTAACCTCCAGGAAGGAGGCTGGAGTGAAAGCAGTCCTCCTTAATGGCAGGGATAGGTTGGCTCCCGCGGCTGCGGGGCTGGATGGGGAGGCCACCGGGCACGGCATCTTTGCTGATAGGCAGAAGATCAGGGTCTACCTCGGGCTCCTTGTTGCTTCTACACGCACTGGTTTACGCGTGTTAAAGCTAAGGGCTGCTGGATCTCCCCAAAGCTTCCACCTCTCCTTAAGACTTGGTGTAATCGCTTCTCTTCCCACCTCCTCCTCCTCCTCCAGGTACAGGCCCTGGAGTACCCATCGCGGTAAAGCATCCCTCATTCATGTTTGCAGAGCCCTCTGAAACTGCTGAATGAAGGCTGCTAATGAGGGGGAGAAAACAATTAAGCAGTAATTCCTGCTCTGGGCTGGTTTTCGGGCTCGCTGACCCAGATTTGAAGGCAATTTCACCTTGGAGCTGGGGGGGGGGAAGGTTGCAGGCTTGGGTGCAGCTCCCCACATCCTCGCTGCTGCCACCAAAGCCCCCCCAGCAGCACCACCACCTCCTCGGGCTTCAATCCCAGCTCGGGAGGGAGGTCGGAGACCTGCGCTGGCTGCGGGAACGGGGCTGCCAGGGATGGAGGCTCCTCTGCGGGCTCTGCCAGATGAACCCCTTCAGCTCAAGCTGCTAAGGGAGGTGGCTTGTGGTCAGGATAACGGAGCAGCAGGGGAAGAGGCATTTTTACAGGCCCAAATCATGGGTGGAAGCGGGGCAACGCTGCCAACACACTTGGTGCCACAGGTGGCCAAGGGTCCGTCTGCTCACGAGCCGCCACCGGCCAGGTAGGCACATGCCCTTGCTGGGACTGTGCCGCAACTCAAGGGCTCTGCTACAGGCGGTGTTGCACAAGCTGGAGCTGGATTTAAGAGCTTCCACGTGCCGAGCCAGCCGTAAGCCCATTAGAGGGATCTATACTGTTAAACTGATGCTGGCTCTGCTCCTCTCCAGCCTGGAGCCAGCCGGGCGCTGGCAGAGCGGCGCAGGGGTGGCAGGAGGGGGGAGAGCCCACAGGACAGCAAAGCAAACCCCCCCAGCAGCGGCACCAGCCCCAGCTGAGCCCCTCACGCCTGGTTCTTTCCTTTGAGCCCAGTAAAGTGCCCCTCTGCAGCCCTGGGCCAGCAGCGTGAGCCCCTAGGGCAGCCCTGGCCCCGGTGATGCCCCTGCAGAGGGGCAAGGGGCAGGGGGTGAAGCCTGCTGCCTCCCCCTGCCTTCAGGCAGCGGATCATCCCGCCTTCAATGAACAAAGCAGCCCTGGGCTAGCAAAATCCAATTTCAAATACATGCACTGCTCTCCAGCCCCTGATTTCCTCCTTCCCCAGGCTGCGATTACGGCAGGCTCTGGTGCGTCGCCTCCCCGCAAGGCGAGACCCCAGCGAGCCCTCCCTGCCGCTCCCCGGCCCACAGACCCCGCCGGAGCAAGGGCTAGCAGGGGGCTGCGGGGGCCAGCCACAACCTCTGCACCCCAAGGGATCCCCACAGCTGGTACCGAAGTGCAAAGCCATGCCCCAGCCTGGCTTCCCTCGGCACCCCGCAGGCACATCTCCTCCTCCGGGGCAGGCGGGAGGGAGGGAGGGAGCCCAGCTGGAGAGGAGCCCTGCCCCAGCTTGCAGATGCCCGGACACCCGGGCACGACAGCTCTGCCATGAGAGCGATCAGCCCTTGCTGCAAACGCAGCCCCCAGCCTTTTTCTCCCTTGCCCCATGCCCAGGTTGGGCAGGCCAGCTCTCAGCCCAGCATCCCCTGAGAAACGGGGGGACCGCCTGCCTCGCCTGGGGTGCCTGTGCTGCCCAGGGCACTGCTCAGCCCATTTTTACCAGAGCAACGAGGCGCCCTCAGAGCTTCCCAACCTCTAGGTGGGTCAGGACCACCTCCCCTCCAGCACCCTCCACCCCATCGCAACCCCGCAGAGCCCTGCCCCATACCTTCGGTCAGCCCCAGGTGTATACTCCAGTAGATCTGAAGGCACTGAAGCTCCTTCTTCATCCCTCGCTTGCAGCGGCAGTCGTAGAGGGGGCTCTCCTGCAGCACCTCCAGGGCTGCCTGGCATTCCTTGTTGGCCAGCATGGTGTTCCTGCCGCGGCCGGCCAGGCACTGCCGCAGCGTGCGGTACCGGGAGCTGCAGCTGGGCTCCGCCGCGCACAGCTCGTTGGCTCGTACGCAATCCACGGGCACCCGCCAGCCATGGGGGTCCTGCCCCGCTGGGGACGGGGGGCCAGCCAGCGAGCGCAGGATCTCATCTGGGTGAGGGGCAGGGGAAGGAGAGATGAGGGCAGAGAGAGGTGAGGGAGGGCAACCAGATGGGGCGAACCCCTTGCATCCCCTCCCCGGGACCCCACACATCAGCCCGTGTCCCAGCCACGGTCCCCGGCTGGTCCCTGGCATTAGACCCACCTTCGGGCTCTGGAGAGGGAGAGCACCCTCCCATGGTGCCTGAAACGAGCCTGGATGTGTCCCCAAGCCATAACCCCACTGGGGACCATTAAATACGAGCAAAGGGGGATGTCACAGGGCACCCTGGCAGCAGCGACGTGCCCCAAGGTGTGGGATGGGGAAGGTGGAGGGTTAACCCAACGCCTCGGCTCCCAGAGCCACGTGGTGCCCCGGGACTTTTCTGTTTCTTATTAAAACCAAAACCAAGCAAATAAACAAACTCAGCATGTTTCCAGCCCTGGTGCTTGGGGACACGAGCCTCCACGCATGACCTCTCAAGAGTCAAGGGAAGCAGAAAGCCCGTCCAAACTCAGGGCACACATTGCCGCTTGGGTTTTGGTTTGCGGCTCATCGTTTTCAGGCCCGCCACGGGAAATTTGAGGGCATCTGACTCACGGGCTTTTGGGCACTGGGGCTTGGCAGGGCTGCAGGGTGGCTGCAGCTTGGTACAAACTCTTCCTCCCAGGGCTGGCCTCCTGCATGCCCCCGTGCCAGCCACCTCTCAGGGTGGCAACCACCCAGCTCGCCTGCTCCGTGGGCCCTGCCTTGGCAAGCCCCCCCCTTCCCACCTGGCACTCCCTCAGCTCTCACACTATTTCTATCATTTTATCATTTTCTTTTGCTTTTTGAAATAAATTCTTGCCAAGTCAATCCCAGGCAAGGCCACCAGCCCAGCCCATCATGGGTGCATGGGGAAGGGGGACAGGCTGTGCTGGCATGGCTGGTCCCCCCACACCCACACCAGCCAAGCGATGGGGACGTGGGGGACATGGCAGGGCCCCCTGCCACTCCTGACCCCCCCATCTGCCAGCTTGCAACCGGAGGCAGGGCAAGCCCCAGAGCAGGCAAAGATGGGGGACGACAGGACCTGGAGGGCGTCCTCAGCCACCCCGGAGGGTGATGCAGGGGGGGACCCCGCTTTGTGCAATGCCCACACCCATGGCTGCCCCTGTGCCCTGGGGAGCAGCTTTCCCCTCCCCTGGCTGCCACATGCAAGGACAACACGGGCACAGCAAACCTCAGCCTCCCGCTCCCAGCCCCTTTCCAACCCGTGGCCGCTCGGCCGGGTATGGCAGCGGGACAGTGACACCTACAGGCATGTGACAAGGGCCACCCGTGTCCCCCCCACCCGCCAG
>NW_009259988.1:1418429-1419019 GCF_000687185.1 Egretta garzetta
CAAGGGGCCATGGGAGCAAGTGGCCACACACCCCTCTGCCCACCTCACTGAGTCGGGACATGCTCCTGGGGCCACGGGGAGAGGAGAGGGGGTGCTCAGGGCTCGGACAGCTCTGCAGGAGAGACAGGGCAATGCCGGGGGCAAGCAAGCCAGGAGGGGCAGAAGCCCCAGGTGGAAACACCTCCACTGCCTGCGGCCAGGCCAAGGAACAGATCCTGTCCTGGTCTTCAGCCGATGCCGCTGAACAAAGAGCGTTGGGTTCAGAGAGGTCTGCAGGGTGTCTGGGAACCAGGAGCCCACGTTAGATCCAATTTGGGGTGGCAGGTGTCCCTTGGGAAGGCCCTCCTCGGCCTTTCAGGATTATATTCCACATGGGAGGCAGGCAGGATCCGCAGGCACACTCCTAACACACAGCCTGGACGGGTGGAGGAGAAACAGGCATCCCCAAATGCTCCTCAGGGCAGAAATGCCAGCTCTTCGCCATGGGATGGACGGTGCTTTGAGTAGAAAGGGACCAGCTCTGCACCTTTACACGCCGGGAAACCCCAGCCTGAGGGACCCGGTGCAGCGGCGGGGACAGCCTGCTCCTG
>NW_009259988.1:1419057-1420855 GCF_000687185.1 Egretta garzetta
TCCCCCTTTTGCCGTCCCGCCCCCGCCGCCCTCGCCCAGCCCAGCTGCAGATCCATCTGGTGCTCGCCCGAGCCCTCATCCCGGAGCAAACCCAGGTCTCAGCTCCAATTCAGTCTTCTCCAGCTGATGCCATGAAGCCTCTGCCCGAAGCGCTGCCCGAAGCCTCTCCTCCAGCTGGGATCCCGTCTCTGCTGGCTCCATGGGCCTCCCGGGAAGGATCCGGAGGTGCTGGCAGGCAGGCAGGGAAGGGAGACAGCCTTGCCCTGATGCAAAAGGCGCTGGACCACACGGAGCATCCTTGCCATGGGCCCCAGCACCCCCAGCAGCACACCCCAGTGC
This sequence comes from Egretta garzetta, assembly GCF_000687185.1. Lineage (NCBI taxonomy): Eukaryota > Metazoa > Chordata > Aves > Pelecaniformes > Ardeidae > Egretta > Egretta garzetta. The sequence continues at coordinate 1,419,397 of NW_009259988.1, forward strand.
CAGGGTGGGCACTCACTGGTGCCAGGATGGGAAACCCAACAGTAAATCCACCCGCTGGTGAGCCGGCGGGGATGCGTGGCAGTGAGCTGGCCCCGGCCTCCTGGCTTTTTCTGCCTTGCTTCCACGGCCTCGCAGGGAGCCGGGCGCCGCGTGCCCCCTCAGCAGCCCGGGGAGGGTGCCTGCAGCATCCCGCACCATATCCAAGCCATGAATGCCAGCAGACCCCGGAGCATGGCACAAAGCCGTCCCGCTGGAGAAGAAAGGGCAGAAGCAGCCCTTCCCCACGGGTCACAGCCCACACAGGACAGCTTGGTCCCCCCAAAATCCAGCAGCACGCTCAGCCCTGGCTGCCAGGTCGGTGGTTTTTCCTGGGGGTCTCCTCTCCCCCCCCAGCTCACGGAGCTCCCAAGCCAGGCAGAGCTCCGCAGCCCCCCGCAGAGACGCAAGGTGGGGAGCCTGGATGGAGGGGCAGGCTGAGGGGTTTGGTTTTGGGTTTTTTTTTTTCCTACCCAAAAGAAATCGCCTCACAGCCACACACTTGCTAAACTCCTATCAATAAAACATCTGCAGAGAATTTAAACCTAATCCCCAGCAGTCTCCAGGGTGTCGGAGCACAGCAAGGATTTGCAGGCAGATGCACAAGGCTCCGACAGTCAGCCAGCAAACAACGCGATGGCCCGCTTTCCTCTCGCTCCCGCAGCTTCCCCCAGCAGCATCAGCCTGCGCTGCCTCTTTCCTAGCTGTAATACATGTTTCCTTTTACTGGTCCTGCCAGAGACCTTTGGACACAGGCAGCTTTTAGAGGTAAATATTTATCCTCACAACTCGACTCAGAAAAAAAAAAAAAAAAAAAAAATTTCTCAGGAACGGGGACCAGCCCGGCCGCTGTGGCAGCGATCGCCTTCGCCCAAGCAAGGGGCTTTTTTGGCTCATCAGAAGGAAGAGCCCAGATGTGAAGAGCTGGGCTTCCTCCGCGCCGGGCCCCGCTCTCCCGGGCTCCTCACCACCAGGCCACATCATGGGGGGCGGCTTTCGAAAGCAGCGGGGTGCAGTCCCCTGGGCACCCCATCGCTAATGCTCAATTCGGGGGTACAGCTCCCTGGTGATGACTGCTCAGGGTGTTGCAGCTCCTCTGGCTGGTGGGGGGGAACAGCCTCTCCACCACGACTCCCCTCCTGCACCCATGAAACTTTTGGGGTACCCGGGGGAGGGGGAAGAGGGTCTTGCTTTCATGCAACCTCCCCTGCAAGGGTGAAGGGACCGTGGGTTGGATGCCTTAGGTGGGGCATCCCGGAGGTCCCTGTCCTCCTGAACCTCCCTCATGAGACATCCAGCAGCACAGCAGACATGCGTACAGCCGGGCAGCGGCCCCCCAGCCAGCGCTGGAGAGCCCCTGCCCAGGCATCTGCCCGCTTGTACCCCCCTCCTTGCCCCCTGAGCATCCCTCCCCGCTCTGGCT
>NW_009259988.1:1421423-1421820 GCF_000687185.1 Egretta garzetta
AGGCCCCCCCAAATGGGGGCTCACCCCCCCCCCCCCAGCACTCAGGCCTGTGTCCCACCCCTCACAAAGGCACAGGAGGCAGCAGCATCCCCCCACCAGCACAGCACCCCTTCCCCTCGCCAGCTGGGGATTGTGCTGGGGAGGAGGGGAGAGGAAGAGCCCGGCACCCCTCTTCCATCCAGGGAGCAGAGCCCTCCTCGGGGGTGCTGAGCACCCCGCTCCCAGTGGTCCCCCTGCCCACACCCCCTGCCCTGCACCGCGGGATGCTCTGGAGGAAGGTTTGCTCTGCCAACCTTCAAGCCTCCCTCAGCAGCTCCCCATCCCTCCTCCCTGTCCTCCAGCCCTGGCGAGCTCAGCGGAGTTTTTTGCGGGCGCTCGCCGCTGCGGGGGCTTGGGG
>NW_009259988.1:1421977-1422360 GCF_000687185.1 Egretta garzetta
CAGCGCCCGCGAGGCAGCGGGGTGCGGGTGCTGCCGTAAGGGCACCCCGAGCACACGACCGAGTCACGGTCCTGCGTGCAGCCAGCCTCGCAGGTGGCAAAAGACGGACCTTTTTGCTTCCTTTTCACCCCAGACCCACCACGATCTCTGACTTCTCCCCCTTTTTTGGCTGCACCCTCCCCGGCTCTGTAGGAGGCTGCCCTAGAAATGCTAAGCTTTCTTCCTGGCAGAGACCGAGCTCCGAAATAACTCACACATGATCTAAAGCAACGCGCACGAATTGCAACAGAGGGGACAGCAATTCCCCACGCACACATCCATGCAATTAGCTCAACTTTCCGAACCGATTCTCCATGCCGAGTTCCAGCAGGAACGGCGGGGGG
>NW_009259988.1:1423945-1435457 GCF_000687185.1 Egretta garzetta
GGGGAGCCCACCCAAACCGGGGACCTACCGGCTGCTCCGGGGTGTGGGGGAGGACTTGCACACGCACATGTGCAGGCACACACACACATTTGCACACCCGCACATGTGCACACGCACACCCAGCCGGGGGAATTATTCACCCACGGCTGAGGCTCCGCAGGCAGCCTGGCTTCCCGGGCAGCAGCACCTTGCTCAGCCCTTCCCAGCACCCAGCCCCTCTGCCCCCCAAGAGGGCTGGGAATGGGGGGTCACAGCCACCCTGACCCCCCTGCCGCTCCCCGGCCCTGGCCAGCGGGCAGGGGCCTCACTGCAACACCATGGGTGCTGCTCTCCCGGCCTCCTCCTCCTCCTCCCAGCCCTGCGTGGGGCGGTGGAGCCTCTCGCCCCTCTCTCTGTCCCTGGCTTGGGGTCAGGACCCTACAAGTGCCAGCGATGGGGCGTCCTGGCCCCGGATCCATGAAGGTCATGAGCCGCACGGGGAAGGATGCTCCGCTCTGTTGGCCCCAATGCAGTAAGGGGCTATAGGGGGGAGCGGGGGGAGCAGCCCCTCTTTGCTAAGCCCCGTAGGCAGCGTGTGCACTGTGCCGTGGGGTCGGGGGGGCCCCGCGCCGAGCCTCCCCCAAATGACACAGCCTTGTCTCTGGAGCAAGGGGCTTCTTGAAACCGGCTGGCACATTGCCTTGGCAAACAGCGCGCGGGGTCACGCTGCTCTTTGAGTAAAGATTCAGACAGAAAGGAAGGGGGGGGCGACAAACAACAGATCAGAGCAACACACATTAGAGAGGCTTCCCATTTAACAACAACCTTCCCCGTCCTATTCTTTCCCTGCTCTTTGCTCTCCCTGGCTTGCCTTCTCTTTTTTTTTTTTTTAAAAAAAACCACCGCACGCACTCTGCCTTAGCAGGATGTTACAGGGCTTTCACAGAGCCTAAATGGAGACAGCAGTTAAAAGTAGTGTCCTTAGCTGCCCGGCACCGCTTTCATTTTGCCAGGTCTCAGAGCAGCTCGTTGCACTGCTTGTTACGCTCGGCTTCTGCGGCACGATTACCCAGAAGTGCCGGTCCCGACGCAAAGAAGCCGCCGTTCCCCTCTCCCCTTTGCGCCTGTGCCGATCCCCCGCCTGAGCTGGAGATGGGATCCCAGCAGCAGGAACAGCAGCTCCAGCCCTTCGCCAGGCACCTCTGCCTCTTCCTCAGGAAAGCAAATACCTGCTTTAATACCTGCTTTAATACCTGCTTTAATACTTGCTTTAATACTTGCTTTAATACTTGCTTTAATACCTGCTTTAATACCTGCTTTAATAGCAGCTTTAATACCTGCTTTAGTACCTGCTTTAGCACCTGCTTTAATACCAGCTTTAATACCTGCTTTAGTACCTGCTTTAGTACCTGCTTTAATGCCATCTCGGAGCCGAGCAGAGGGAAAGGATTCCCTCCGCCAGAAGAGGGAACTGCTCTCCTCTCTTCTCTCTGCTCTTCGGCCTCACCGCTGTCTCCCTCGCCTGCCATCCCAGACTCAAGGCTGGGCTGTGCCGGAGGGGACGGATTGCTCAGCCCCCATCGAGGTGACATCTGAGGACTTTGTGTCCCCACAATTGCTCCCGGGAGGGAGATGCGCAGCTTCAAACCCATTTTTTCCCCACATTTTGCTTCTTTAATGTGCAAAGAGGCCAACAGAGACCCTCACCCCCCACCCCCCGCCCCAGAGCCGGCTGCTGCTTTTAGCAGAGGCAGCTTTGGGCTTCCCAGGCCTGGGGGATGCTCCCACGGGTGATGTCCAGCCACCCCCTGCCCAAACCCTGCAGGACTCTGCGTCCCCTGTCCCTGTCCCCAGGCAGGGCAGAGGGGCTCGGGGAACACATTAACCGGCCCAGCCACGGCTCATCCTCTGGGTGAGCACCCGGCCAGCGCTGGGGACCATGGGATCTAACAGGGACTGTGGGATCTAACGGGAAGCACCCACCTCTAATTGCCTGAGCACATTTATTAGCACGGCCACAGCAGCCACCTGATGGAGGGGCCAGGCAGGGCCATCGAGCCCCGCGTCCCGTGGGGTTAATCCCAGCAGCGCTCCCGCTGCAGACATTGATTGTGGCGCATCCCCGTTCCGGCATTATCAGGAGCAGCCAGCTACCTGGTCTCTCATTTAGCGTTTATTCCAGGGGAATTTACAGCCTGTGTCACCGGGAGCTCCTTAAATCAAGGGCTCGGCACGGGAAGCATCACGCCGAGCAGCCTCCCCCCGCCAGCCCCTGGTTTGGGGGCAGGAGGGGTTGCACGCTCCTTTCGGAGAGGGGGAGATGGGTGGGATGGTGGAGGCGGCTCTTCCACCGGCAGCTTTGGGGGGGCACGCGCGGGGCTTTGCCTTCCGCAGCCCTGGCAGCACAAAGAGGGCTCTGTCTGGAGCAGAGCTGCGCGGCCATTGATGAGCTGCTGCTCCTGGTTGGAGGGAGAGGAGAGGCATGGAGGGAGGAGGATGGGAGGCAGAGATTTTGGGGACCAAGGGAGACCCTCAAGGGGCCATCGAGCCAGGGAAAAGGATTGAGCACCAATACAGCCCTGCAAATATTTATGCTTAGGGAAAAAAAATAATAAAACCAAACCCCAAACCAACAAAACCCAAAACAAAACCCAACAACTTCATTATGCCACAGCGCTGGGCAAATTCAGACCTTTTGTGAAATGACAACGCTAATCGCCAAAGCCGATTACAGAAGCGCAGCGGCTGGGGTGGGGGCGGGCGGCCTGGCCGCCGCCCGCTGCCCCCTTCAGCGGGGCCAGGCATGTTTGGGGCAAGGGGTGGTGGATGGCAGGCACGGGTTGCTGCTCCTCTCCCCAAATTGTCTTCTGCTTCCAGAGGATCCCACTCCTGGCGGCTCGAGCATCCCCTCGGCAGCAGTGGGGACAAGACCTCTCGGCGGGGCCGGGACAGCTCTCCCTCCGCCGGGCTTTGTTTCTGCACAGAAATTGATAAATGCGACTGGAGGATTTCTCCCCTCCTCCCATTTAAGTCCCATTAATATGAGTTGGATTTGCTTACCCTCCTGACTTCAGACTTTAATTCTGCAAAGCGTTATCACATTAATGGGAGTCAAGGTTGTTAAAGTGATGGATTATGCATTAACAGTGTAATCCATGGGGGGCAGGACCAGCCTCGGAGCTCGCCCCAACACTCATTGTCTTCTTCTAGTCCTGACAGCAATGAGAAGAGCATGAGCACCTCCCTGGGCAGCGAGAGGGTGACCGGGGTTCCCCAGCTTTGTGCTGGGCTTCTGCCCTCAGCCGGTGCACAGACAGGGGGATGCCCAGCCAGGGGATGAGGACGCATCCCTGCCTGGATGTCTGGGGCTGGCAGGGATGCTGCTTCCCCCTCCTGGCTCTGCTCTCCAAGCAGAAGCTGTATTTCAGGGATCAGCAGCAACCCAGGTCCCACGCAGGCGTTATTGCACCTCTGGGGGTTTGCAGGGTCCCATGTGGGTCCCAGGGATGGCTGGAAGGCAGGAGCTCACCTCTGCTCCCTGTCCTGGGGGGTCCTGCAGCCTAGGGGCAGAGCGGGACCAGCACACCATCTCCTCGAGCTGCAGCTCAGTTTGCAGAGCCCAGTTTGGGGCTGTAAGTTCCCAGGTCAGGCTTTTGCCTTCCCATTCCCCTTGGTGCGGTGCCGCAAACCGAATTCCCCACAGCGCAGCACCCACCGTCCGCCCCCGGGGGCTGCCCATGCCCCCCAGCCCAGGCTCAGCAGCTCCTGTAGCACTCGCCGGAGGGTTTTCCGCAGGGGCTGTGAGTGATGGGAGCCAGGTCCTGCGCCGAAGCGCCCCATAACTCAGCCGTGCTGCGAGAGGCAGTAAGTTACGGCCGGGCGGCCGCGTGGGTACCACCGGCACATAACTTCCCAGGCATCGCGGGCGTGCTCCATTTGTTTAGTGCCTTTTAGCTCCAAGGCCCCGGGATTTTGCCCATTTGTTTCCCCTCCCTTGCAGATGGGTCTCTCTTTCATATTCTTTTCAAACAAGGAGAAAAGAAACTCATGCAAGGAGCCGCCCGAGCCCTTGCTGTGGAGGGAGCACGGCTGCCGTCTCCTGGTTCGCTGTGGGCACGTTTGCTGCGTGCACATGTAATTTGCTTGTGCAAAGCCATGCACGTAGCACAGGGCACCCACGGGGAAAGGCTGCATTGCTCCTCGCTGTGCAAAACGCGCATCTGCAGCCGGCTGCATGCTCGCTGCTGCTGGGGGCGCCCTGCACCTCCACCCTCCTTCAAACGCGTTGTCTGACCAGGGTTTTCCACTTCGGGATGCCCTCAAGGAGCCGACCCCCAGAGGCTGATGCCGCCGATGCCGCCGGAGCTCGCCCTGGCACAGACAGGGCTCATGCTCACAGTCACATTTTGGCTCCCGCCGGGTGTCTCCTTGGGGATCGCATTTGCAGGGCTGCTGACAGCAGCCGGCTCGTAGCCTGCGGCTGCGGGAGTCCTTGCGACAGCCCGACAGTGATGGACCCCGACGGCTACACGTAAAGCAGAGGCTATTTTTGCCCTGGCTGCTGTTTTCCCAGCTGATTCTCCCTCTTTAACCTCTGCCGGGGAAACCGGCCCCTTCCCCTGCCTGCCTCCCGGTCGACTGATGCCTCGGGACTCATGGGGGAAAGAAGTGGTACCTGCAGAGGCATTGAAGGAAAAGGAGCCCAGCCAATACCTAATCTCACTTTGACCCCTCTGAAGAAACACAGGGCTGGTTTTCAGGTCCCGAACCTGCCGGATCGGAGAGCATCACCGGCCAGCTCAGCCAGCAGCTCCTCCTGCACCCCGTCCTCCGCTCGTTTGGCAGCTCTCGCTAACGAGAGCGCCTTGGTGACAGCCGTCAGCCCAATCGATCCCTTCCCAGCTCTGTCCTGCCAGAGAGAAAGCGATAGTTCAGGGAGGACATGATTCCCCTGGATAATTGAATGCTCCGGCGCAGGGCCCCATCCGGCACGATTGATGCCACGAGCTGCCTACGCACCCCTCTCCGAGCGCACCGGCAGCAGGAAGGAACCGGTCCCGCTCTGCCGGAGATTTCCAAGCCAGGGCCAGGCCAAGTTATCCCTAAAATGCAGCCTCTGCATGGAGGAGGCTGGGCTGGCAGCGTGTCCGGGGACAGGGGACACATCCCACCGGTGCTGGAAGGTGTCCCAGGGCTGGGGGAGCTGGAAGGTGCCATCAGTGACAGGGGGTCATCACGCCCCATGGTTTGCTCAGGGGATGCTGCAGCCATTCCTCTCCTCTCCATGAGTTTTTCGGAGTTTGCAGCGACCCGCACAGGGCAAAGCAATTCAGCTGGTGGCACTGGGAGGGACAGCCCAGCCCAGCCAGCTCCGACCAGGACGCGCGGAGCCGAGCTGTCAGGTCTCATGCTCGCACACTCGTCAGCCTCTGCAGCCCCAAATTACAGCTGACATTTAAATAAACCCCCACGGCACCTGAGCGAGACGCCGAGCCGAAAGGGAAGCGGCTGAGGATTTTCTCGTGAAGGGTCGTATTTGTTTTACTCCACTGTCTGCCCCGTGTCCGAGCGGAGGCTCCCAGCCCTGGAGCCCCTCAGGGTGGATTTGCTGGGCACATCAGCCTGGGGATACCCTGGATTTTAGCCTGGGACCCTCCTGGGACAGAGTGAGACCCTTCCATGTGCAAGCAGCTCCTCGTTCCCATCAGACGAAGGGCGCAGGGATGGAGGCAAAGGGGCTTTTCAGATGCTCTGGGAATGACGTGGGGAGAAGCAGGGTAATGAGGGCTGGTTCCAGTGTCACGCACTCAGCCCTAATCAAGCAATGAAGCAAATTGAGTTTTACTAAAAGCTCAGGAGCCTGGGCTGGGCGGCCCCATCCCGCCCCCGCGCTCCCTGGTCCCAGGGAATGAGATTTCCATCCACTCCCTGGATGTTAAATGAGTAATTGCCGCGGTCTGCAGCGGGGCAGGGAGCGCTGGCGTGCATATGGCATCCTTGGCTGATGCCTCCCATGCCTTCGCTGCTCAAGTGCCTCAGCAGGACCAGGGCCCATGTCAGCAAACACCATTAAATTCCTCCGTATCAGCGCGCTGGCAGCGCAGGCAGCAGGGGTGTGCTGGGGGGGTCCCGGCTGCAGGCAGGGCAGGGGTCCCTGCACCCCGCGCCCATGCACCCCTGGGGAGATGGAGCCGGAGCCCGGGGCTGGCCACCAAAAACTCGGGTGAAGCTGCTGATAACCACAGCCCGGCAGCGCCGAGGGCAGGGGAGCAGAGCAGCTGGGTCAGGGTGCTCTGTGCCGTGAGCCAGCTGAAATTCTGGGAATGCCAGCTCTTCCCTGGCCCCTCTCATAGAATCATAGAATCATAGAATCATAGAATGTTTTGGGTGGGAAGGGACCCCTACAGGTCCCCCAGCCCAACCCCCCTGCAGGAGCAGGGACACCTTGAACCACATCAGGTTGCTCACAGCCCCGGCCAACCTGGCCTGGAATGGTCCCAGGGATGGGGCCTCCACCCCCTCTCTGGGCAACCCCTGCCAGGCTTTCACCACCCTCATGGTAAAGAATTTCTTCCTTAGATCCAGTCTAAACCTACCCTGGTTTAGTTTAAAACCATCCCCCCTTGTCCTGTCCCAGCTGGCCCTACTAAAAAGCTTGTCCCCCCCTTTCCTCTGGGCCCCCTTGAAGCCCTGAACGGCCACAGTCTCCTGATTTCTGGGGACAGAACGGCTCTGCTGAAGTGCAGGTGATGCTCAGCACATCCCTGCAGGCATAAGCCCAGCGTCTGGTGTCATTTGAAAGTGTATTCTTCAATCTTTGCTCCCAAACACACCCTTTCTAAAGCAGCGTCGCCTGCTCCTCCCTCCATCCACGACAAACCTCTGCAAGGTTCAGCCGGACACTGGGAGCTCGAAATAGCAGCTGGGTGGCTTTAGGTGCTCTTAGGATAATTTAAATCTTGGGAAAGAAGCAGAGACAGGGGTAAAAGCAACCGAAGGGATGGCAAGGAGGAAAGCAGAGATGCAGCACACGGGATGTGTCTCCCTTTCTCTGCGGAATGAGGGAGGGCGGGGGAGCCGAAATGGTTTGATCGAGGGAGGGGAACAGGTAACCAGGGGAAAAATCAAAGCAGCGGGTGGAAAGGGCAATGAAATCTCAGCAAGCCCACTGCCGTCACCGGATATTTCTGACTGCCGGCACAGCGCAACTCCGCTGCCGTTCCCACGGCAGGAAAGGAGAAATTGCTCCATTAAGAAAGCCGTGGTGGTGGCGGTGGGAGGTGGAGGGGGGGGTCGGGGAGATGCAGCCTTCTTTGGGAGCGGCTTTGCCGTCTCTCTCGCACCCGAGCGGTGCAGAGGTTGCAGGATGCTCCCCTGGTCACATCTGGCACGCGATTAGGGTGGGATGCAGGGTCCTTGGCTGCTGGAATGGGGGGACTGGGAGGGCTGGGAGGGCACAGGCTTTGCTGCTGGTGTGTGCCAGATGTTTCTGCATCCTCTGGGGAGTGGTCCCGGGGTGCCGGGTGGGGGGCCCCATCCCATGCAGACATGGGTGCTTGCTCCACGCCAGCGTCTGGCAGCCCTCCCCGCTCCCCGGCAGCCTGGCACCGAGAGGCAACCGCGCTGCCTCGGCTGTCAGGCTGGGAGGAGGGTGAAGAAACCCCCCACATTTCATAAAACAGGCTGGGGGCAGACGGGAGAGCTCAGATCAGTGCCCCTGCCCCGGGAAAGGCTGTGGCAGAAGGTGAAACCCTGCTGTTAAGACGGGGGAGCCTGCACAGGGGACAGACCCCTGGGAAAACAGCGCCGGAGACGTCCAAAGCCATTCCCTGCTCCGCTGTCATGACTTGCCCCTCGGGTCCCTGGCGATATCCTCAGGTCCCATGATTATTTTTATTGTCTCTCTCTTCCACTCTGAGCCCTGCTTGCTGTGTCAGCAGGCGTATTTATAGCATCGCTCTGCTCCCAGACTGATGGCAGGAGCATCCTTTCCCGGGCTGATCACTACCTGTCACTCCAGGCTTTTTCACGCTGGCCAAGGCGCTTGCAGACACTTTTTTTCTGCAGCTGGCTTTTGCTCCTCGTGGGCACCGTTTTCCACAGGCAAACACCTTCCAGATGTCTGCAGACAGCTCTGCGGTGACAGGGAGCCCCAGGGGACGTTGCCAAGGGGGTGTCGATGCCCCGAGGGGCTGGGGCAGGGGTAGGGGTGAGCACCCATGCTCCGGCAGACCCTGAGCACGGCTCCAGCCAGCTGCTTCCCCCTCCTCCTCCTTGGGATTTACTGCTTTCATTTTCCTTGGTATTGGAAGCCAAGCTTAATTACAGATATTTTTATGTGCATTAATAACATTTGCAGCATTGCAAGCCCGGGTAGCAGGGCGAGGGAAGCGAGGACCCCTGCTCCGGGTGGGAGCTGGGGGCTGCGGGGGGAGGGCAGCCCTCCCGGCCCCTTGCAGCGCTGCCTTTCATTGCAGCAGTGCTGGGTGCTGCCCGGGCCAGCACAGCCTGGGTCACAGCTCTCCAGATCCTGGAGGGGTGAGCAGCATTTAATGAAGGTGAGTCCTTCCTAAACGCAGGCAAGAGAGACGTGTGCTGGCCACAGGGAGCACCGGGGGCTATTGCTGGTCCCAACCTTCCTCTTCCTCGGTGGGAGAAATCCCCCGTGCTGCTGCTCGGCTACTGGGAGCTGCTTCTCCTGCTCCTCAGGATTGCTCTCAAGGGTGGTTGCAGGGGAAAATAATCCTCACGGAATTCTTGGGGAGACCCAGCATGGCAAGGGAGAGCTCAGCCGAGCGTAGAGGAGCTGTGACTGCAGGCTCCCACCCTGGGGAAAAGCCCAAGGCACCCATCCCTGCCTCCATCCAAGCAGGGCACCCTGGCCCAGCATCACCAGAGGCGCTGGGCAGGGGATCCCTTTTAGAGAAGGCTCTGAAGAAGTGGTTCCCTTTTAGCAGAGCAACCCCCCCTGCACCCCGGCGCTCGTGTGCGCGGGCACGGACACACACAGCGTTTGCAAAGCAGGCCGACTACACGTTTCACTGTCATTTACTCCTCGGTTCCTCTGAGGAACGTCAAGGAGGATAAGAGGGTGCAAAGAACAATGATAATACTCCAAATAATCAAAACCTTCTCTGAGAAGCAGATCCTGCCAGCTCAAAGCCAGCCTCCCTTGGGAAAGCCATTTCAAGCACCATCAAAAAAAAAAAAGGCTCTCTCTTCCAGGAACCCCGCTACCTCCCTGCAAAGGAGAGCATGCGTTTTTTATTTATAAGCCAAATAATAATAACAAAATACTAATAAGCTGTGAAGGCAGGGGAATGCAGCCACCTCCGGTGGAGCGTTGCTGGCTGCCCCGGCAGACGTGCAGAGCAGAGCCCTCGTGCTCGGCACGGGGGGCACTGGGGAGGGCAGGCAGATGCAAACTTGGTGTTGAAACCAGAGTTTATTAAAAGCACGTCCAGCGGCGCTGGCATCGGCATGCGGAGGGCTCAGCCACCTCTGCAGAGCGGGCAGGATTAACCCCCCTTTTTTTTTTCTGGGTTGCTTCAGTGGCTTTGCTCCAGCCTCCTGGATAAGCGGGGCCCGGCAGCACGCCTGGCTCTGCCGGGGACTCATTCTGCACCCGTGGTAGGTGGGAGAAATCCCCCGGGATGCTGTGAGCCCCAGCTGCACAGGGATGCAGGGTGAGGGGAGTTGGCCACCCCCTGCCCAGCAGCAAACTGCCGCGGCTCCAGGGACCTGCTGAAAAGGGTTTGCATTTCATGAGCGTGCACAAACCTGCAAGCGTGCCCCAGGGGGGTTTATAAGGCTTTGGTGGGGCAGATCAGCTTAGCAAGGGCCAGCACCTTGCTGGGCTGGTCCCCAGGCACCAACCTGTGTTTCTGAGCCTGGCACTGAGCTGCAAAACAGCCTCCATCACCCATGGGTCCCGCGTGGCAGGTAGAGCTGGCAGCCCCCCCACACATGGTGGCAGGAGGGTCACTCACCGGGATGGAGGGGGGCACTCGAACGGCCGCGGAGCTGGCAATGCCAGCCGGGTTGGGTCTGTCAACCAGCACCATAAATCGGCTGCTCCCCATTAAGCCCAGGGCCGGGAGGGCGCATGGCGCTGCATGGCGGAGCTGCACCCACAGGGCCCCCCCAAAATACCTTTCTCCCCAGGAGCAGAGAGCTTTCCCCTTTGGTCCCCATGGCAGCTCCTTGGAGGTGCTGGGTTTCAAGACAACCAACGTGCTGCTGCTGTTCCCTTGGGGTTGCATGGGAGCTGGCTGAGCATCCCCGGGCTCAGCTCCGCATCCCGACCTGTCCGTGGAGCGTGGCAGAATTGTGTCCCCGTGCCTGTGCCAGAGGAAAGTTTTGTGCTCAGGCTCCTGCGTCCTTTTAGAATCATAGAATTGCTTTGGTTGGAAAAGCCCTTTAAGATCCTCAAGTCCAACCGTTCCCCTAACCCTGCCATCCCACCACTAAACCCTGGCCCTAAGCACCTCATCTCTCCTTCTTTTAAATCCCCCCAGGGATGGGGACTCGACCACCTCCCTGGGCAGCCCATTCCAGAGCCTGACAGCCCTTGCGTTGAAGAAGTTTTTCCTAATGTCCAACCTAAACCTGCCCTGGTGCAACTTCAAACCATTCCCCCTTGTCCTCTCGTCCTATCGTTTTCTGCCTTGGGGAAGGGCAGGGGTGGCATGCAGGAGGGCTGGAAGCAGGGAGAGAGGCTGAGGGTCCCTGGAGCCACGGAGCTGGGTATTTCAGGAGCCAGGCGAGTTTTTACATGGAGTTTGCTGGGATCAAATCAGTTCAGCAAAGCGCTGATCCGAGCTCCTTGCTCCTCGGGGAGGCACAGGGCACGCTCCCACGATGGCAGCTCCATCCTGCTGCAGAATCCAGCGCCCGGGCATGGCCCCACTGCCCATGCTGCCCGCACCCCCCTCCCAGCCCCGTGGGGAGACGGGGGTGCCTTTGATGAGAAAAGCCAGAGACGGCTTAATTGCTCTTCCCAAGGCTGCTGCGGGCACAAATTGGATGTGCCCAGCTCCGAAAACAGGCCATTCCCCAGCTCCTCCTGCGCATACTGAATCTTCATTTAGGCAGCCGCTCCTGGCAATTAACTCGGGGCCTCTCGTTAGTGGCTTGGCATCGATCGGCCTGCCAGGGCTCCCCCCGGGAGCTGCCGTGGCCGAAGCAAGCCTGGAAGCGGATTTGGCTCTTCCAGCTCCAAGCCACATCAAGGGGCTTTGGCTGGGGAGAGCCAGCAGCTCCCCTCTCCCATCCTCTCCGTGCTTCAGCCTCTTCTCCTCCCCCCTTGGCTGGCCCTTGGTCCTCCTCTGGGCATCTGAGCCTCCTGCCTGCCCCAAAAAAACATTGCAACAGGCTGCTGGGGTGCAGCTCGCTTTGCAGCACCCTGAAGCCCAGCTCCCGCTCAGCTCCAAGACTTTGGTGCCCCAATCCTCCTGTTTGGCCTGAAATTGAGGAACCAGCACCCTCGGGAGCAAACTGCGGGTGCCAGCACCGCGGGCACAGGCTAGCGTCT
>NW_009259988.1:1435608-1439917 GCF_000687185.1 Egretta garzetta
CAATGTACCCCGGGAAAGGCGGTGCTGGAGGGATGGGAGCAGCAAGGCTCCCCCCGCAAGCTGCTGCGTTTCCAGGCGCTGTTTCTGGACAGATGCAAGGGCAGAGGCGAGCACCCGTGCAGCCAAGGCTGGCAGCCAAAAACCTCTTTTTTCCCCCATGCAAACCCAGGGCTGGGCTGGTCTTGCCTGCGAGCCCCTGCCAGCAACCAGGGCACACCAAAAGCCAACCCAGCCACCGCTTCATCCAGCCCAAAGTCCTGAGGACCAGGAGGGGACAAGTCCTGGCGCACACGTGTGCCGGGTTTGCAGCGAGACGGGGGTGAAGGACAGAGGGCTGTGTGGGACAGACAGACGCGGACAGGCAGGCTGCGATGTTTGGCCACAGAGAGTCCTTGCCCTTTGCACTGAGCACAGTGGCAGTGGGGATGGGTCCCGGGGTTGCCCCCGGTGTCCCCGAGCAAGGGCGGGCGCGGAGCCCTGCCAGGAGCCAGCTGGGGAGAGAAGCAGCTGGAAACGTGGATCCAGTTGACTTGCTCTGGGTAATATCTCCTGATTATTTCACTGCAGCATGCTGAGGCGGCAGAGTAATCGAATTAGGCAAATATTATGGGGAAGAAAATGGGCAGATAAGTAGCTTAAAGTGATCGAAATGACCTGGAGGTGGCCATGCAAATGGTCTGTATAATATCCTGTAATAACCCTATCCAGGCAGCTCCGAGGAGGCTGAATTCCAGTAACAGGGCATCTGCCCAGGCTCATTCGCAGCAGCCGGCGAGGGCTGGGTGCTGTGGGCGGCAGAGGCTCACGAGTCCTTGTCCCCCATGGGGCTCAGCCCTGGAGCCCTCTCCTCCCCAGCACCCGGGCAGCAGGGAACCTCCAGCCAGCTCTGGGAGATGCCTGGGGGTGCAGGTGGGTTTTGCTGCTGGTGGGGGATGTGTCCCCATGTCTGCCACCGTCACGGCCCCGCACGCCTCTCCCGCTCCGCGGAGCCTCCCCGGGGATGCTAAAGAGGGTCGGGCTCAGCCAGAGACACCACATTCCCATCTCCAAACCAGCCTGATAAATGACGGGGACAGAGAGACTCAGGCAGGGGCAAGAGGGATCGATACGGGATGGCGCACGCTGAGAGCTGCAGAGCCCCGAGGCATCCCCAGGCAGAACGGCCGCAGCCCCCGGGCACGCAGCCGGGACAGGGGAAAAACAGGATGAAAGGATTCAAAGCACATCCCAGGATCGGGATAAAAGCTCTGTTTAAAACCTCTCCTGTCCCTTTGCACAGGTAGGGAAGCTGGGAGCAATGAAAGGAGATGATAAAAATAGTTCTATTCCCGGCGTGGAGCAATGAAAGAAGACGGAGCCGTCAATCCGGCTGCCTCTCCCCGGGGAGGCTGACACCGCTGGCGCTGGTGGGGAGCAGAGCCGACCCCCCCGGGACGCGGGACTGGCAGGCACAAAGGAGACTTTCTTATCCCCTCCGTTGCCGGGTACATTGAAGGAGATCAAGAGAAAACAGCCCTCCATCACTGGGATTGAGAGGGGAGCAAAACCAGTCCTGGCTGGAGATGTGCGTAACAACAAAGTCTCCCGTCACCCGTCGGCCGTGCACACAGCGGGTAACGAGACGCCGACGCCGGTACCAGCCCTTGCCACGATCAATTAAACTGACAGCATCCGCTGGCCCCTACTCCTCTGGATCTCCGGAGCATCCCGAAGGCTGGCACAGCTCCCAGCAGGGGAGCCTCCAGCTCTGCCTGCATCCCAAGCCAGCAATGCCAAAATCCCCCTGGAGCAAGGTGCGGTGCAGACGCAGCCGGGGCAGCAGCATCCCTCCATACCATTTTCGGGATGTTCCACGTTCCCAGCACAGCCCAGAGCTTCCCAGCCTGTCTCCCCTCACTCGCCAGCCCAATTCCCCAGGGCAGACCTCGGCCTCTTCGCTGCTTGTGCCCTGCGCCGCCCCAAGCTCCTTGCTCCAGGTTCCTGTGCACAGCAGCAATGCTAACTCATCAGGCACAGCTTCCACCAAGGGGGATCACTTCGTGTCACTGGGTTCCTTTCCCGTTAGGGGAAACGAAACAAGATGGAAACAAAAAAAAAAAAACCAACCCAAAAAAACCCAAAAACCCCCACCCAAAACTGGGTACCCCAATAGAAAAGGCGTAAGCGAGACCTAATGTGACGTGCTCGGGGAAGCAGCTCTTGAAAGAGATTGACTCTGACAGCCCAATAAATGTCAGCTTCTGACGGGCCCCGGCTCCGAGATGAATCCTCCAAACTTTAATTGGAGACATGATGCTCCCATTACCCAGAACAGAAAATCCCACCTCCCTGCCTCGCATCTCACCATTGATAAAATTATCTTTTTTTTTTTTTTTTATGCCTCTAATTGATTGCAGTCTTGCTCTTCCCCTGGAGAATTTGCTCCTGCAGCCTGGGAGGGCTGGAGAGGAGCCTCGGAGATGGCTGCTGGGGTGCTTCCATGGCACAGGGAGGGGACAGGGGGCACAGGGTGACCCCTAAAACCTGTAGCCTTCTTGGTGAACCCGTCTGCTTCTCAGAGGAGGAGGAGGAGGAGGCAGGGACTGCCAGGGAGGGATGGCAAGTGAACTGCGAAGGGGGCGGGGGGGAGGGCTAAGCCGGGGAGGAGGCGGGAGGCTCCCGCCTCGCCGCCGTCCCTGCCCGCCAGCAGTCCAGGGCACAAGGAAAAGGGAGTTTTGCTTCCAAAGTGGAGTGGGAAGAGGGGGGGAGCTGCCACCCTGAGTGGCACAGGGTGCCCACAGCCACCTCCAGTCCCCCCGGGGCACAGCGGGGCACAGTGGTTCAACGCACCCCCTCTTCTCCACCATGTCCTTCCTGAGCAAGGCAGGAGAAACCCCGACCGGCCACCATAGAATCATAGAATCACTTTGGTTGGAAAAGCCCTTTAAGATCATCAAGTCCAACCGTTCCCCTAACCCTGCCATCCCACCACTAAACCCTGGCCCTAAGCACCTCATCTACCCTTCTTTTAAATCCCTCCAGGGATGGGGACTTGACCGCCTCCCTGGGCAGCCCCTTCCAGAGCCTGACAGCCCTTTTGGTGAAGAAGTTTTTCCTAATGTCCAACCTAAACCTGCCCTGGCGCCAACTAGCTCTGCCAGGCACACGGAGGGGAAAAATGGCCAGCATTACTCGAGGCTAATGGTCCATATTTTGTTTACAGTTTCCCATCTAATAGCTGCTCCCGGGCTCACTGTCATTTTTCTCTCCTTGCCGCTCCTGCCAGCAATTACTCCCCAGCATTTGCATTTAATGATAAGGCCAGGGCCGGGTGTTTTGAATAGATGTCACACGATCGGTGCTTTAATAGCAACGCTGCTCCCTGTGTTGGGGCAAGTGGGGCAGGAGGGGAGAAAGGGGCACAGAGGAAGGAGGAGCAGGAATCCGTGGTGGCAGGACCAGCGTGTGTGCCCTCGGAGCAGGCACAGCACCCCTGCATGCAGCTAAACCAGTGCCACCTCCCTCCCCAGTGCTACCGGCATGGAGCAGGGCATGGAGAAGCCAACCTGGAGCTTGCCCCTCCCCTTGCCAGCAAGGCAGGGCTCGTCATTAATGATTTATTCTTAATTAGGCTGTTCTGTCCATTGCAACCATGCTCTGGCATCTTCGGCACCGAGGTGTCTGGCAACAATAAATATATCGGCAAGAGGCTGAATTCCCCACCGATCGCTTAGGTAGCATGGAAATAATTACATAGCAACTGGGTGAGCTCGGATCTCACGGAGGCTCTTTTGTTCACCGGGCACCTGATCCCAAACAATGCTGGGAATGGATACGGCAAACACACGGCTACACACACATGGCTACGCCGAGAGGGATTAAGGGGAGAATAGCGAGGCACAAGCCCCGGCGCAGGCGCTTGCACGCCCCAAAAAGCTCCTCAGCATCTCCCAAGAGGGAGCCGCCGGCAAAACACACCCCCCCCCCCCCCCCCCCCAGGGGGGGGGGGGGGGGGGGGAAGGTTGAAACGGGAAATATTTGAAAATAGGGGAAAAAAAGATCCAGCTATGAAAGAAATCTAAGACACCTCATTTTAACTGTCCGCCACTCCCGGTTCACCAGCGAACGCCCGGCGAGAGGAGCGGCAGAGGCGTTTTCCAGCTGATGAGCAGCGGTTGTCTTCATTTACAAATAGCTCCTCTGATTAATTGCAGGGAGGTGACACTGCTGCTGCCGGCATCGCTGATGAGCCCGACGGGGACTGGGGTCACATTGCGAGCTCTGCTCCTGCCCAGGGAAGGGCTGGAGCCGCACCGGGGGGGTTCTGCAG
>NW_009259988.1:1440009-1440516 GCF_000687185.1 Egretta garzetta
ACCCCCCCGCCCGACACCGGGTCACCCAGCCCAGCCGTCATCCTGCTGGGCCCTGCTGGGGCTCAGGACCCCCACGCCCGACACCGGGTCACCCAGCACAGCCGTCATCCTGCTGGGCCCTGCTGGGGCTCAGGACCCCCACACCCGACGCCGGGTCACCCAGCACAGCCATCATCCTGCCGGTCCCTGCTGGGGCTCAGGACCCCCACACCAAGGTGATGGGGTGCAGGGAGACCTGAAAGTGGCTTTTGACTTTGCAGCAGGGGACGCGGGGAGGGGATGCCAGCAGCCTCGCAGGGACCTGGCAGCACCCTGGTGCTTTTGCACAGCAGAAAGGCCCTGGGATTGGGTGCACCTTCCTGACTGCAGCTTAAATCCCACCTGCAAGCCAGCAGAGCTGGGCGCCATGCCCTGTTCTGCATGAGCACCCAGCAACGGTGCTTGCCCCTGCTCTGGGAGCCTGCGTGCCTGCACCACAGCCCCCAGGACGCTGCGTCTGCAAAGTGA
>NW_009259988.1:1440581-1441571 GCF_000687185.1 Egretta garzetta
GCAGGAGAACCACAAAAAAAAAAAAAAAAAAAAAAAAACCCCCCCCCAGCAGCAGCAAACAGTGAGCTCCTGCCTGTTTGAGGCCATTAATGAAGCCGCAGCGCTTTCGGAAAGAGTCCCCTCACTCACCGCAAAGCCCTGGCCTGGCTCCAGCCACGGTAATTACATTCGGCCTCCTAAATTCGCCCCTGCCTGTGCAATTAGGATGGGCAAGAGCATTAGTGTGCAGCTCAGCGTCCCCCGATCCCAGCCCCGCTGCGGGCTGGTTTTGGAGCAGGTTGTATGTTGCTGCAGGAATCCCTCCATCCACAGCTCTCTGGGGGTGCTGGGGGGCTCCAGGGGTGCTTTCACCCCTCCCCAAACCTGCGACGTGCCACTGGAAGATGCTGCCCTGCCAGTGCAACCAGTCCGCCATCCCAAAGCACCCAGTGCACGGTGCGGGAAGGGCTCCAGAGGAAGAAAAACCTCCTTGCAAGGACCTGAGCTGGAGGGGGCTCAGCGGTGCGAGGATGAGGGGGGCGGGGGAGCCAGCAGCCTTCATCCCCCCCCCCAGCCGTCCCTCATCAGCATGCACCGGGGCTGAGCGGCGGAGCAGCTCCCGCCGGTGACAGGTTTATGCAAGATGAGTTATATAAACCGTGCAGAACCGGAGTCAGCGGTAATGAGACGCTTGTGAAATCTTGCACCGATCTGTGTCAGTGCCCTAATCGCAGGCGACAGCTGGGCTCTGCGGCTGGTTGGAGATGATAATATTAATGTCAGGAAGCATCAAGCGGAGGATGCGCCTTTCAAAGGGGGGATTACACTCCTCGCGGAAGAAAAGGAAACAGCCCTAATCTTTGCTGCTGGAGCACGGGTGCTGGCGGGGGCCTGGGGAAGGATCCCGGAGCGACCCGGGCTGGGCTGGCTCCGCAAGTGCCGCGGAGGCAGGCGGCAATGGATGGGCACGGGGTGTAGCCAGGCTGTTTGCAGTGGGAACGCCGTTAGAAT
>NW_009259988.1:1441729-1442769 GCF_000687185.1 Egretta garzetta
CTTTTTCACCCCGCTGCCTGCATCCCACCTCCCGCCCTCCCTGCCCGTCCCCTGCCACTGGCCGCGGTGGCCCCAGGGCACAGCATGTCCCCCGTCCCCCCCCCAAGAGGGGAAATTTGGGCTGAGAAGCAACTCCAAGCGCAGAAGTGAAGCTCCCTTTGTAATTCAAGCGGCTTTTCCCTGTCTCCGGGCGCAGCTGCCAATCCAGAATTTATTAGCATGCAATCTGCTCTCATCTGGGATGCCGGTGGAAGGGGAGCTGACAGGCAAGCGCAAACAAACAAACAAACTACAAAAGCAAAGGGCCGGGGATGCTGTGGATCCTGACGGCTGCCAGGCACTCAGGTACCCACGGGTGGGTGGAGACGGGCAGAGGCACCGGCTGCAAAGGCCCAGGTGGGAAAAAGCCCTTAAGATTCCCATTTTCCTTAGTTATTTGCCACGAGCAGCCTTCCCAGCTCACAAGCTTCAAAAAGCCTGGCGATGCCTTTTTGGTCAGCGGAGCTTTTCTCCTGTCCTAGAACTCCTTGCACTTGTAAAAGGACGACTCCAAAACCCCGGAGCCACTAAGGTACCTCTCCGCTGTGGGTACATCAGCTCAGAGCCGCTTTTAGGCTGGGGTAACAGCAGCCAAACCCCAGCTCTGGGAAAACAGCTACCCCCAGCTGGGACCCGGGGGCTGGGGAGGCAATAAAAGCCCAGCGGGGAGGAGAGGGCTGGCGTTGGGCTTTGCTGGGGCATGGCAAAGTGGGTTGTGAGGTTTTTTTCCCCTCTTTTGCAATGGAAAAAGCATATTCTGCTTATCTCTCAGGCCTGAGCTGAAGGAAAAGCTCATGGTGCTGCACCGCACGGGTAAAACGCTGCTTGCTGCCTGCCCCAAAGTGCTTGGGTTTAAGCTGGCCCTCCTCGGCAGCTTCGTGCTTTGCTTTTTTGCTGTTGCGTTTGCTCTCGAAAGCCTGGTGACCCCAGGCCTGGCCCCTTGTGCAACGCACGCTCCTGCGCCTGATGCAGCGGAGGTGGGGAGCAAGGTGGGATTGCTG
>NW_009259988.1:1442851-1443235 GCF_000687185.1 Egretta garzetta
GGGCGGAAAGGCAATCAGGTCCTCGGTAATGGGTCTGAAAGGGGAGAAGGGGGTGCTGGCCTTCAGATGCTGTGCACTGTTTCAGCCTCCAGATGCCAAATGTCCGCTCCCTGACACTGCGGAGCCCGAGGACGAGGGTATCGGGGCAGGAGGCAGCGTCTCCGCCTGGTGCAGAAGAACCATAGAATCGTTTAGATTGGAAAAGCCCTTTAAGATCATCAAGTTCAACCATTCCCCTAACCCTGCCATCCCACCACTGAACCCTGGCCCTAAGCACCTCATCTCTCCTTCTTTTAAATCCCTCCAGGGATGGGGACTCGACCCCTTCCCTGGGCAGCCCATTCCAGAGCCTGACAGCCCTTTTGGGGAAGAAGTTTTTCCCAA
>NW_009259988.1:1443251-1445095 GCF_000687185.1 Egretta garzetta
TGTAGGGAGCGATGAGGGCTCCCCTCAGCCTCCTCTGCTCCAGGTTGAACCCCCCCCAGCTCCCCCAGCCACTCCTGGTAAGCTTTGTGCTCCAGCCCCCTCCCCAGCTTTGTGGCTCTCCTCTGGACATGCTCCAGCAACTCAACCGGTGTAAATGGGATCAGCTCTGCATGACTGGGAACCCCTGCTCCCCTTTCCTGGGCACTCCATGGAGCAAGGGGGGGCTCTGCCCATGGGTGATTCAAAGCCTCAGTCGCGGTATTTCACATTTTCCCTCCGTGTGCTGCTGCTGGGGCCGAGGGGCGAAGGGGCAGCAGCTCTGTGGGCTGGGGGCAGGCAGAGCAGGGCAGGTCCAGGGGAGGATCGGGCCCTACACATCGATGGGGTCTGCAGCCCAGTGTGTGTTTAGGGGCTGGGATGAAGATGCAGCTGAGAAAACAGATTATCTTGGCAGCAGGGCCAGGAGAGCCGGGCTGATTCGAAGCAGAAGGGAGCCTGGCATGCTCGCGAGCGCAGAACTCGTGGAAAAGTGAATCTGTGACTCAGAGATTGACTTTGTAACTCAATTACTCTTCAGGCTGTTGCACAGACTCGGCTTCTTTATTAAACACCAGCCCAGCTCTCTCCTAAGCAGATCTGCTGCTGCTGCGCAAAGATAAAGCTGGTGCTGCCCTCCCTGCGCTGCTGGGCTCCCGCATCTCCTGGTGGCCCTGGGTATGGGGATGCACCCTGGGTGGCATCTTTTGGGCACCCCCCTGTGCTGGGGCTGGGGAAGGGGTTGGTGCGGAGCCCTGCGGGACACGGGGGGAGAGCCTGAAAGGTCGGGAGAGCTGCCTGCACGCCATAAATTCTGCCGAGCGCTGGCGGAGAGGACAGCTTTGCTTCGTCTCCGTGATTACTTCCTTATGCATAAATACACCATATCAACAGGGCCATGAATCAAAGTCCCCGGCTGGGTCAGCAGGGATGGGCCATCAGCCTGCGCGGAGGCTGATCCTGCCCCGTGCCCTCTTTCCCAGGGCTGGACTCAGGGATCTCGGGCTTCCCACACCTTGGAAATTTGGTGCAATGAATTTTTTCCTGTGCTTAGCCCAGCTCTGCAACAGCCCTTGGCCTCTGCAAGCTCCGAGCATCTCCGCTGCCTCCCGGGATGCCCCTCCGGAGGGCAGGCAGGGGGTGGAGGGCAGGGACCCCCGCTGCCGGGGAAAGGGCTCCACCGCCACCGCTTCCCCCAGCTGCAGCAGCTTCTGCTCTCTTTTAATGCACCAATATTTCTTCCAGATTGTGCTCGGTTGCTTCTCGCCCCATTATCACTCAAATGTATATTTTATGGGACTGCAACAAAGGCAGGTCATTCCCGTGGCGCGCCGAGGCGGAGCGGCTTCGCTGGCACGATGCCGGGGTGAGGGGCAGGAGGCAGCCGGGGCTGCCCGTCCTCCCTATAGGCACCAGCCCCACATGCTGCCGTCCTCCCAAGCCCTCTTCTCCCTCCCGGTGCTTTATTCCTGTCCTTGCTCCTTCCTCCTCTCGCCGTCCCTCACTCTCCTCGCTGGAGCAGCCCCGGCGGGGGCAAACCCCCAGGTTTTGGCTCTGCCTGCCTGCACATCTCAGGGCTGCCCGGGGAAGGCACAGGAGGGGTGCGAAGGGCATAGGGGGTACAAGAGCTGGCTTTTGTGGGGTGAAGATCCTCCCTAGCAGAGCCCTTGCTCACCATTGCCCATGCAGAAAGCTCAGGCAGCCGTGGCCATGGGTTTTAATTAAAATTAACCGTTGCCCGCAGCTCCTGGACACGATTACTCAGTCACCGGGTATCGGCTCGGCTGACGGGGAGTGTAATTAAGACG
>NW_009259988.1:1449963-1452057 GCF_000687185.1 Egretta garzetta
GGGGGCGCGCCGGGGCGGAGCGGCTTCGCTGGCACGATGCCGGGGTGAGGGGCAGGAGGCAGCCGGGGCTGCCCGTCCTCCCTATAGGCACCAGCCCCACACGCTGCCGTCCTCCCAAGCCCTCTTCTCCCTCCCGGTGCTTTATTCCTGTCCTTGCTCCTTCCTCCTCTCGCCGTCCCTCACTCTCCTCGCTGGAGCAGCCCCGGCGGGGGCAAACCCCCAGGTTTTGGCTCTGCCTGCCTGCACATCTCAGGGCTGCCCGGGGAAGGCACAGGAGGGGTGCGAAGGGCATAGGGGGTACAAGAGCTGGCTTTTGTGGGGTGAAGATCCTCCCTAGCAGAGCCCTTGCTCACCATTGCCCATGCAGAAAGCTCAGGCAGCCGTGGCCATGGGTTTTAATTAAAATTAACCGTTGCCCGCAGCTCCTGGACACGATTACTCAGTCACCGGGTATCGGCTCGGCTGACGGGGAGTGTAATTAAGACGTGAGCGTTTCTCCTTCCCCAGCTGCCACCTCCGCCCTGGCACGAAGCAGCCCGATGCTCCTGCCCTGCCACCACCGCCGTGTCCCCGCGGCCACCGCATCCCCTCCCTCCCAGGGCTCCTTCCCTGCCGTTAGTCTTACGGGGCACGGTACAAATCGCTCCTCCACCCCGTGCTGGGAAGCATCGTGCAATCACAGCACTGGTGTCACCCCAACCCCTCATTAAGTGCCATGCCCCCACTCAAGTAATTACTCCTATTTATAACCGAGCGTTCGCAGCCTGCCCTCGATAAAACCCCCGGCTGCTCCACCTCCCGCGCTCCTGTCGCTGACACAGAGCACCAGCTATTTTTACCCCTCTCCCCTGGAGATGCTTCGCTCCCGTTTCCAGTCCAGTGGGATTTAAAGAAACTCTGCTGCTCCTGCCACCCCCTTCCTGGGGTCCCTGGGGGCCGAGGCAGTGATGTGGCACCCTCCTACCAGGGCAGAGGCTGGCCGGGTCCCCCCCGGGTAGGGGACTGAGTCTGACCTCTTGTTATCCCTCTTCAGGCTCTGTTCTGGTGGGTGCGGGATGGTGTTAATCCAGCGGGATCCCTGGAGCCCTCCAAGGACCTTGATCCATTGATCTCACCAAAGGATGGAGTAAAATGTGCTGCAGGGGGACCCACGGGAACAGCTCTGCAAACCAGCTCCTCCCAAGGACCAGGGTCTCTCTGCAAGCTGCTATCGGACAGACCCACAGCAGAAACCCCTTTGGGGAGGATCCGTATCCAAATGAGGCCCCGTTGCTTTTTTTCCCCTGAATATCTGCTCCCCTCCCTGCTCTCCAGGAGCAAGGTGCTGGGGCTGAGCCCACCCAGGGTCAGCGGAGTCGAGGAGCAGCTCCGTGCAAAGGCAACCCATGGCACCGGCTCCCGCTGCCCGGTAAAAATAGAAACCGTTCTTTATGTTCACACCAGCTATTTCGGATGCAATTGCTGTGTTTCAAAGAGGAAACGCTGCTCTGAGCTCTACATTAACACTTATCAGTGTAATTTCCCACAATGAGTTAAGGAAGCAAAGCAGCACTTAACGTGCTCCTGCCCGCTGCAGCCCTGGGTGCCAAAGTGCTCGCAGATGGCTCAGGCCTTTGCAAACCCTCCAGCCGAGCTGGAAAATGCCTTCCCATCCGTCTGCGTGTGCGGGCCAGGCTTGAGATAGAAAGGAAAATGATTCATCTTTCTACTCCAAGAGAAATCCAGCAAGGGAAGTCTGCTCGCGGGGAGCGGAGACGGGGCAGGGAGGGTGCCAGCCTTGAGCATCCCACGGGGCTGAGCAGCAGGAGCTGCTTCACCTCCGTCTGTCGGGACAGCAGGTCGCTCGCCAGCCTGGGAACTAAACCTTCCTTAATATATTTATATTAGTGCACTTACACGTCCTTAACATACGTGTATCATGGCTGGGGGAGCTTGCTGCCGGACCCGGGGGCTGCTGGCATCCCTGCGTGCGGGGACAAGGGCAAGGTCCTGCCCCTGGGTTGGGGCAACCCCCGGTATCAATACAGGCTGGGGGAAGAAAGGATGGAGAGCAGCCCTGCCCAGAGGGACTTGGGGGTGCTGGTGGATGAAAAG
>NW_009259988.1:1452511-1453570 GCF_000687185.1 Egretta garzetta
GGGGGTTGGGCTGGGTGACCTCTGGGGGTCCCTTCCCACCCAAAACATTCTATCATTCTGTGATTCTATGACACGGGGAGGATGTCAGCTCAAGCCCAGAGGGGTTTTCTTTGATTATGAGCAGTGGCTGGTGCTGCCTGTGACCCTGTGCCCAGCTCCTGCTGCCAGCTCACCCTGTGCCGGGCACGCTGGGCACGGTGGCACAGCCCCTGCCCTCCGTCCCCGGGTACCTCCCGGCGAGGCGGCAGAGCCGTACATTAATCATTCCCTCTGCACGTCGAGCCATCTGGATGGTATTGGCCCTTCTGCCACACCACGGAGGATTGTTAACACAAAGCATATGCTTTGTTTGAAATTAATAATAATTTTAGGCTCTCACCAGCTGCTGGTAATTGGCTCCCCTTTCGCAGAGATAACTGAGAGCAGCAGGGTGGAAATTCAGCCGCTTCCTGGCTCCTTTTCTAATGAGATGAGTCCCCAGGAAAGGTGGCCGTTCCGCGGTGGACAGCGTGACACCGGCTGGGTAACGGCTTTTAATAACTGGCTACACGTGCCCCGTGCCACCGTGACGGTGACACACAAGCACCGGGGCTGCTTGGGGACCCCGGCGTCCCCTCGGCAAACCCATGGGGCAGACCTTTCCCAGTCACCGACCCGGCCGGGGAAGGGCAGGCTTTAGCAGCCTCATTTGCTTTTTAATTATTGCCCTCAGCAGCGGCTTAGCGCCCAGGGTGTGTTTTTCTATTTTCTTCCTTAAGCATCAGTCTGGGCAGGTGGGTGTTGGGAGGCTGGTGGGGATATTTATATTGCAAGTCCTGACAAAATCTGCGCGCGGAGGAGCTCTGTAAAATATACAGAGCGTTATTTTGGTTCAAACAGCGCGTATGAAGGCAAAGGGAACACACTCGACACATCCGCTGCAGCGGGGATGTGTGGGAGCCGAGGGCTTTTAAAAAAATCTCTGGATTCAATCTAAGCTTTTAAATGCAACCTGCCTGCGATGGCTCTGCTCCGGTGGCAGGGACACGGCAGCAGCCGGCAGGACTTGGAAACTGGGGG
>NW_009259988.1:1453593-1455242 GCF_000687185.1 Egretta garzetta
TTAGGGTCCAGCCGATACCTTTAATGGGATTCCCGTAACGAAAGCGTAGGCGTAGCGTGCAATATCCAAAGAGCTAAAACGCTCTCCCGGGCTCCATCCAGCGCTGCTGTAAGACAGCTTATGGGGATTTTAGCCCTCGTCAAATATTCAGCACTGGCAATGGAGGCGGAGGGAATTTGGGGCTCACGGCGGGGGGTGGGAACCCTTCCCCGTGCTCCCGTTACCCTCCACAGCCCAGCGAGACCACCGGCACTGCAGGGATGGCCGTCCCATACAACCAGCGATCCCCTGGACCGCAGCCAGCGGGAAATCGCCTTTCCAGAAAGCAATTGCCTTTCCACACCCTTGGCCACCAGCCCTCCTCGCCTCCTCCAAGCCCAAGCAGCAAATTCGGCTGCTCCTTGGGTCCAGGCTCCAAGTGCAGGCTCTCCCGAAGAGCACCAGCCTCTCCAGTCTCACGGGGCATCGTGTTGGCCTCAGCGCATCCCAGTGGGATTGCCCAGCCGTGCCCTCCTGCATCCCTCCATCCCGCAGAAGGATGCTCCCCAAACCCTGCCTGCAGCCCGGCACCCCTCAGTGCCCTGTCCTGGGGCATTTTGGTGCTGGGGGGGGATCGCTGGTGCTGTGCTGTGCCCCTTGCAGCTGCAGGGCTTTTTTCCCACAGCAGCCCTCGTTAGGAATATTGCGGGATGGGTGGGAAGGAGAGGGAGGACAAGGGACTCTGCTGCGGGCTGGCAGCAGCCCGGGAATTCGCACCCAGCACCAGCAGCTCCCGGCTGGCCGAGGTCCCCGGGATCGATGCGGGTGGGTCTGCGGGGGCCGAGGACATTGCCCCAGAGCTGAGCCGTGGCCAGCAGAGGCCACGGGATCAATGCAGAGTGAAGGAAATACGGCCGCGGACACGCGGCTTTTACAGCTTCCTTCCCCAAGAAAGGCTGGGGTTTATGGACTTCTGGTAATTGCCAATTAATTTTGCTGAAGCCAAGGGCAGGAAGGCAGCCCAGCTCTTTAAGGGCACCCATGCAGGGGTGAGCAAATGGGAACACAGGTTCCTTTTTCAACCTATTTCCCTGCAAAATTCCTCAGCAGAGCCTGGACTGATGCAATCCCTGCAAAACCCCGGCAGCGCCCAGTCCGGCACCTCTCGAGCTGCTGGAAAGACGAAGCCAGCTGGACGGAGGCAGGAACCGGCTGTAGCTCCAACCCGTGGCCTCCCTGCTCTTCATCCCTCACCTTGTCATCAGCTTCGTTTATTCCCCATCCCAAGAAGGCAGCCGGGAGCCCCGGAGCTCCAGGGCCAAGACAGGCGAAGAGAATCCAGAGCTTCCCAATTAAGCATCTTTTTTTTTTCTGAATGAAGGGCCCTGCTCCGCCCTGCTCCGGGAAGGTGATTGACATCAATCCCGGGGCTGATTAGGGGCTTGTCATTTAGCACCTCTAATGCCTCCCTCCTAATACTATTAGGGCCTCCTTGGCGAGACGCTAACGCAGTTTGCAGCTGCACCGTGGCGCCTGGGATTCGGCCGCCGAGCGGCGAGCGCACTGCAAAATGAGCACATCTCTAATCCGAGGAGACAGTAATGAAAAAAGGAGCTGCCTTGACAAGGTGTGCAGAGCAGGGAGGTGGGGGGGCGGGGGGGGGGGAAGGG
>NW_009259988.1:1455270-1457439 GCF_000687185.1 Egretta garzetta
CCTGGCTGTGGGCAGCATCCCCATCCCGACGGCTCAACGAGCGAGCTCCTTCCTTATTTCCCCACCCTCTCCATCCTGGAGGTGCCCGTACCCCCTCTTGCCTTGCTCTGCCCCTCCAGCCTTGCCAGCCCAGCCTTCCCCTGGGATCTTCCTCGCTTTCTCCCCGCCGGCTGCATCCCTGGTCCATGCCCCTCGCCCCGGGATGCAGCTCTGCCTCCTCTCCCGGAGAGGGGCAGGGGTCTTTGCTGGAGGTAGCGACCCTTCGAGCTCCGAACAAATCTCTGTTTTGATTAGCTGTGCTCCTAAATGATTTATAATCAGCATAATACAATAACGACAATAACTCCCTAATCAGATTAAAGCGCTCTCCATTCGTCTGGGGCTTTGCGTTCTAATCTCTTCCTCCCCTCTCTGCCATTGATTTTGTTTTCTCAGCCCAGCCCCTCGCCAAGCCCCACCGAGGGCTCTTCCAGCCTTTGCATCCTCCTTACCTGGACTTGATATTCCAGGACACGTTCCCTTTTCCACCCTAAACCCCTGTCCACATGGACAGGGCAGGCGGGCGAAGCCGGGAGCAATTTACTCTGGCAGCAAAGCCCCCGGCGCTTCCCCCTGGCCCGCGCTGCCGCCTCTGTGAAATTTGATTAGTGCCATGCGCAGCGACTCCCTCGTTAGCCTGGCTGGCACGGTACAAACCTCGTTAGACCCATAGGATCTTGAAGTGAAGTCCAGAAGGTGTTTCCATTTCTTTGGTTAATGAAGAAAAATAGCGGTGGAGGCGGCTGGAAAAGAGCGGGGATGGCAGCAGGGAGCCAGGCTGGGGGACGGCGAGGAGAGACGACTGTGTTAACACTGATTAATAATAAATAACCGTCATAATGAGCACTAATTAATAATAGCACATGCTTAAGCAATTGATTCCCGGTGAATGGCACCGTGCCGTCAGGAGTCCCCATCACTCCAGCTAACCAAGCCGGCGGCGCTGCTGGATGCTCCTGGCCATGCCCGGGGTCCGGAGGTGGGAACCAGCACGGTCATGGACGGGGATCATCCCTCGCTGCTGTAGGAACAGCCCTGGGAAAGGATGGGAAGACGCAGGATAAGGAGCATCTCCCATCCCCCAACACACCCTGCTACCTCCGAAACCCCTGCCCGTGCCGGCCGGCAGGTCCCAGGGCACGGCGGGATCTGCCATGCTCCGTGCTCTTCCTCAGATATTCACTCACTGGAAAAAGCTGCTAAAGACTTGGGTCTTCTCTCTTTTTTTGACCAGTTTGGGGTGTCTCTGGCTCTGGGGGAGCCCAGCCAGGGGGGCGGCAGAGCCCACCGCTGCCTGCACCAGGGCACCACGGCTGCCAGGGACGGGTTTGTTTCCCAGCCCCTTCAATTCAGCGTGCGATAGACAGATTGATACGGAGCTTTAATCAGTGTAATATATAAAGCACTTCATTTGCCTTATTAAAAGTCTGCACTTTGGATTTTCAGGATCCAGGAAATTAAGTCAAGCACCTAAGCATTTATTTGATTGAAAGAGATTATAAATAATTCATGCCTTTTCTTCGCCTTTGGTGGCAGACCTGCTGGGGTGGTGGCTCGCAAGGTCCCTCCATCGCCGTGCTGGAGCCGGTGGGCACCGAGGACGGCCCGGCCGGGGTGAGGGGCACCCACAGAGCCTGGGGCAGCCCTGGGAGACCATTCTGTGCTGGGGGACTGTAAACCGATGGGGAATTGGGGCCGGTGCCTCTCACCATGCCCGGCTGAGGGGCTGCGTGTCCCCTAGCAAGGGCTGTGCAGGGCTGGAGGCAGCCAGGAGGAGGAGGAGGAGGAGGAGGAGGCTGACCCAGAGCAAGTCAGGCTGTGTCAGGCCATGTACTGGTCTCGCTGTACTGGGAGAAGAGGAGCCAGGCACTAAAATCACCATGACAATAAAGCTGAGTATTTCATCTATAATTCAGAGGAGCTGGAAAGTGGTTTTATAAAAAAAAAAATAATATAAAATTAAAAATAAAAACATGGCTGAGACAGTAGAAATTGATGCCCCTGTTCTTGCTGAGTGAGGATGTGGCACGCCTGCACGTGAGGACCAGCACGGTGCCCAGCCCTGGCCGTGACACTGGCTGCTGGGGGGTCCGGGAGAGGTGCATCTGGGGGTGCAGGGGCCGTGGGGGG
>NW_009259988.1:1457704-1458207 GCF_000687185.1 Egretta garzetta
GGGCCGGGCAACGGTCCGGGCATGGTCTGAGCGGCCAAAGAGAATCCTGCAGGTGGGGTGTGCTTGCTGTGTGAGCTGTGCATCGTCCGGCTGCCTTCACGGTGTGGGGTGTGCACCTCTGGGGTGCGGAACGCCAACCAGCATGGGCTGAGCATCCCGGGGCTGAGCATCCCGGGGCTGAGCATCCTGGGGCTGAGCATCCCGGGGCCCTGCACCATCCAGCTGCCTTCGCCGTGTGGGGTGTGCACCCCTGGGGTGCAGAACGCCAACCAGCGTGGGCTGAGCATCCCGGGGCTGAGCATCCCGGGGCTGAGCATCCTGGGGCTGAGCATCCCGGGCCCTGCACCATCCAGCTGCCTTCCCCGTGTGGGGTGTGCACCCCTGGGGTGTGCATCGCCGGCCAGTCCTTGTAGCATGGGCTGAGCATCCCATGGCTGAGCATCCCGGGGCTGAGCATCCCCTGGCCGAGCATTCCCCGGCTGCGCACCCCGGGGGCGGGCATG
>NW_009259988.1:1458337-1458589 GCF_000687185.1 Egretta garzetta
GGGGGTGGGCAACCCGGGGCTGAGCCTCCCCAGGCCCTCCATTGTCCGGCTGCATTCATGGTGTGGGGTGTGCACCCCTGGGGTGTGCATTGCCAACTGGCATGGGCTGAGCATCCCGGGGCTGAGCATCCCGGGGCTGAGCATCCCGGGACCCTGCACCATCCGGCTGTATCTTGCCATGTGGGACGCACATCCCTAGGGATGCGCATGGTGGGGCTGCAGCACGCAGAGCTGGGATTCCCAAGGTTTTGC
>NW_009259988.1:1458976-1460956 GCF_000687185.1 Egretta garzetta
CGGGCCGGGCGCTCAGCGGCGGGACGGGGAGCGGGGGTCCTCTCCTCCTCTCCTTCCCCGTCCCGCTCACTGCAGGTTCCTCTTCTTTGCAAATTTGAGGGCCACGTTGTCATACTCAGTGTCCCCCACCCACTCCTTGCCCTGCAGCATGAAGGGCTTCCGGAGAGGGATGGGTCTCTTGGGCACGGCGTAGTCGTCCCGCTGCGGGTTGTAGGGGTATTCGTGCCCGGTGGGCTCCTCCGGGGCCGCCTGCAGCCTCCACGCCTCCCCCTTCACCTCCTCGGGCTCATCGTAGACGATGTGGATGGACAGACCCTCGGGCTCATCGTAGATGTGGTCGGGCTTGGGGGTGGTGTGGTGCAACGGGGGCTGCTTGCCCCTTTGCTCCCTCGCCTCCCCGATGCTGTCGTAGAGGGGGTCAGGGGCTTCCTCGGGGCAACGGACCAAGCTGCCGAACTTGCGAGCCGTGAAGGTCTTGGCAATGGTGTCGAAGGGGATGGCGTAATCGGATTCGGCGGCTGCCTTGGCCGGAGCATCCTGCCTCCAGCCCTTCTCCGGCACCAGGGGGTTTCCTCTGCGGAGGGAGTTGCAGGGCTCAGCGTAGGAGCTGTCGGCACCACGGGAGGGCAGGAAGGTGCCCGACGGCTCCCCAGTCCCAGGGCAGCTGCTGGGGGTCATCGCCAGCTTGGTTTTCGGCACCTTCCCCTCCCAGTTGGGCTCCAGCAAGAGGGACTTGGTGCCGCCGGACTCCTCATGCCCCTGCGCCCAGCTGGGTATCTTGGCATGGCCGTGTGGCCAGGAGGCATCATCCGCAGGGCCACCCCGCGACGGCTCCTCGGCCCCCCGGCCTCGATGCAGGTTGATGGCCGACTCGATCGCCTGGAAGATCTCGTTGCCTTGCCTGGTCTCAAACTCAAAGTTGCCTTCTCCCGATGTGCAGCGCCGGCCAGCCTCAAAGGAGAAGGTCACCTGGGGAGGGACAGGATCAGGCCCCTGTGCCACAGCCCACCGCCAGCCCACCCTTCCCAGATCCCACATACCTTATCCCGCCCAAAGCGCCGCAGGAAGCGGTAGGGCCAGCTGTAGAGGATCTCCAAGGTCTGCAAATCCCGCAGCTCCAGCACCTCCTCACCAGCTCGCAAGATGCACCGGCCCCAGAGCCGGCAGCGCTCAGAGGACTCGGTGGCCCTCACCGTCACCTCGAACGCCTGCTCCAAGCCGGCTGGGGACAGAGGAGGGTGGCATTTGACACATGCAAGGAGCAGAACTCTTTGCTGCAAGAGCAGAGCTGCATCTCCCACCACAGAGAGGAGCCATGGGGCTCGTCACTCCCCGCAGCCGGGGCAGTGGGGAAGCGGTGTCCGGATGATAAGGGCTCGAGGGCTCTGGCTGCACGGGAGCAGGCTGATAGCACAGCAAAACCCAGCCCTGCCAAACCGCAGAGCAGGAAGAGGCTATTTCAGGAGGAGACCTTCCACCACGCCGCCTGCACGTAGCCAGGGTGGAGGCTGCTCCCTGCCACAAAACCGCTCATGGTGCCTTGGGAAGGGGGGTGATGAGATGCTGGGGGACATGTGCTGCCTCCTGTGCTGGCAAACCCAGCTCCGCTGCACCTTCCCCACGTCCTGGTGCCTACCTTTGCCCCGGGAGCTGTAGAGGGAGTTTTCCTCCATGGAGAACTCGTCGTCGTCGCCCAGCGAGCTCTGCTGGCCACCCTTGCCTGCTGCCTGCTCCTCCCTGCTCCTCTGCCCAGGAAAGAGCAGCGGGTGAGCGACGGCAGAGCACGGCAACCCCCCAGCCTCCCCCATCGCAGAAAACCCCCGGGATTCCCCCCCATGGCCCCTGCTGTCTCCCACACCCCAGTTATCCCTGCCCAGTCCGTACCGGGAAGGCCAGCTCACACAGCTTCTGGATCCAGCTGGCTGCCTCGGTGCCATCAGCAGCCAGGAGGTACCGCTTGTCGGTGGGCTCCAGCAGGAA
>NW_009259988.1:1461048-1461683 GCF_000687185.1 Egretta garzetta
CCCGGCGGTCGGCGGCACTGAGCCCTCGAAGAGCTCCAGGCGGGCGGTGGAGCAGGAGCTTTCCCGGTACAAGACGCCCCAGAACTTCTTCCATTTCTGCCATGGGGAGAAGCAGTGAGAGGATTGAAAACCCAGCATTGGCTGGGTCTGCTTTCACCTTTCCAGGAGTCTTCATCCCCTTGGGATTATGCATGAACCTGGGGCAGAACATCGGAGCGAACCCTTCGGGGGTCTGGGCACGGTCTCACACCCTCGCCCAGGCGGGCTGGCCAAGGACGGCGGTGAGATAAACTGGGCAGCATGGGGAGAAGCATCCCAGACACACGGCAAAGCTCTCCCAGCCGGGAAAGGCACCGGCACTGGGAGCATCCCTGACACACAGCAGCATCCCAGCCTCACCCGGCACTGGGATCCATCCCACCCCTCCCCCACCCTCCGGCACCCAAAAGCCATCCCAATGCCCCCCACACACACACTGCCGAAAGGCTTTCAGCTCCTTGTTTGCTCCATCTTCCCCCAAAACACCGATTTTGGAAGCGATTCCCGACTCGCCCTCCAAGGAGGTAGCAATTCACGGTACGTCCTGCGTGGGAGGCACCGGCTCCGGCAGCGGCAGAGGGGAAGCTGCAGCAGAG
>NW_009259988.1:1462754-1463224 GCF_000687185.1 Egretta garzetta
AGGCAGCTCTGAGGGCTTCCCCTTTGGGGTAACGGCCACCCAGATCTGCTGACCTGCCTGCTCCCAGGCATCACACCCCCCCCCATCCCAGCCAAAACCAGTGCTCCCAGTAAGGGCAGTGCAGCCCCCCAGTCCCGAAACCGGCCACAATGCCAGAGGGGGGAGCTGAGGAAGGTGACAGCATGGCGCAGGGGAGCGAGGAAGGGGTTTGAGGCTGCGGGCAGTGCCGAGGAGTTGTTTGCTGCCCAGACCTGTGGGGTGGGGACAGGGACAGGGACAGGGACGGCAGGGGCTGGACAGGGAGCTGGGCTGGCGGAGCCCTGGGGGGACCCGGAGCGCCGCAGCCCTCGGTGCGTGGGGACCCGGCAGCGCTGGGCACCCACGGGCACCTCAAGCTTCGTCCGCAGCCCCCTCCTCCCCCCGGGGCTCGCCTGCTGAGGGGGAGCACCCAAGGGGGCTGGGGCTGGGCT
>NW_009259988.1:1463312-1463671 GCF_000687185.1 Egretta garzetta
GCTGGGGTAACTGGGAGCACTGGTGCAGGGGTAGCTGGGGTAATGGGAGCACTGGTGCAGGGGTGGCTGGGGCACTGGTGCTGGGCAGGGGTAACTGGGAGCACTCACTGGTGCTGGGCAGGGGTAACTGGGAGCACTGGTACAGGGGTGGCTGGGGCACTGGTGCTGGGCAGGGGTAACTGGAGGCCGCCGGTGCAAGGAACTGGGTGTAGGGACGTGGTTGTAGGAAACTGGGGGCACTGGTGCTGGGCACTGGGAACACTGGGAGCACAGGCGCAGGGGCTGCTGGGGCACGAGGCCTGTCCCTGACTGGGTAACTGGGGACCACTGGCACAAGGAACTGCGACCACTGGTGCGGG
>NW_009259988.1:1464611-1495112 GCF_000687185.1 Egretta garzetta
CCCAATTCCCGGTGCCTTTGCGGGAGCCTGGTCCCTGCAGCCGCCCTCCCTCGCCCCAGCTCTGGGCTCTGCATCCTTCCTTTTCCCAGCCCTGTTTGTTTTATTTTCCAGCTGCCAGGGAGACTTGGCCTTTAGGTAAACTGTTTTGCTTGGCGTTAAAAACAAAACCCTGCGTGGATAAAGGCGCGTTGCTGCCGTGGACGGGAGCCGGGAGGCAAAACCAAACGTGACGGTGGCTTTAACCAAGTCAGGCTTGCGCGGTAGGATGGAAAACCCTCGGAAGAGTCGGTGCTGTTGCTGACAGAAAATTTAAAAATAGGTACCGCTGGGGTAACGGTGAGGTTTAGATTTTTTGCATAATATTTTAGCCAAACTTGCGCAGGATTTGCATGGTGTCCAAAAGACTGGCTACGCGGTAACGACACTGGTAGTTACATATTATCTATGCAACTTTTAAATAAATATATTCTTCACATGATACCCTTGTGAACCACAAGGGTGAGCAGTTTATTAACTCAGAACAGAGCCGTGCAGCTCGCAGGTTGTCTGGCAAGGTTGCTGGCAAACCTCTCTTGGGTAATCTCAGGGGAGGAGAGGAATTACTGCATTATTAAACAATTCACAGGCTCTGAATTCACTGAAGAAACTCTGAATTTGTTTGCCGCGAGTCGAGCCCTATGTTTCAAACTTAGCTGGCGAGCCCGCGATATGACGCTGAAGGCGGGTGAAACAACTGCTCTTGTTGCTTTAAAACTGTGCTTCGTACCCTGCGTTTCTTTGTTAAATATTGAATTGAGCAAATTGGAAGTTTGAGCCGTAAGAACGGGGTTGCAGTGGCTGCGTTCAACTTGGTTAGTTAAAGTTTAACGTCAGAGACTTGGAAGATGTTCCACTCGGAGGAAAACTGATTTGCAAATATGGTTAAGGCACCTGCAGCTTGGTGCAGTTCCTGTACAGGGCAAATATAGCAAACAAGATTGTAAGGTGCTGTATCTGGATGGGGTTTGCTTGCTTGTTATTGCCTGGTTGGTTTGGTTTTTTCCCCTCTCTGCTCCAGGTAAAGGCGTGAAGCGTGGGAGCTCTGAGGAGCTTTCCTTCAGAAAGGAGAGTGCGAGGTTCCCTTCAGAACTGCCTGTGGATTTTTGCGGCTGGAGGAAGCAGTGGGTTTTCGTAATAGATTAAATTTTTGGTGAGAGGCCTTTCCACACCAGTCTTTTGGGCACCAGATCTGAGCTAGGTTGCGGAGGCTCCCCCATCAAACATTCATTTAACAGAACGGCTGTTGAGTTATCCAGCGTCGCGGGGAGATGGTGACTATCCATGTGAATAATGGAGAGAGTTGGTTTTATGGCGCATGCTGTGGGAGTTGGTCCTGTTTTAATGGGAACAGGGATTTGCAAATAAATGCTGGCTGTCAAAAGGCGTGCAGAGTTTAGCGGGTTAGCAAAGGCTTGCTGCTGCTTTGGGTTGGGTGTTACAGGTTCACAGTGGGACTTTCGGGAGTTGTACTTGGTGTGCTAATACGTGGTGAAGCACAAAACCACTTTTTATAGCCTGCATCTGTGCTGAAGTTATTTACTTTACAGTATGGAGCACCAGTAAGGATGAAGACAAACTCCTAAGGCCGTAATGAAGGAGAATACCGTGTTCTCGGCTTTAAAAAAGAGACATTATGCAAATTGTGAGTGAGCCCACCAGTTTTGTTGGTGGGAATTGTGTAGTCAAAGCTGACTGCGGTGCCTTCCCGTTGAGCAGCTCTTCAGGCCTGTTCAGTGCCTGGAAACAAAGGATGCAGTGATACTGATACAGGAGCAGAGAGAATCAGATGATTTCATGTGGCTGAAAAGAAGTCCTACGGTCTTAAAGTGAATTGCTCTACACCAACTTTTCCACTTCTCAGAAAGCTCATACGACCTCGCTTTGAATTAATATTTTTGTCTGTTCCAGGTCTTGTGAGCATCCCGTACACTTGCTTGTAGTAGAGACAGAGGGAAGCAGTGAGGATGTCGTTAGAATTAGCTTTGTGGGTGAATATCAGTCCCCTTTCCCTTTTTTTCCTCCCGCTTGGAAGCTGATTTAGGTCATCTTTGTTTTTCTTCCACTTCCCTGGCCCCTTAGATGTTTCCTATGCTGCTGTCCTAAGATGGGATGCACTTACTGACTGTGAATGTTCCAGGGGGGGAACGTTTGTTGTAGGATGATGATGAATTCTGTGACTTTCTGTATTCAATGTTTCATTTGTCTTGAATTTTAAAAAAATCATTGCACTGGTTAAGAATTGTTGTCACTTCTATGCTTATTATTGCCTGTTCTCAGCAGCTTGACTCCGAGTTGAAACAAATTTGGGCCAGTGAGAGGTAAGAAAACAGGTGCCGAGGTGGCTACTTGTAATAGCAAAATCAGAAATCTGGCATCTAAAAAGGAAATTGCATCCCTTGTTTCGCTTCCACCCTGTCTGATTTTAGGTTCAGGACCGGGTGTTTCAAATCTCGGAGACTGGCACTGAGTTTTCCATCTTTTTAACTGTTAAATGAGCTGACAGCGCTTTGCTCCAAGCTGGAAAACTTCCGTGTTTGAAGCAGTTGTGTGTGCAGGTTCGGGAGTTCTGCCGGGGCCTCCAGATGCACCTGGCTGCAGACAGAAGCGACTTTTTCCATCTCAGTACAGTTGTGGAGGAAGCTCAGTGAGGGGGGGGGGAAATCATATGAAGGTGTGTTTTGGTGGGCATTCTTGTGTCACATCCACCGCCTGTTGGTAGTGCACAGAAATGGGTTGCACGGGTGAGCGTGAGGAAGGACACGGGGATTTTGCACCGGGGTTGGAGGCTCCTTTGTGCCGTACTCATGTACTGAGGGGGACACGACTTGTTTTTTCATGACTGTTCCCTAGTGCGAGTCCTCCTCCGTCTCTAACAGGACCCCAATTTTTTTTTTTCCCCTTGTGTGTTTCTGTATTCTAAAGGACGTTGTTTTGGCTCAAACACAAAATCTAATTTGGCTCTAGAAATCCATAACATTCAGCTTGCTCCAGAGGAAACCCTGGAGACTGAGGTGCGTGTTTCCCATTTGATATCTCAGTAACCTTGCACTCGCTTGGTAAAAGAGTCACGATGTAGCCTGCTGTCCAACTACAAATTGCTTAGAATACTTTTTTGTTTGTTTTAGTTCAAGCTTTTACCTTCCCTGTGTCACTGGACTCCCTGGAAGCTCTAATTAAGGACTTGGGTTTATCTCAGAATAGCCCAAGGGAGCGCTCTGGACCTGGGGAGGGGGAAACACTGGTTTGACTAAAAATAGAGCTGGCAGCATTTCTTTTGCAAATCAGGCTTTTTTTAAGTTATGCGCTTTTTTTTTTAAAGTGTGTTGTTTGGATGCTCAGCACCAAAGCTGCAGAAGGTGTTCAGGGTTGGATTTCAGCTGAGAAGTGGAGGTACAGAGTTGTAGTTCAGTATCTCAAGATCTCTACGGCCAAACTTTGATGGGGGGATAAAAAAAGTGGATGCTGCTTTTCGGCTCCGGGGACTCCGCTGCCAGCGGACATTCCTTGTCCCCCAGCCGACATCTGGAGCGTCCTTAGGTAGCAGGTAAGGTGTCCGATCCCTGGCTACTGGCAGCAGCCCCTGCCCGCTGTGCCTCTCCTGCAGGCGATGGTGTTTTGAAGCAGCCCAGACGGGGAAAGGAGAACGTGGTGGCTTCCTTGTAGGTTTTCACGCTCATTAGCAGCCTGCTGAGAGATGAGCTGGGGGGGAAATCCCGGCCTCGTTGAAGCCTGTGGGAGCTTTTTGTCGCCGAATTCAGCGAGCTGGAGCTATGCTGTGTTCAGGTTACAATCCCATCTGTAATAGTTCACCTGAAGATCTCAAAACTTCTGTATCACAGAAGGGAAAGGCAAAGCTCAGCTCGGCGGGAGCTGGGTGCCTGCTACGACGGTAAAAGAAGGGCAGAGAGGAGTGGGGCGGCCGGGTCGGGGCTGCGAGCGTGCTGCCAGGCAGCTGGTCTCCTCTCCCTCTTCTAGCGACCGAGCTATGTTCCCTCAGGCAGCCAACGCTAATACAATTAAGGAGGATTTGTTCATTTTAATCATTTTAAGAGAACGAATGCTCTGTAGCTCAAGAACTTTATTACCGTTAGTAATGTCTCTTTGCCCTTGGTTTTGGGCAGTGCAGTGGTGTTTTATGAGTCTGTAGGGCTCAGGCCTGCTAAAGCAAAGTTCAAGAAGTTATGTTTTTACTGCTTAAAATTGCCAGGAAAAAAGTGATTTATTTATTTATTTATTTATTTATTTGCCTTCCTGCTTCTAAGCTGTGGTTTCAGGAAGGCATTTATGAATAGTTTGCGAGGTTTTTTCAGTGATACGGTTGTGCGGCTTAGTTGCAAGAATCTAGGGTGTTTTTTTGTAAGAGCAACCAGTGTTATCTATGTCCAAGGTTGCTGCTCTCATTTTTCCCAATGTAATTACGCTGGTGCATCTTTGGCCTTTTGTGCGATAGCAATGCTGGTACCAGCTGGCCCCTGCGAAGCTCTCTGCGCATCTTCAGCTGTGATTTGCCAGAAGGGTTTTCTTATT
Source organism: Egretta garzetta (assembly GCF_000687185.1). Taxonomy (NCBI): domain Eukaryota; kingdom Metazoa; phylum Chordata; class Aves; order Pelecaniformes; family Ardeidae; genus Egretta; species Egretta garzetta. Next base: position 1,469,178 of record NW_009259988.1, read on the forward strand.
TCTTTGCTCATCCGACTTCGGCACAGCTGGCTTTTGCTCCACAGTGGGTTTGCGGTCTTGGAAAAGACCACTTGAAAAATTTTTTAGTTTTCCAGTCAAGCTGGGTTGGTGTAACCTCTGGAAATGCAGGAGTCGAACACACCGAGGTGTTAACATGATGAGGTGCTGCTGACAGCCTTCCTATCTCCGATAGTCTCAAGTCAGAGACTGGGCAATTAGCGGGCGGTAGCTCCTTTCTGGCTTGCTTTGGGTTCTCCCTGTTCTTGATTGTGCGAGGAATATAAGACTTGGATATCTTAAAGGGAATAGTTTCCATTAAATTCATTTCCTTCAAAGTCGGACCAGCCCGTAAGGATCTGTCACTCATGGAACTGATGGTTGGTGCGGCCTCCTGCACGAGGTTGTTGACGATGGTGGCGTTCTTGTTGGTTAATTTGAGTGTGTGTTAGTTCTAACAAACTAATAAAAGGTACTGTTGGAGGATAGTTGCTAAACCACCCAGAAAATATCTCAGCAGAAGCTTGACATTTTTGCTTTTGTTCCTCATTAAGGGCAAAACATGAAGTTTATTCGTGATCCCTGCTAACTCGGTAATGGTTTGCCAGTGGGAAGCTCGTTGCCCTGGTGTGGTCAGGATAAAAGATCAGCTTTACGCTCTGGTGCTTGACATCTTACTGGTGGCATACTTTGAATGTTGGGTGATGCAAGAGCTCCATTGTAAATGCGCTTTGGCAGTCTGATCCTTCTCTTCCTTCTCCCTTTGCCTCTTGTCCTGCTCTGGAAATCAGAAGTAGTTCTCCAGGCTGAAAAATAACAGAAAAATAACAGGCCAGAGTTGAGTGCTGTGAACAAGAACTATTTTTGAGATATTAAACTAATTTTGGGTGCGATTGGCCAGTGATCACACTGTGTAATGTGTTCTCCTGTTGTTTCTAGCTGGTCTGGCTGCGTCTTCCACAGTTTTGCCCGTGCTGCAGGTGGGCACGGGGCAGAGCATCGTGCCAGGTTGGGTATCGCGCTGCAGTACCTGGGGCAGGAGCCCTGGTTAAACATTACGTTGCCTGCAGGACTTACCTGCTACGAACCTTGCGTGTAAATCAACACCCAGCTTGAGAGCAAAAAAAAGTTATGTTTTACCACTAGAAGAGAAAAACATGTTTTGTCTTTTAACAAACTTTCTCCCCTTTTCCCTCGCTTGGGATCATTCAAACTGCATATATGGTGCAAGAGCACTACTTTCTGCTGGCAGCATTTTGGTAGTTTAAAGTGTAATGGTGGGTTTCCAGCTGAACTTTTTAAATTGAAGTTTATAGTTCTCCTTTTAACATACTGTTCAGTATTCTTGTATAATTTATGAATAACGCAAGAACAAGAAAATCAAACAAGGAGGTGTTTGCAAGAATCACACGGGCAGACTGTGTCCTTACCTGCCTCCTTCAGCCGAGTACTTTGCTAGTTGGAATGGTATCTTAATTTGATTTCTTGTAATGGGGAACTTCTCCTTACTGGATGAATTCTGTAAAAGCAGATTTATTTTTTTTTTCTTTTTTTCCAAGTGGGAATGGGGACACATTGAAGATTTCTCCCCTACTTTGGCAGGTCAGAAAGAAAATCTATCACAGGTATGTATTGGTACAGGCAGCAGGAAGTGAAGGTAGGGTCAGTAGCGATTGCTTTCTTTTGTGTTTTTTATTTAATTTATATTGGGTTTGTCCCATGCCTGGTTGGCACAGCACCCACACTTGTCTCAGATTGCGCTGACTGATCCGCACCATCGCTGTTGTTGCTTTCCTTATGCTCGTGGCACACAAGTGCAAGGTGACTCGGTATTTTGGCACCCTTACGGCTGTGGGGCAGCCGTAGAGATCTCTGAAGGGCCCGGGCTATCTGGCACTAATAATTCCGTTTTTCCTTCCGACTGTAGGATTTAAAATAACATCGTGTTCTAGGGATATTAAAATGATGTATAAGGCACAAAGGTTGTGAAGCATTTCATGGATGTTTCTGCGCTGCTCGTTAACATCGTATCTCTGTTTATAGCTGAAACAGGCTCTGGCCTTGTAGCTCAGCAATGGAGAACGGGCTTTAACCTGCTCCCACCCAGGTTTGTTTGTAGCTTTGGAGCCACGTCTCTCGAGATGGGAGAATATCTCGGGAGGGGGAGAGTGATCCTCAGCTATTTACTGGAACTGAATCTGCTGGGGCCGAGGAGGTCAGATCCACAAAAGCTGGGCAATCTGAACGTTTGAACACCTTTTGGCTGTTGCGGTCCCAGCAGTGAGGACTCCTGCGGATGCAAGGAAGGGGTCAGAATTCCTGTCCCAGCTGATGTCCTATTTTCTGCAGCTCGTGAAAGCCTTCTTGCTCCAGTCCGTCTGCCTAGTGACCAACAAGCCTGACCACTGATTAGGTAGGATCATCAGAAAGGTTTTTCTCAGTTGAGAAATGTATCATTCGGGCACTTTATCTTGTAGCAGGGTTATCAGCAGACTATGTGTTTTTTTGTGTTGTAAGATCAGTTTATAAAAGGAATAGCCACCATTTTTCTGCTAAATACCTCCACTTCAGGAGCATCTTTAAGTCCTTTCCATACTTTTTGCCTATCACTGGTAAAATGAGCTCTGCATCCGTATACCCTGTGGACTCACAACTCTAGATCAGCAGAGGATTTATGTCTGTCCTGCAGTGACATTTTCTGTAGTGTGTGGTTCTTGAACGCAACTTTTCACATGGCTTATTCCGCAGCCCATCATTCCGATTTAATTATTCTCTGTTTACTATATTCCAGTTGGACAGGGGTGTTATTGCTCTGTCGTCGAAGTGTTTTGGTTGAATTCCCATTTGAGAGCTCTGTGCCCTTGTATCACCAGTTCAGAGTGTTTGTGAACACAGTGATTACAGGAGTTATAGTCCAAGGACGTTGTATTGGAAAATACTAATTCTGCTGTTTCTCTTCTAGCACTTGATAATGTCTGTAGCCGACTCAGTGCTTACGTTATTTTGCTGTTTCTGGATGGTGAGTTTGAGCAGTCCTGTAGTAGCTTTAGTATTTTATACGATCGGAGGTGTCTCCGGAGTTTTCAGGGTATTTGGAAGGGTCCTGGTTTCTCCCGAGCCATCATCTTGGAGCACAGCTTTGTGTCTTAGCCAAATTCACATGCCGTATGCCTGGTGCAAACCTGTCGGTGTGTGGGGCTTGGGTTTGAGTTGTTGGTAGTTTTGAGGTTTTGGTAGTTGATTCCTGTTTGGGTGAAACGCTTGCTGCTCGCAGTGCCGTGATGTGTGGTATCGACTGTTGCACCTGGAGGTGGCTGGTTCTGCAAAGCCAGTGCCCTGAAAATTGTCTGTTACCTCTGTTAGAGAAGGTGAGACTGAGAAATCCGAAAGCCAGCTTGCCTCGCTGCAGTTAGCTTGCCCAAGTTGCCTTAGTTTTTCTCCCTAGGCTCTGGTATCTGCCATGAGACTCCTTACCTTCTGTTCCGTGTCCTGAATATGGTGGCATGAGGCAATGCTGAAGAGTATTTTTTTTTTTCCCCTCATCTTAACCAAATGCAAAGCAAGCAGGGAGATCTGTGACCTCAAAAGCAATTTTCAGTTCATTCAGATCATTTTGTAAATGAGCTGTTCTTCCTAGAGTTCAAAGGAAAAAATATTACTCGGTTAAAACCATCAGCAGAGTAGAAGGTGTGTTACTGGGTTTCGAGTGATGCTCTGAAGTGGTGCCCTGCATGGGTTATCCTGCTACCTAAACAAATAAAAAATAATCCCCCCCAGTGCTTACAGTGCCATTTAGAGAAGAGCCTTGTCCCATCGCTCCAGCTCCTCACATCGCATGGCAGTGCTTTGAATCTGCCTTGTACCTTACAGACCTGCTCAGGCAAAGAACCGTGGTGCCTGTTGCCTGATTTCCTAGTTCTGAGATGTAAAACATAGGCTGTCACCTTCCACCATAACCATCTAGGGTGTCAGAGGTATCCTTCAGACCCAAAGGCTGATTCTGTTCTCTTGGACTGTATTCACCCCTAGAGGTATCTGGGTTGTACCGTTAATAATATGAAACACATTTCTGCCTACCGCAGGAAATGCAGCGACCTTGGTACCAACCCAGACCCCACGCTACTGAAATGGGGAGTACTGATCTGCACGGCAGGACTCCTTTCTCTTTATAACCTGTTCTGTAGTTGTTACCCACAGGTAGAAGACTTTTTGAGAGGTTCAGCTCATCCAAATGTTTGCAGATTTCCCATCTCCATGTAGCCAGAACTCAGCTGGTCCCATGCGTGTGTGTGATGCACTTGCTGTTTCCTAATTTCCTGGTCGCTGCTCATTAGGAAGTGGCCAACCTTTGCTAAATGAAAAGCCCTCAGATGCACAAGGAACGTTCAGTTCTGAAAAAGAGAGGTTAGAAGCATGCGATTGCTGAAGCAGTTTATGAGCTGTGGCGTATAAATAAAAAGGTAAAGAGAAACAGGAGTGACTCATTCTCCCGTTGTTGTAGCAAAGGTGTTGGTGCTGCTCCAGCCTCAAGGGTTTTATCCTCAAAAGTGGAGGGGCACCCACTTGCTGCAGTTACCAGGCTGACTGTGCTGCCGTCCCTGCCTAGGGCCTGCCGAGTCCTCCCACCCGGAGAGAGCCCTTTCTTGGGGTAGAATTCAGTAATTCATCCATTCCTAGGTGTTACGTCGCCGGGGATCTCTCATTGCTGCTTCAACAGCATCAGTGGGGGTTGAACTCAGGAACGGCTGCTTTAAGTTTAGTAGAAATCTGTCGTGGTATAGAGGCAGTTGCTTCAAATAGGGACGTGATTTGTTGTTCCAGAAATTAGATAACTTTTAAAGAATTTTTTTTTTTTTTTTTTTTAAACAAGACAAGTCGGGTTTTTTTCAACTTCACCTTTCCTCAAGTATGGCTGGCAGACTTCCCATGCAAGAAATAGCTGCTTTGGTTTACAGCCATGTGCATCTTCCCGGCCTGTCCATTTTTTCCTCCGTAACCTAATAATCTGAGTCTAATCCCTGTCAACTCCAGAAGCTGGGTGCCTTAGGCCAGCATCTCTCCGTTGTTTTACTTTTCCCGTTTGTTCTATAACAAACCTCCTAACTGAATTATGCATTCAGGTGAGTAATACCGCAGAATTACAGGCAGTGTTCAGAGGAGAGAATAGAACTGCGACCGTTTTTCCAGAGGACTCAGACCTTCCAATTAAGCAGTTCAAGTTGTGCATTGTGTCAGACTCGGTGCTGCAGGAATGAAGTGCAAACCCAGAACACGGTCAAGGTGAAATAAGCACTTCCAGCTGGCCGGCACTGAAAGCAGGGATGCTTCCCATTTTCACTGCATCTGTTTCATTGTTTAAAAAAAAATAAATCTGACGCATTGTCAAACCTCTTTATAATTGATTTCGTGGCTGTTGGTACACGCACATGGATTCTGCTGGCATCTGGGAGTCCTGATGATGCAGAAACGTAGAGGTTTCTTTTGGAGATTTTAGGCCTCGATGTGTTCTTGCTGCCACTGGCCTCCGAGGTATAATCAGCCTAGGACTGTTCTCTTAAGACATGCACTGTGTTAGAAAGCCAGGCAGTATCTTTTCCCTCATTTCTTAGGAGGTAGCTAAATGAACGGCGGTCCTTACAGAGCTAAGCCTTGATTGAATTATGCACTGGTATTTATTTGCACCCAACTGCCGAGTTCCTCAACGGTTTCACCACTCACTAAAGGTCTCATGTTCCTCCTCTTTAAGCTCTTTGGGATAGAAATTGCCCTGTGTAACACACGAGGGTCTGTGTTGTCAGTACTAGGTTATGGGAGGTGTTGCTGTTAATTTGAAGTGTTTTCTGTGGGGTGGTGCATGGAGCCGCTCTAAAGCCTTGCGCAGAAAAATGGCAGGGCTGAATCCTGAAGGCAGCCCTGTTCCATCTGGGCTTGAAGACCATTCGTCTTGGAGAAAGAAATGAGAGCTCTTTATTGATTCCCCAAGAGATGCAGGGAGATGCCTGAAAATACTACTGCAATAAATAATTCGGAGATGTGCTGGAAGGGTGAAGGTAGGTTTGCTTTTGCTGTTATTAGTAGGGTAAATGGAAATGGGCAATCTGTTGTTCAGATTCTCTTAACAAATGAGGGTGATGAGCTGCAAGACCTTGATGTTTACAGCTATGAGTGCTTACCAAGTGCCTCATCCTGGTCCCTGGCAGTTGCTTCGTTCGGCTTAAAAGCTTTCTTATTTTTGGTTGAAATACCTGACATTCATCAAATGACCTGAGGCATTCTCTGAGCCTTAGTCACTTAAAACACCAGGGCCCTTTGACTGCTGCCGTGCATCTTCATTGCATGGTTGCATTTGCTAAAAACGCAGCGTTTCGGAGCCCTGGCTGCACGCTGCGTCTTCGTCCTCCCCGTTTTGCTGTAAAGTTGGCGAGCGATTGAGGAAAGCCAGCTAATGTCCACAGCTTTGAAGAGCAGAAGCTGACACGTGCTGTGCGGCTCCGATGCCCGGTACTGAAGGCAAGGTTTCGGGTGCTGCATTAAGAGAAGGGAGCACCACATCTCCCGGTACTTGCTTTAACACCACGTGTGCTAGGGGTGTGCATGTTTGCTGGCAAACCCAGAAATCGATATTCCGTAGACATAAGGTGTTCAAGCAAAAGGAAATACAGATGATGGACTCTTCCCACCGCCGTGGTGCCACGTCCTGGAGGAACACGGGTAACTTCTTCGGCCTGTTGCATGCTCATGATGAGCAAGGACGTAAGCATCTCATTGCCTGCCCTGCAGTTGTCCAGCGCTTGCGAAGCCTGACTTTGATTATAACATATGGGGGAATTGGTTGGGGGATATTAAAATGGATGAATGTGCTCAGGACAAAAATAACTGTCTTAAACATGCTGCAGGATCTCTGGCTCAGGGAGTCGGTAGCCATAAGGCAGGAGGAAGGAATGTCTTGGAAACAATGTGTGCCTGGAGGATTTACAGCAACGCGCATCCTTCAGGGTAAGAACCACCAGGCAGCAGGAAAGTTTGGATTGATCTTGTTAAGCCAAATACTCCATTTTAGATGTCTGAATCTGTGGGGTTATTGCTCGCCTGCTCCCCCCTCCCCTCCCCTGAGAGATCGGGGCTGGCTGTGTACGCTCCTGCTTACTTTCTGGCTCTGCCATCTTGAGTACGCTGAGCACAGTGTGTGTTTCCTCAATTTGCTGAAATGGGAACTGTCAGCGTGGCGAAGTCAAACTCTATTGAACTAAACCTGCCTAGAGCTTACTGCAGCCCTTGGATGTAAAAGAGCGTTGCTTAAGCAACCGTGTAATATAGGATCAATTCCACAGCCATCCCCCAGGGACTCCTTTTAGGTAGCTGTTACTTTCCTTGTAGTATTTATCATTTTAAAGATGATCACACATTGTTTATCTTCACCATGGGGAAAACACTGAACAGTGACGAGTTTTATTTGTAGCTTGTAGTATAAATGAGATTGATAGGTTGGGGTTTTTTTTCCCCATGTTTTGAGCTTCATAGCTGCTCTCGGTGGACAAACATCTGAGGCTGAGATTGTACCAAGGGGGTGCCGTATACAAAGGAAAACTCGTTTCTTCCCAGTGTTCTGATATTATTAAAGAAATAAGCAGTAACGTGATGACAAAGTTCCTGTGAGGCTGATGGATTGGCAATTCCTGTGCAGCCTGCGCTGGAGAGAGCCTCACTCCACGCGGGGCTCCAGTGGAAAGCAGCCCCCCGACTCACCGTAGGATGTTGGTCTGCAGCAAAACTTCCCTTGGAGCTTGCTGCTGTTGGGGAGGGAGTGGAAGCTTTGCTAATCATTTGTCAAGTTTGCTGGTTTCTGATAAATATACATTTCTCTTGTTGAAAAACCCTTCTTCTGCGTACAAAACGGCGGTGTTGGAGTCAGTATGGGGTGCGTTGCGTTATCCTCTGGTGCTTTGCAGCGTAGGGCTCAACTTCAGTTTGGGGACATGGATCAAAAATCTGGTATTGGTCTGGGTTTTTTTTTTCCCTAGGGACACAAACTTACTCAATTTCTGCTTGCAAAAAAATTGTTTAAGGCTTGTATGTATTGTCCTAGTGAGATGTCATGGCTGGAAGCTGGATTTAGAAGAACACTGAGATGGGATGCGGATTTCTGTTAATAGGCATTAATTGCTACGCTTCATTGAAAAGCATCAGCATCGTTTGGGTCTTGGCTTTGGAGGGGAAAAAAAATGTGTGTGCTCATAGGAGGAAAAGTGAAGTGATGGTCGCCTATGCCGAGCTTGGAGTCGAGCGGCTGATACCTGAATGATTCAGCGGCACTTCAGACTCTTCAGTATGCATTTAAGACACCACATACACCTAGCTGGGAGGTGACCAGTGATCCAGGCTGTCATGTAGCCTTCGGAGGGGGATGTATGAGAGAAATTGGGCCATGTAGGGGTTGTTTTGCCACTGCATAAAGTATTTTGGGCGTATTAGTATGTGTTAATAGAATGTGGTACGTGTAGAAAAATCCTGGGACCTCAGTGCCGTCGTGCAAGGAGCAGGTAAGAGCGATTGGGAAGGCTGGGAGCTGGCGAGGGAGGAGGTGTTTGGCACTCGGGGCTGTCTCCCGTGACTCAGCAGTTCTCCTCCTAAAATGCCATCCCAACTGCCGCCCCACCTCGCCGAGTCCCCATCGACTCCCTGCCACCCCAAGCCCTCATCGACGCCTCCTTGCCTTCCCTAGATGCAAAGAACCCATTTCTTCTTTTTCCAAAGAGTTTTTGGAGCCGTTTATTCTCAAAGGAGCGATGAACATGAGTTTTGGTTAGTTGGCATTGTGCTTTGAGCCGTATTTTTCTTCTCGGCTCACCGGCCACATACCTCTCCGTCCTGTAGCGCAGCCCACGCGTGCAGAGCTAGCGGGATGCCAGAGTGCCTCCCTCTTCCAAATACTCTGCCGTCTCGTGCTTTAGGCCTTATCTTGAGTATGCAGAGCTCTTGCCCTGCATAATCGTTACGCTATATGTGGGGTTTGGTTTTTTTTTTTTTATCTTGGTTGAAAGAGTAGGTGTTGCCCAGTGTCTGTAGTGAAATAATCCCCGCAGCACCTGAATGTCTCTGACTTTGGAAGCTGGGTGCTGGAGCAAAGCTAGCCTGATTTTGACCCCGTTGGCAGAGAGGAGGGGAACTTCGCTGCCCCCATCATGGTAATATTAAAATGTGGTGAAAACTTAACGTCGCAAACCTGGAATGTGGTATCAGGGCAGCTCAGCTGCTCTGCCCATCTGCGTGACAGATAACCAAGGCAGGGCACGAGAGGAGGAAAGAAATTTATTGGCGAGACAATCCTAAAAATTATGCATAAAGTTTTTTCATCAGAGAAATTTGGTTGGATTACAGCTTATCATGATTTTTTTTTTTTCTTGTACGCATTAAAAAAATAAAATGACCATTCACAAACTTGAAATAACGGATGAAAACTCCCAGGTCTGGACATCAGCTTTGCCTCGGAGTTGCCATCGTAGGCTCTGGTACTGTGCCCCAAAATCCTCTCCATCCCGCAGCCCCTCTGCAGCTGCGTGTCAGGGGCTACCGTGAGGAAGAAGTATTGAGCCAGGTTTAACCTGAGGATTGGGCAGGGGCACTCGGGGCAGCTGACACTGCGCAATGACAGAGGTTTGAAACTTGGTGTGGATGCTTGGCTTACTCTAACATGAATAGAGCGCGCTTTTATTCCCCATTGAGTTGCCAGATTCACACTCCTGGATAATTTGGACTAGCTTTTCCACCTGTGTGATTTTATTTTTCTTTTTTTTTTTACGGGAAAACCGTTCTTTGATTGCAGTGTCATTAACAGGGCATTTAACGGTGACCTCGTGTGCTGCAGCCAGGCTGTTCGGTCGGTGTGGTTGGCTTTTTGGAGTTGTTTCATTTGAATCCCAGAGGTCGTGTGCTTCCTCTGGCTCCGAGGGAGTTAACCACCCATGATCTGCAAGAAGCCTGGCACGGATCACGCACTGTGCACAAACAAGGGTGTTTTGTCATGGCCAGTGTCGCACAAAAGGAGCCGCAGTTATTGCCACCGAGTCCCGAAGAGTTGCAGGGAATCCACGTTTCTTGGAGGTGTGAAGGAAGCTGACTGTAGGAAATCCCCATTCCCAAGCTTCTCAAAGAATTAATGCATGGTAATGTCAAACTTAAGGAAAAAAAAATAAAAAAAAAAACCAAGGGTATTTTTCCCTTTTTTTTTTTTTCCCCCCCCCAAAATTGTAAACCATTCTCTCTGGATCAGTGTGGGACCACTGCAATTCATCGCCGTCCTGCCGGGGTGGTGGAGCCAAGCTGAGCCACTTCCCAAGGATTCAGTCCATCATACAGACGTGGACCGAGGGGTCATGGAAGCTTTTTCAAATTGATAAATGGTCGCAAGGATTTTGGAGCTTTGGAGGAAACGGTATTTTGTCCTTGAATCAGAGATGATGCCCATAAACAGGCACCTTCCAGCATGTAGACCTTGCCAACTGATTTTAAATGACTGCAAGTGGATTTGTGATGAGAAATGACAGGTAGCTGTGGTTAATATGGTTTATAATGGTTTATGGTTAATGACGGTTTATATTCATCTTAGGGTTTTGAGGATTTTGGCTGTCTAAAGCCTTAAGTTTTGGCTTTCTCAAAAAGAAAACTCTATGTTGAACCACTCTCTGGCACTTGGCAAAGCTCTCTAATTTCTCTAACGTAGTGAAGATATCAGAGGAACATCTTCCGCGAGGTTGTTAATTAAAAAAAAAAAAATCAGCTCTGGCCTAGGGTACGAGGGAAGAGAGTTTTTGCAGAGGGTCCCTCTCTGTGTTTCTTCTAACGCTGTCTTATCCGATGATCATCTCAGCAGCAGAGCATCAAAAACTCCTGTGTGCTTTTGGCGTGGAATCGCTGTGCTTGTGTATAAGAAAGCGTTCGGCTGTGCGCTGATGCGGTGCGTGGATCCGTCGGCTGACCCTGTCGGTAACTCGCCTTTTGCATAACAATCTCTCCTCCAAAATCAAGTTAGGCAACTGATGCTATCCTCCTTCTTACAAATGCACAAAAGTTACGGTATGCTTGGTAATGATTTACCCCTGGAAACCCAGAATGTAGCCCTAAAGCAGCTGAAAATACCTGCTTTATGAACCTAGCAGCAAGAACCTGCGCGAATATTTATATCCATCTGTGAAGCCCCTTTTTAACTAGGACACCTCAGATTTCACTGGGGGAAACCATCTGCCTGCATCACAGTTTATGGCAAATATTTTCCAGTTGTTTGAGCACACAGAATCTGCCTGGTAGTTTTATTTCCCTTCAGACGCGTTCACAGAGACGCCGCTCAGAGGCATCCATCCCATTCTTCATTTGCTCTTACTCTGCTTTAGGTATTTTTGGTGTGTGTAGTGTCGAAGATGGAACGTGAGATCCTTCCAGCATCCCGGGGTTCTGAAGTCTGTTACGGTGCCCTGTAAAGGGAATATAAACCAAGTTTGTGAGGGAACTGATGCTGTATAACACCAAAGCCAGATGTGAGAATGTTTTTTGCTATTTCAAATGGGCAGGTCGGGATTATTGCCCATGTAAGGGGTTTTCCAGACCTCATCAGCCGCACAGGGTGGTGCGTTTGGGCTGGGTGAGCCCTGACCCTGGGAGTGCGTGCCCAAGTTCAGGTAAAAAAGGTGAAAGTGAGGAGGCAGCGTGGTACTTTGTCAGGTGTAAGAGGAAATTTCTGTACAGGTAATTGAGTAAGTTAAATGCATTTAGTCGACGGAAGAGCAAACTCCAAGCTGAGCGTTTTCCTTTGCACAAACAGTAAAGTGCTATTTGTGTGTATGTATATGTACGTATAACCTGGGCTAAACTGCTGCCTAACTAAACTGTGAAACCTTTTGTTTCTAACTGATTTCTTTTCCTGTGTTCCAGAGCCTAGCCCAGCTAGAGAACCTGTGCAAGCAGCTGTATGAGACCACAGACACTGCGACACGGCTGCAGGCAGAGAAAGCCTTGGTTGAGTTCACCAACAGTCCAGACTGCCTGAGCAAGTGCCAGCTGCTTCTAGAAAGAGGGAGTGTATGTAAAACAATATAATTGTCCAAAACGTGTCTTGCTATTTTGGGCATTGATAAGGGAAATAGCCCCAAGGTCTGGTACGCAGCGTTTATATTCCGTGCCCAGTATGCTCTCGTGTATCTCAATTTGTGGGCAGCCTATGCCAAAAAAAGCATTGGCTCTGATGGCTAATTACGCTGCTGCAGCGCTTACTACAATCGGTTGTCAATTCTCATGTCTTGTGGGCCTTGCTGCATTCTTTGCAGGCTACCACCCAGACATGTCAAGCTTTAAGTTGAAAACATTATTATGGCAGTGGTATTGCATAGGCTGTGGGAACCGCTGCCGCCTCTATGGGCTTTGGGGAGAAAATGGTGTGTGCACATAGGGGATAAAACCAGCAGTGTTTCTTCTTGGAATGTTTCCTTGGAAAATTGCCCCTGCTATGGTGTTGTCTTAATAATCCAGCAGTTTAAAACAGGGAAAATTAGATCATGTGCTTTAGAATTAGTGTTACAGAAAGGATGTGAAATACGCCAGCAGTAAATCCTGCCTGACTTCTTTAGCTTTCTTGTCTTTAAGTGGCCATTTGCTTTTTACTTTGTATCAGCACAAATAACGTTTAAAATGGCTTTGCCACATGATCTTGCAAGATTTGACTTTTGGCAGAATGTGCATCCCGCTTTCATATCTATCCGATTGGAGCCTTGTTCACAAAAATAGGAAACATTAGACAGCCTGTTGTAAAGAGTGAATCCTCCAGGAGGAGGAGGAGGTGGTGAAGGGAGGAGGAGAAGAATGACACTTAACAGGCTTAGCAAACTTACACAAAGCAAATTATTTAACTTTTAGTTACATTTGAAGTCCACTGAGTTCAAAACAAGCTGATTTGAAGCTCTTCTGGCGAGAACTAGAACTGCTTTACCTGAGGACAAATTATTTTTTTTGTTAAGGAAAGTTCTGAAAGCCCCGTTCCATTCTCTGCGTGTGATCCATTGCCTCTCTGACCCTTGCCAGAGGGTTGTGGGGTTTTTTTTTGTTCAGTCTGGGATCTGACTCAATTTATACCCGACTGTCCTTGAGAATATTGGAATAAATAGGTTTCCTGCATCTTGGATACTAAGCTTTCTACAGTGCTAAATATTACAGAAATTGGCATGCAAAATGCTTCTCACTTCTCTGGCTGTAATTTATGGAATCAGGTGCAGCCGGGGGTTTTAGGTGGTCAAATGCCATCGTTTGTGTCTGAATGTCATCATTTGTGTCCCTGACTTAGATTTACAGTTTGGTGGCCTGTGTGCTGTTCTCTGAGAAATCTATTTTAACCTGTATTTGGTGATCAAGTGGAAGTTGTAAGAGCTTCTCAATGTATAGTAACGTGTACTGTACGGCTCAGAGGGCTCATTGTCTCTTTCAGGCACGGCGGTTAAGGTAACTTCATGCAGTTTGGCTATGTTTGCAGTTTTACTCCTGCCTTCAGTGGTGGTTCTGTTGTCTTCTGTCCTTAAAATCTTTTCCTTTCTTTCCTAAACGCTTTCTTCAAGTATCTGGTTTCCTTTAGTGCCTATAAAAACATAGAATAAATGCTACATATTTAGACTTACCAATTAATGCTTTAAACTCAAATTTCCAGAGAGCAGCTAGCTTGCAATCCAGCATTGCTGCTTGATCTTCTGAAGTGAGTGGTAAACTTCTGTTTGTGTTTTGGTTTTGTTTTTCTTTTTCTTTACAGTCATCCTACTCCCAGTTATTGGCAGCTACATGCCTTACAAAACTCGTGTCACGCACAAACAACCCTTTACCGTTGGAACAGCGAATAGATATTCGTAAGTACAAGGCTTAATTTTTGTAACCAAACGAATGTGAATGTTTGTCATGTGGACTTTCATCCACAGGGGGGGAGGTTTTCTGCCAGCTGCTGTGCTTCATAGTTAGGGCATCCTAAAGTATAGGATGCCCAAAAGGCAAAGACACATTTCTCGTAGATGGCATCTTCACCTGTATCCTCAGCTAACAGCTCAAGGCTAAATACACAGAATTTTTCTGGATGGAAGGGAATGACAACTCTGTGGTCTTGTGAATAAGCCAGTTGCGCTTGATAAATCTCTTTTGGAGTAGAAGATAGGCATGGTGCTTGCCTCTTCTGAGGAGATGCTTTCAAAACTGAAGATCCTTTATTGGCCTCTGAAATATCATTTAGAGTATTTCCTAAGGGGGCAGTCAGTCTGTCACAGCGCTCTTTCCTGGAGAACAGCTGATACTTCCTTTCCTCCGAGGAAGGAGTCTGAATGCCATTCAGTCTGCTTTCTTTTTTACAAATTATGTGGTATATGGTCATCCCCAAGGAAAGGTCTTCTTCACTGAAAGGGCTGTCAGGCTCTGGAATGGGCTGCCCAGGGAGGTGGTCGAGTCCCCATCCCTGGAGGGATTTAAAAGAAGGAGAGATGAGGTGCTTAGGGACATGGTTTAGTGGTGGGATGGCAGGGTTAGGTTAAAGGTTGGACTCGATGATCTTAAAGGGCTTCTATGATTCTATGAAATAGTTTCAGCTTTTCTTGCTACTTACGTGTGCTTACCGAGGATTGGACTTACTCTGATAATACAGAACGAGGTAGGCTGGTGGGGAGGAGCTCTCGCCTGTCTCTAACCACTTTCCAGGTCTGTTCCACAGCTTTAGTCTATTAAAGGCACAACTCAAAGGTCAACATTTGTATCTAACCCACTACTGTGCTGATTTTTTTTTTTTTTTTTTTTTTAAACAGCTTTCAAAACGATGCTTTTTCCTTTTGGTGTTACCATCTCAGTTCCATCTGCAGAGTTGTTGTCTACAGCTTCACCTCTTCTCTGTGTTTCAGGGAACTATGTGCTCAACTACCTTGCCACTAGGCCGAAGTTGGCAACATTTGTCACACAAGCACTGATCCAGTTATATGCCAGGATCACAAAGTTGGGCTGGTTTGACTGTCAGAAGGATGAATATGTCTTCAGGAACGTGATCACGGATGTCACAAGGTTTTTACAGGTCAGATTTTTTTGTAAGATGAATGCACGCCTTGTGGGATTTGAAAGTCCATGAGTTTTCAGTTATTGTTTTGCACCTTAGTATCCTCTGTCCAGTCTTTCATCTGTGCATCTGTTGATGGAGTAGTGACTACCAAGGCTAAGCAGCTGACAGGTCAGATTTTATCATTTGAAGTTTGGTGGGGCAGGGATTTATTTATGGAAGCTGCCACCAATAACATTGAATGGTAAGACACATCTTTTAGCCTTCCAGTTGTAAAATTCTTCCTTCAAGCTCACAAGTTTAAATACACCGTGCTGATTAGTGCAAAATGGTACACATGAGCTTACTGTCTGTGAGGGAAATGAGTGCCGTGCTTGACTTGCTTTCATTCACTGCAAGGGTGATAGATCCATGGGAGTCAGGTCTGATATTTAGCTGAGTTACCATAACAAAATGTAGCTTAAAACTAGTGTGTTTCACAAACGTTATTGGTAATTTTCTGTAGAAGTCCTGACTGTTGTTTCATAAATGTAGGTGCTGTCCCCACCCTATAGGGTTTCATTCCTAACGCAAAAGACTGAATTTGGTAGAAAGTTGTGTTTTTATCAGCAGCTGTTGCCAAACTGAAACTTCCTCCCAGAGAGATCAGTAAATCCTGTAACACTGTGGATACCGGAATTTGTCTCAAAATCAAAAGTTAGAGGAAAACAGGTAGAAGAGATGAAAAGGACTAGAAATTCTTCCCGGTTTGGAAAAGGAGATGCAATGCGTACAAGGCTTTAATTCTGGAGTGGTAGAGTGTGGGCATTCAGGAAACAGGCTAACTATTATTATTTTAGGCATTTACAGATGAAGTAGGATCTAGAAGGCGTTAAGTAATTTAAAGATCCTGTTCCTTTCTGGGCTGCTAACTGTGTTCCAAATAGTTCGCAGGTGCTCTCAGCTGAAATGATCAGAGGTAGATTCCCCACTCTCCCAGCTCACGACGTGGGGAATGTATGCTTTTTAATCAGGAGCCTAATTAAATGGTGCGCCTGTTTACTTGCTGTGTTCGGTTTGAGATGGTCTGTTCCCGTTCGCTCAAGTTACCTGTGCTGGCTGCTAAAGCATACAGGAGGCTGTGCTGTTTTAAAGACCTGGTTCAGCAAGGTTTTCCAGTGGCTTCTGTCTGAATATTATCATGTAAATATTGAGAGCGTTGTCAGGAGATGGCTCGTAAAGACGTGGCCGCGGTCCCGAGCCTAAATATGCTTGAATTTCTCCATTGCAGAGGAGTTCGGTCTTTGAGATCAGAGCAGTTTGTGCAGAAAGTGGTAAAGCAAGGTGGAGCTAGGAAAGGAAACATCATTTATTAGTTACAGAACAGAAACTGGGGCAAAGGAACAGCACAGGTTGTTTGTCTTCCATCGTTTGATAAATGGATTACCGTTTCTAGTGAGGAGGTATCTGTGACAGACTCATTTCACAATTGGCCCCTTGTTG
This sequence comes from Egretta garzetta, assembly GCF_000687185.1. Taxonomy (NCBI): domain Eukaryota; kingdom Metazoa; phylum Chordata; class Aves; order Pelecaniformes; family Ardeidae; genus Egretta; species Egretta garzetta. Next base: position 1,485,712 of record NW_009259988.1, read on the forward strand.
GCCGTCTCGAGTGCAGCCAGAAGCTGGATGGGCGGTGAAGAATGGGCTCCCTTCACTGGGAGATAGCCTGTCCCTCTTGGCAGGAGAGTTGTGGGGCGGCGGCGTGGAGAAGCTTGGTCAGCTGCTACTCGTGGTGTTCAAGGTCTGTAGTTTAAAATGGAGGACGGGGCCGGAGGGGGGGCAGTTTATTTCCCAGAGTTTTCACCTGGCAACTTTAAAACTCATCCTAACGTTGCAGATACGTCCGCACGTTTTACCACAGCCTCTGCGAAAATGAAACAGACCGATTTAAATCTAAATAAATCTTTTCAGAGTTAGGGCACAACACAAAAATGTTGATTAAACTGTTAAATAATAGGTGCCTATTTTTATTAGCTCATGTTACTGGACGCTTTAGAACCCTTTGAGTTGCTAACAACAGCAAGTACTTTAAAAGCACATTTTAAATTCTCTGCTTGGTATTGCTCCTGGGCTTTTTTCCCGTCACAATACTAAAAAGATTTAGCATTTCTAGACAAGCAAGGTCTAGAAATCTTCCAAGCAGAAAGGTCTTTGAGTGACGGTGAAGCTTAATGAAAACATCCTGGCGCTGCTAACTGCTTTCCCTGTCCCCCTTTCCTTCCTCAGGATAGTGTAGAGCACTGCATCATAGGAGTGACAATCCTGTCCCAACTAACTAATGAAATTAATCAAGTAAGTGCTACAGCCTTCCTCAGTGAAGTAAGTGTCCAATTTTCTCATTCATATTGTTGTGTCCTGCTGTGTGTCTGTGCATTGTTCGGGGGTTTTTGTTTGGGGTTTCTGGTGGGGAGGATGTTGTGTGGTGGGTGTGATTTTTTTTTTTTTTTTTTTTTTTGTGTTACTTTTACGCAGTCACGTACTTTTGTGGTAAGATGCTGAAACCTCCTGTCCTGATGAATTGTTTTGTTTCACTGGCATCTTCCATCTTCTCTCATATTTTGATGTAATCTTCTGAGATGGCAAAGGGAAGAGCAATGCTAAGCAATCAGCCAAGCCTACCTAGTGAGGACAAAGCCCCATGCGTGAGGACATCCCTCGCACCTTCTGTTGTCTGTCCCTGTGCTTACAGCACTCTGGTGCCAAGAAGTGACTGGAGCATGCCCTCCTCCGTATTGACCAGGGAGATGAAACAGAGACGATTTGTCTAATTGTGCAGAATTTTAAAGCGTCATTTTAATTCGCTCCTAAATTTCATAGCGTTTCTAGCAGGTAGTTCTCAAATTCTGCCCGTTTATCAGGGCTGGGTGCCGAGTCCCTTGCACAGCCCCAGCCCTGGGTGACAAGCAGAAGAAAGACTTGGCATGCAGAGTCCGTGGTGCTCTGGCATGGCACCCAGGCACGCCAGCTGCAGCAAGTCTTTCCGGGCTAGGTAGTTTGGTGGTTTGTAGAGCCCTCTCATGTTATGGTGCCTCTCGGTATTTATGTTGAAAGCTGGAACAAGCGGCTTGGCTTGGTGCTATCTAAGCTTACATCATTTTCCTGATCAGTCAGGCAGATTTTGCTGTGGCACCATTGATGGCTACCACTGTCAGTGTGAGGGTTGCCATGTGTATAAATGTCTCTTAATTTTGCTAAGAGGACTGGGTGTAACTGAGTTTGGGGTTGGGTTTTTTCATTTTAATATCTTACTAAGGAAACTAGCCTTTTGTTTTCGCTGGTTTATTGACTAATCCGGGCACTGGAACAGAGAGATCCTTGAGTGGGATTTGAAGGATGATTACAAATTGTTTTCAGAACTGGAAATGGAGGAGGAGGTTTTGTCCTGGCCGGGGCAAAGCACCAATTTCTTCTGCTGAACTTCCCAAACCCTGCACTGTAATCTGAATGGCTTCTGCATCCATTTCAGACCCCAGACTCACTTTCATTCTTCAAGCCTGGCCTGACCAGTAAATCCTAACCCGTAGCTCTCCTCCTAACTCTTAAGCCATGTCTTGTTACCATTTCCTCACCCAGACTTTTGTACAATCCTAACTCCATCTCCACAGAGGGCCGGTCCTTCACTTCCTTGCATCAAGGACGAAAGCAAGCCTGTTTACCCCTATAAATTAGGATGTGCCTGTCGGCATCTGTACAGGGCTACAGCTTCTGCTTGCAGGAGAATGGTCAGCGCAGAAAATTTCACCTATCCCAGTTCCAGAGTCTCTACAGGTTGATATGAAAATAAGCAATGAAGTTAAAGACTTTGATCAAAAATCTCTTCCTGGTGTCTTGGATATTAAATCTGCCAGAGTTTACTACTCATTCCTAAATGTGCTTTGTGCCAGCAGTTGCACAGGGCTGGATTCAGTGACTCATCTTGGAAAGTCTAAAACTGCCGTTACTTGCAAAATAATAAATCTGCCAACATGCCCACTCATCAGAGTGGGGTCATCTACGTGTACACAGCAAAAAAACCTGCCCCAAAAAACCCTCGTGGGGCTTCTCTTCAGGCTTTTTTGACAACTATTTAAACTTCCAACTGCATTGCATGAGAGCTGAATTTTCTAGAGCTCTGTTTACTAAAGCTTTTGTTCCAAAAGCTCACAGCACAAATAAAATAAAGTGCTAGTAACTGTTTTGAAGTATCAGTTTTCATCCTGTAAGTACTACGCAGACTGGCCCAGAGGTACTGGGTGTCCACTGGATTGTAGAAGTTCACTGATTTAAGCCACGTGGCCCCATAGTGAAGAAAAAGGGAAATGCTCATTTGCCCCAAGCCCAGAAATACGTGAGATTTGTAATAATAACCACAGAGAGGTTAAATATCGCTCATTTTCTTAAAGACCCTGACATCTAATAGCATGAGTTGAGGAACGATAATTCAGTCGTCGAACAAATTTGGGTCCAGTTCTGATCTGCCAGCAGCTACTGGGTGAAGCAGGGCTTCTCTTTCTCACCTACAAAATAAGAGACAAGAGCGTCTGCATCCTCCGCGGGGTCGTTGTGGAGGTTATGCATTAAAGTGAGATCTGTGGTGGTTAGAGCTGTACTGGTTCCTGCGATACTGGGTGAGATGTGTGCATATTTAAGGTTAACAGAGGTATAGGAACAAAAACATAAAGAAAATGGAGATTCCAGTCATGTGCCTCTGGGCTGCACCAAGGCTCAGTCCCAGATGCACTGTGGTAACCAGTTGCCCATTAAATAACTTAGCTGGGGCAATGGAATTTTGCCGGCCTGCCTTCAAATAAATGGCAAAGATGTGAAGTATCACTTGGCTTTTCTCCCCTTCCTAGAAAGAACTCTGCAAAGCGGCGTAACCCATGCTGCCCTTCACCTGTGCTCGCCCATGCTAGGATGCACTGGTTAAATCAGCTGGAGACTTTGTTATCCAGTATAACACAATTTGTGTGTATTTGCCTCTTGGATCATACGTCAGCTTTTTATTCTGCTGCGGTGAGAAGTCCAGAACTGGAGTTTATAATAGATACAGCAAAGTCCAAACTGGCTGTCACTGGTTAACTCTCCTTCTAGTTTTCTTCTCATCTGTGCAGGTTCAGGAGGGGAATTATAATTGCTAGTAGTTGGCCATGTGTCTGCCCAGCGGTTTCAGGTAGGATTTAACTCTTAGGAGTTCAGAGCACTTTAGAAAGCAGCGTCCGAGTTTCTAAAATAACATAAGTGCTGTTGAAAAATACTGCTGTTGATCCTGCTTTGGAAGAGATTTAAATGAACTTGAGAGTAAACCCAACGCTGCTTTCTGGCAGGGGTGCAGCAAAACTGCATTGTAAGTATTGGAGGTGGAAAGCCCTGTCGTCAGCCAGCAATGAGATTTTATCCGTGGAGGAACCATCGTTCTGCAGCAGCAGCCCATGCCGCAGCAGCAGTGCATCCCCCTGGTTTATCATCGCTCGGGGGAGGGAAAACTTGATGTCCCAGTGCTTAACAGGGCTGCTATGGGTTCTGCTGGTCTTGTTCCACCTCTGCCCGTCAGTTCTAAGCACTGGTTTTCTCTCTGTTCAGGCGGATACTACTCATCCACTGACCAAGCACAGGAAAATAGCCTCTTCCTTCCGAGATTCGTCCTTATTTGATATTTTCACCCTGTCATGCAATTTACTGAAACAGGTAAGGAAACGGTTGTTTGTAATCTCTCTTGATGGCTGTATGTTGAGGTGACAGACCCAGGGCTGAAGTTCCTTCTGATGTAACTCTCCTGGAACGAGCGCTCTTGATCCAAAACCTATATTCTGCACTTGTTTTCCAGGAAAGCTTTGACTTAGGTTTGTATTAAGGGGGGGAAAAAAAAAAAAATGAACACGACACAAGTATAGAAATACAAGTCTCTTCAAGAATTTTGATTGCCTGGACCACAAGGCTTGGGTTAAACTTCCCTGCCTTAAAGCATCAGGAAAGAGATGAGATGTTTGTTTTGCATTTTAAATACCTTTGATTTACAGTCCTGGCAGAGAGGTTTCCAGTAAAATAAGTCCTTGTCTATTTTTTTTTTTGTTAATCTCTGTTTAAAGCCCACGTGGTGAGAGAAAAAATGCTAATGAAGATATGTTTAGTAGGTTGAAACTAAGGATTGTCCTTGATGTTGTAACTCGTGATAAATATTTGACTGTCTTGTGTTCCCCAGGTTTCTATTTTGTGCTGATTATCACACACGGGTTAACCTGCTTTAAGAATACTTACCTTGGGACAAGGCAGCAATGCTCTGCTGGTAGTGTTGGGTTTTACCCCCCCAAAAAAGCAAGTTTTCTTTCATACGTAGCACACGTATGTTTTGTAAGCAGGTAGATTATCTGAAGAAAATTCTTGATTCTGTATCAGGTTGCTTTTCTAAAAAGTTAATCTGGAGTTCTAATGGTGCCTTCAAGAACAGTCCTTTATGAGAACGCCTGCCCCAATAAACTGAGTGGCAGTAGCACAATCTGGTTAGTTTAACTTTTATCCTTCCAGCTGAGGGAAGTGCCAAAATTGGCAAATAGCACAGAGGGAAAAGGAAATTTTATTTTAAAGCTATTTCAAAATGAGCAGCTCTGGTTCTGTCAGTAATAAAGGTGGGTATGTGGGTGTAATTTGATTTTATTTATTTTTATTTTTTTTTAATTTTTTTTTCTCCTCCTGGTTTCTAAAGGAAGCAAGGCTTGTACAGTTACCCTCATCATCCTTTCCCATGCACCCATCCTCCGGAACTCTAATGGCTCTGGGAACTTTTGAAGTCATTGGCTTATTTCAGGTGCATTTGCTGGTCAATTAGAGGTCTCAGAAATAAAAGGATTCCTCTGGTTTTGTGAAAAGCAGCGCCTGGGGAGGTGCAAGCAGGACAGGGTCTTTATAACCGCCCTGACCTGTTGGAGAAAATTCAGCAAGTGCTTGTACTTGGGCCAGGAGGCACAAACCAGACCTTGCTAACCCAGTGTCCCCAGAATCACGCTCTTGCTGTTGTCCTGTAGCTCTGGCTGAGCGATGGCCCACCCTTCTGTTGCTGCATGGCAGTGGGGACATAGAGATGAGAAAGACGTGGCTTGTCTCAGGAGGAAGGCTCTGTTTTCCCACCCTAACTCTTAATCATCTTGCTTTTGTTCCTGGGGATTCTGTGGCTTAAAGACGGGTTGGAATGTTTTCTGTTGTCTCATGCAACATCTGTGTTTTCCTGTGATTAAACACCTACTACCCAAGTTACGTCCTTTTTTTTGTGTGTGTAATAGTAGCTGTCTCGAGCTTCTATACATCAAGCAGAAGGTTCTAAGGTGATCCTTTCGAGTGGGGAGGATTGGGCTGTGAGAAACCAATGAGCCCGTCGGTATCCATGTCCATAAAACATTTAGGCAGCCTCAGCAGAGTAAGTCTTTGCAGTGAAGAGAATGAGGAAGACGTTCCAGCGACCACTGGCACTGGTCTTGGCAGGGCTGGCACGGTGCAACGTGCTATTTGCAATAGACTTCAGCTGGAAGAAGTTGGTTTTAAGTACAGAGCGATAATACAAAGGGTAGGCAGGCTGGCCTGTCCCTGGGGCACAGACCTGAGCGCTACATTTAAACTGCAGCGAAATGACCTGGCATTTCATGTCCATCGAGTTCTTTGTGTTACTTGAGAGTATCCGTGTTTTCCCTGCCTATGGCAGAGCGCTGTAACCGGAGCAGGGCTTATACAGATCATCTGTGCAACAAAAGTGAAGGCACTCATTTCCATATGCGGGTTAGGTGCAGCAGCAGGATTCCCTGCTGCCTTGTGCTTGTCAGGCAGAAAATGTATTCTTGTGTTTAACCTTAATAAGAACTTCCTTATCTCCTGAATCTCACGGTATAATTGCAAGCTGGCAGGCCTGGCTGCTTTTCTCCTGTGCAGTACAAGCCGAGTGAAAAAGCAAGCGCTGTCTGTTTATCCATCTCCTGCACAGACCAAGCATGTACATACACATGCTGTTTGTAAAAGCCTGTGATGGCTGGGGTTGCTGCTTGTGGCATGTGATCCTTATGATTGCCACATCCTGTTTAAAGTTGAATTACTGCCTCAAATCAGCTGTCACCTTGATTTTTTTTTTTTTTTTTTCTTGTTACTTTTTTTAATCTGATGTATTTTATAGGCTTCTGGGAAGAACCTGAATCTAAATGATGAAAGCCAGCACGGTCTACTCATGCAGCTTCTTAAGCTCACGCATAATTGCCTGAACTTTGATTTCATTGGCACATCGACAGATGAGTCCTCAGATGATCTTTGCACTGTGCAGATCCCAACCAGTTGGAGATCAGGTAATCTGGCTGGAGGGAGGGGGCTAACCTACAGCATGCCAGCTGAGAGCATGGGTGACTTCCTAAAGCCCTCTCCGTACTTAACAAATAAACTTCTGCTACAATGCCAGATGTAAAATCCAGCCTTTCTTTAGCGTGATTGCAAACGCAGGTCAGTTTGGGTTGCCTATCTTGAGCTATAAAAACCCTCCTCTACCCTTTGTCTTACACCTGCCAATTCAAGAATCGGTAAACTGGTGGGTTTTATAAATGTAAATAACGAATAACTTGGCACCTGATCTCAACATCCTTGCTGTTCTCTGCTGTCATTTTGCAGGCAGCTTCACAGATCGTGTTCTTAAAATACCGCCCTGAAATTTTGTCTTAGTACCGAGTTCCGGTGGGGTTACTTCATTTCTGGGAAAGGCGATTGTGTAAAAATGTAAAATCCTTTGGAAATTTTCTTATAGTGTGGCACTTCATGTGACAAGTACGCATGTCGTTGGTGATAAGATAAGCATTAGGCCTATGGAAAGCAGTAAATGAAGGTGTTCTCAGTAAAATGCTCTGTTCTGTTTCAGCGTTCTTGGATTCTTCGACCCTTCAGTTGTTTTTTGATCTTTATCATTCCATCCCTCCTTCGTTTTCTCCTCTGGTAAGTTTAGTGTTTGTTTTCCTTACAGGATTCATCCGGGAGACTTAACCGTGGGTTAAAGTGCCCTAGGCTGCCTTCAGACCTGTGCTTTGGTGGCACGGCCTTGTGCTAGAGCAACAAAGAGGAGGCCGGTCTGGTGCTGCTGCTATTTTTGATGCATCTGCAGGTTTTGGATTTGACCTAAGAACAGCTTGTTTGCTGGAAGCCCAGCCTACTTCTTTGTCCTTGCATAGCTCAGAGCCTGCCTGCTGGCTCTTCCAGCAAGCCCTTTTCAAGGGATATAGCTTCTGTTACTTCCACTGTATTGCTAAGTCGATCCTAAAACCATACTGTGAGTAGGGTAGCGAGTCTGGGAGCCCAACTGAGGAATGTAATTTCTCCTTCCACACTTCAAAACTAGGCCATGTCCCAGTTGGATGAAATGGCCAATAGCGCAACTGAACTACAAGTTGGGTTATTTCTTCTTGAAAAAAAAATTGCCTGCCAGGCATTTATCCATCAGATAAATATTTTTCATAATTAATGCTACAATGAAAACGTGCCCTTTGGCTAGGGAGGGAAGGGTCCTTCAGAAGTAGTTTTTCCACTGAGGCTCTCAGCACTGTTCATTATGTTGAAGGGTTACTTGCTGCTTCTGAATTTAGACCCTCAAATATTCATGAGAGACTTTAACAGTGTGAGACACTTTTTGAGTTTTTTTTGTTACTGAATAGAAATCTGAAGCAATTACGCCTTTAATTCTCCTGCCTCTTTGATCAGTAAATGTAAGAGCCAGCAAGAATGAGAGGCTTAGCGGCTGAGCGGGCAGTCCTTATGCTGGTCAGAGGGAACGGGGCTTTGCCTCCGGAGGAGGATTGTGGGGTGCTCGTCATCGCTGACTGCCGCTGCTCTTCGAAACCCTCTTCACTAGCCCGTTACTACTGCAGCTGCACCCTTGGAATTTACTCTAAATTTAAGTTTCAGAGGTTTGGGTTGAGAACAATTTAAATTTTTTTTTTCCTTGCCAGACTTCTGCGATACTTTTCCAAATCTGTGTTACGTTTATCGGCTTTCCCTGCCACTCCTGGTGTATTTTCAGTCTTATATGATCCGTGCTCTCCATCTGAAGAAATCCCAGTGGTTTTGGGAGCAGAGTTTGGAACACACCTTTGACTGTCAGGATGGAGAATTCCTTTGGGTGATGGGGGTTTTATCTCTGCTGTAATTTATTTCTACATTTTTACATAGGCTACACAGAATTGCGAAGCTGAAGGAGCTGTTGTGTAGCCTGCAAAGGAACATCAGACTTAAATGACTTCCTGTGTCATGAAAAGGTCACGTGCTGTTCATTTTATTGCTCTAATCCCTCCCTTTCTATTTATTCTCGTTGCCCCCTTTAGGTTTTATCCTGCTTAGTGCAGATAGCCTCCGTACGCAGATCCCTCTTCAACAATGCGGAAAGAGCAAAGTTTTTATCTCATCTCGTTGATGGAGTTAAACGAATACTGGAAAACCCACAGGTGAGTGTTGCAGATGCAGGCAGTGGAATTGTCTCTGCTTCCTCCGCATCAAGTTTCTTCACCAAAAATACTTTCTAATGTACATGTCCCGCTTGTGGCACTGAGGTGAAGGGTGTGACATCTTGCTGCTCTCTTCCTACCCTTCCACCATAAATAGGTGCCACTTGTAGCTGACTGCCCCATGTTGCGAAGCATGGCTGTATCTCATTTCTTCTCCTCTCTTTCTCCTCTCAGAGTTTGTCAGACCCAAATAACTACCATGAGTTCTGCCGATTACTGGCCCGATTGAAAAGTAATTACCAGCTGGGAGAGCTGGTGAAGGTGGAGAACTACCCCGAGGTCATCCGACTCATTGCCAACTTCACCGTGACCAGCCTGCAGGTGCAAAATGGTTTTACTTACCCTCGATGGGTGTTTATGCCCCCTGTCTTCTCTTGAAACAAAATTATAACCTCCTTGTCTATTCTTTGCCCCTTAATTCGCTGTATGTTATTTTTACCAAATAACCCTGTGGGCTCGGTGATGGAACGCTGCGGTATAGCATTGATCATTCTGTGAATTCCTGCT
>NW_009259988.1:1495221-1507513 GCF_000687185.1 Egretta garzetta
TGTGGGGGAAGGCAGGGTTGCTATGCCTCCAGAGTCTTTCCATGTCCTAGCAGGGGGGAGGGGGGGGAAAAAACCCAACACCTTGTTAAATAAGGCATATTTTTAGAATTATGTATCACTTCACTGTTAAAATGCAGTTGCAGGGATTGCTAGTGATATGAATATCGTGCTGTATTCCCACTGAGTTTTCCACTGGTGTACAGGTTGTAACTACACCCCTGCACAGAATATGGGTTAAAAAAAAATTGGGTAGCTTACATAATGCCTTCGTTTGTTAAATTTTAATATTTATCTGGAAAACAGCTTTAAACTGTACATTCTGTTGGGGGAGCTGTCTGCAGCGCACTACAGTATGCGCTCAGCAGTAGTCTGGGACCAAAGGCTTTGGCTCAGCTACTCGGCCTAGGAACTCTGGATTATCTTTCTGTCTTTCCTGAATGCTGATAATGCCCGCTGAATTCAGGTGTGAACTGAAATTCCATGTTAAAATTGGCAACCAGATCTCTAAAGCTTGTAGCTGTTGCTATTATCTAGTGCTGCATGAGTCAAAAATCATACGGGTGGAATAATCACGGCCGTAACTCACTGGTTTCCTTTCCTTTTCTTTCTCTTGGCTCCGGGTAGCACTGGGAGTTCGCACCAAACAGCGTTCACTATCTCCTAAGCTTGTGGCAGCGGCTGGCTGCATCCGTGCCCTACGTTAAAGCCACAGAGCCTCACATGCTCGAAACATACACACCAGAAGTCACAAAAGCTTACATCACATCCAGGCTGGAATCTGTGCACATCATATTGAGGTAAGGAAAGCAGAGGGATGGCAGCACGGCTGCTCGTCGGCACCAGAGTCCAACGCAGAAGGCTCCAGTGTGTCTCTCTCTGAGCTTTCTTTTAAAAATGGGCATGACTGCCGGAAGCTTTGTGAGTCACTGAAGGATTTCTGAGGGAGGCTTACCTAAATTGCATATTCTTTTATAAAAAAGATATGGGTTTTTTTTTTTTAAGCTGGGTTTTTTGGTTGTTTTTTTTTTTTTTTAGACCTTGCTCAATCCCAAATGGCTGAGGTTGACCCGAGTGGTTTCAGACATGTTATGGGTAGAGTTCATCTTGCCTGGCCTCATAAATCTGCAACATACTGTGCACACTCTGAATTGCTGTTGTAGCAGAGAGGAATAAGTATGCAAAGTGTGATTCAATTTTTAGATCTCTGCTGTAGGATGGCACAAATTATACCTAAAAGTATCTTTTTCTTTTTTTTTTTTTTCTTCCCTTTCTTTGAGTGTAGGGGCAGCCTACAGGACTCTATTGCCGTGCCTGAATTTGTGTGGGATGAATTCCACCTTGTGTGTGTTTGTATTTGATGAAAGCAAATGGTCAAATATAGAAAAGTAATGCCTGTCTTGAGGAAGACAGACCAGCTTATCCCTTTTTAGGTATCTAGCAATGCAAGGGAGGCACAGCAGGTTTAGCTCGCCCTGGAGCTCACAATAAACTCGCTGTTGAGGTTGGTGTATTTAGAGGAAAAGGCAACTAAAACATTGAGAAAGATGGAAAGCTTTGTACAAAGACAACCAGAGACCTTGTTCCTGGCACTGCACATCCTGTTCAAAGACCTGGATAAATGTTAAAGACATAAAAAAAGCTTACTCATCCCAGGTCCTGATGGCCTTCCCACCTGAACTGCTACTGTTCTGATTTATGGCCGCAGTAACGATCAGATGATTACGTCAGTCTCTGTAGCTCTCCGTCGTGACAAATAGTAGAGGCAGAGACTTTAGTCATTGGAATTGTGCCTAGGAAGGCATCCTCTACCTGATAGAAATAAGCTTATGTTATGGTTTAAGCTACTTTTGCATTTTAAGTTATTTTCTAATCTGCTTTCTTGCTGCTTAGGGATGGTTTGGAGGATCCACTGGATGATACTGGCCTTGTGCAACAGCAGCTAGATCAGCTTTCCACCATTGGCCGGTGCGAGTATGAGAAGACCTGCGCTCTGCTGGTGCAGCTCTTCGACCAGTCAGCCCAGTCCTACCAGGAGCTGCTGCAGAGTGCCACCGCCAGCCCCATGGACGTTGCTGTACAAGAAGGTGAGCGTGTTTGGAGGACTGTGGCCTGTGAGCTTGCAGTAGGTTGCCCATTCTCAAAAGTACCATTTCAGAATCCTGCGTTCCTGGTGAAATCCATAAATGGGGAGGCAGATGTCAAACACTCCCTTGGAGGGGTGCCCGTATTAATGTGTAGAATATCTTTGGCTGTGGACAGACACTCCCAACACACGCAGCAATGCTGGCTGAAGGTATTGCTGTCCTACAACTGTGACTCTGTTCCTTTTTTGGGGAAATGTAGTGCATCTCCTTGCCCAGTCTTTGAGACAGGTGATGAGGATGTTCCTGCCTGCCCTGTCCCTCTTTAATCCGAGGCAGGACATGGAGTGCTAATTTGAACCTCCCCACTGGCTCTGTGGCAGAAATCTCCAGCTGGTGGTTGGTAATGGGTAACTGGGAGTGGGGTTTTCAGCTGGTGCCACTCTCTAAGGAGGGCATCTGTCCACAGCATTGGGTGGGTTCAGCATGGAGGTTTTGTACCTGCACAGCCGGTTGGTTTAGGAATTGCTTAATGCTGGCCATAAAGCATTTGGAGGTTCAGGTAGAGCTGTGTTATGCCCCCTCTCTGATAATGTGGCTGGCTTTCTCCTTTTGTGGAGGAGTTGGGTGCATCAGCACAAGTATGGGAACTGTTCCTCTTCCTCCTGAAACAGCATTGTCTGATCTAACCCAGTATTTTTTTTTTCTTCTTTTTCCTGTGTGGGCCAAACTCCATATGACGTTGACTTCTTCACCAGCCACATGTACTTTGAAAGAATAAATGCTGCCTGCTGGCACCTGCACATGTTTAAATACATAGAATACAGTTTTACAAAAAAAAAAAAAGTGGCTTTCTGCAGTGCAGCAGCTTTAAGTAATGAAAATCTTCCAGGCACACCTGGCGTTCTTGTTTCTTTTCTGGTAAAGTCGTGCCTGTTCTCCACCAAGTGGAAAATTGAGTCATTTTGGTATAGGTGGGCACTAAAGCAGAAAGGTACTCCTTGTGAATCCTGTCTTTGCCAAAATAAAATGCAAATCTCTGCTTCCTCTGTGTAATGTGCGACGTGCTTGGTTCTGATGTCCTCTGTTGGTTTCAGGGCGCCTGACGTGGCTCGTCTATATTATCGGGGCAGTGATTGGTGGTAGGGTCTCGTTCGCCAGCACGGATGAGCAGGATGCGATGGATGGCGAGTTGGTTTGTCGGTAGGGATGCTGACTGTTTTCTAGCTGCACCACTCGTGAAGTCAACAAAAGAATTGCTATCGTGAAGCTGCCACCATGTTCTTCCCCTCTTTTCACTGAAAAGAACAGTGTGGAATTGGCCATCCTGAAAGGAGAGATTGGCGGCACTGGCTAGAGCCAGTCAGCAAACTTCTGCTGTGGCTTGGCTAAATTGGGAAATCTGGGTTATAAGAAAGAAAATGAGAGGGGAAGAACATGTCAGAGGGGAATTATATCGGGCTTCAGTGCATGCATTGGAGTAGAACTAAATGCATGATGGTTCTTCGCTGGGGTGGGGGGAAAAAGTCTCTTTCCTCATAATAATCCAAAGTGGGTTTTCTCTGTAAATACGCTGTGATTATTGTAGTTTCTCTGTAGCTGTTAAAACTTTATAATGCCATCTAACACGTGCTGGATCTTCGGGATTGTAAATCCTCTCCAGTGCAAGCTGTATTTGATGGATGCGAGCACACGTAGCTTACTACTCACGAACCACCTCGAGTGCCTTCTGGTCCAGAGCCTAATTGCTCTGCTTGGAAGCCAGGGTAGGAAAAGGAGCTAAACTTGGGAATGTATGGAAGCTGGCCTGGCAGTGAGCTGTGGCTAATAGATAACATCAAGCACTGGCTTCCCGTGCAGCTGATGAGTTATTGAAGGGGGAAATAGTGAGACCCCATATATATTTCAGCTACATTTACTGCCAGCGTATATGATACCTGTTCATAGAAGTCTATTTACATTTTATCTTCTTTCCCACTCTGTGCTTTGTGGCACTTGCCAAAAAGTACCATTGCTTTTGTCCCCCCTGTTTGTTATTTACCCTAAAATGCCTCCACCCCCTCCTTGCCAGCAAGGTCTGGTCGTTGAGCCCGTGCACCGGTCCCAGCGTTGTTTCTGCAGGGCTCCCTGACGGGGAAAATCTTTTTGGTAGGGCCAGCAGTGACAAGACAAGGGGTAATGGTTTTAAACTAAACCAGGGTAGGTTTAGACTAGATATAAGGAAGAAGTTCTTTACAATGAGGGTGGTGAAACACTGGAACAGGTTTCCCAGAGAGGTGGTGGAGGCCCCATCCCTGGGAACATTCAAGACCAGGTTGGACGGGGCTCTGAGCAGCCTGATCAGTTAGCGGTGTCCCTGCTCCTGCAGGGGGGTTGGACTAGATGACCTCTAGGGGTCCCTTCCAACCCAAAACATTCTATGATTCTATGATTCCCAACAAAAGCCAAACTGAAGTGGGAGTGTTGGTTAGAGTTGCTCTTGGGAGGGGAGCAGGTAGTGGTTTCACGGGTGGGCTTGAGAACATGATGGACTGGTCACTGGGGTGCTAAAGCACCCAAAACTCCCTTCTGCAGCAAATTAAAACGAAGGCCTTGCACGGGGGCAGGTTTAGAAGGGATATAGAAGCCTTGTAATGGCCTTGCACAGAAGAGAAACGTGCCCTAGTCAGTGTTTTGTTACCAGTTTTGGCAATTCTAGACCCAAAGCCAACAATGCCCACAGAAAGTAAAAATTGCTCTTGAGTGCAGCCTGGAAACACCATGTGCCAGAAATCCCACCTCTCTCCCAGTATCCATCAGCAAGGTGTGTGTTTTCCCACGTCTCTCCAGGGTGCTGCAGTTGATGAACCTGACGGACTCTCGTCTGGCTCAGGCTGGGAATGAGAAGCTGGAGCTTGCCATGCTGAGCTTCTTTGAGCAGTTCCGGAAGATCTATATCGGAGATCAGGTGCAGAAGTCTTCCAAGGTAATCAGTCCCCTTCGCTGTGTCTCTTTGGTGATACAAAAATCCAGTAATAGCTTCCCTTTTTAAATGAAAGCAAGTTATATTACTTGTTTTCTCTTCTTTATAGCTGAAAATACTTGAGATGCCTGCGTGCTGTGTTTTCAAGATACATGTCCAGTGTTAACATTGCAAACCCTGAGTTCTTTTTCAAATACTGTGTTCTGTGTGTCTCAGGAAGGAGGCAATGCCTATGACAGCAGCCTAGAACTTCAGACCTGGCTTCAGTTTTGTTACCTGCCAGGTTTCTGCTGTGGCTTCGGATGAGTCCTGTAACCCTATATACTCAGCAAAGCGTGCGAGTCGCACCGCCTCATACACCCATGAGGAGCCTGAGTTTAGCATCTGTGCCTGGCTTCCTTGGCTCTAAAGTGAAGATAAATATCCGTTCTCTTGTAGGTGGGACTTGGAATGCCTTGGTGCATCTTTAGAGATGCAAAATACCTTTTCTTAAATTAAAAAATAGTAAAGAATGGGAACATTATTACTCTAGAATTAGATTCTCTTCCTTTTCAGTAAGCTATGACCTTCCTTCCCCATCTCACAGACTTAGGGAGCAGTGATGTTACAAGGGGCTTGGAGTTCCAGACAAATTCACTAAGAAGCTGCAGGTAGGCGCAGGTGGAGGAGCGCAGTTGTTATGTCCCCTTTCCCTAGGCAAAGCAAGTGCTCCAGCTTCTGCATACAGTATCTGAACCTGCTATGACTAGTGATACAAAAGAGAGGTAGCTGTGATTAGGGCAAGTCTTGGTCTGGATCAGATCACGAGCATCTCTGTGCGTTCTCTGGCTGATCTCGGAAAGCCCAGAGCATAGACCCTCCCAGGCATGTCTGTCCCAAAGCAACAACAAGTGAAAAAGAAATAATCCTTGATCATTACTTGTTTTGTTGACAGCTTTTAAATTGCTGTTATTTTTTTTTTCTCCCTCTCCAGCTCTACCGCCGTCTCTCAGAGGTCCTGGGGTTGAATGATGAGACCATGGTCCTGAGTGTCTTCATAGGAAAAATGTAAGTGCCCCTGCTTGCAGGCATCTGCAACCCTGCATCCAGGGTTTATTTGAAGGTGTAACCAGGAAAACTGGAACATGAGGGAGTGTTGTTCAGTCTAAAGCTAGTAACATCTGGCTACTCGAGAGAATTACAGCTTTTATCAGGGCTTAAGTCACGCGCAATATCCAGGACTGATTTATCCACCGTGGATTCTAGCCTGGGCTATGGAGACACAAAAATAAGCCGTACACCAGGATAATGGATTCTTTTTCCAGTGCCTGCTTAGTAAAACCAAAGTCAGAGAGGGGACAGCCTCAAGCACTCACGCCCTATCACTTGACTATTGGCAATCACCAGCCACGAAAGCTCTATGGGGAGGGAACTGCTCCTTCAGAGGTTTTCTTTGCAAATTGTGCTGTTCAGAACCAGAGTAGCGCAAGTCCTTTTCTTAAAACTCTTCCACTCTGGTAGGCACCCACTTCGGCCCATTCCTTGGCAGCTCTCCTCTGGACCAAACCTGTCGACTGCCTTTTTGTCATGTCTTTGGCAGCCTCCGTTAGCATTTTGAACCAATTCAGTAGCTCCAGTGCTGACGCCCAGTGCCGTGTGCCTGGCGATGCGCAGCCGCTAGCTCCCCCTCAACATCTTTAGCATCGCCCCCATCTTTACCTGCATGGGGCCTTGCCTACCCTCGCGCACCCCGGCTGCGCATCATCCCCAAGGGGTGAAATGGCTCTCCTGGAAGAAGCAAGGGCTACTAGAATTCTGCAGCTGACAGTGGATGGTGCAGGTGCAGAATTGCATACGTCTGCATGTAGTCACTGCCGCAGAATTCTCTTACCCTTGCTGCAGAAACCAGCCCTGGAGTGCCACAGAATTCCAAGGGCCTGGGTATGGGCCAGTGTAGCTTGGGACCCAAGTAGTGAAGATTATCTGAAGGATAATTTTCTAGTCAACCAAATGTAAGTACAGTAATTTTATACCAATATTTTGTGGCTTGTGATGTCTGTGGTTTTGGTGGAGGGTGGAGCTGATGATGTTGGGTGACTTTTAAACTGGAAGAACCCGCCGCACAGCAAAGGGGAAGCTGAGCAAACCCCTCTGATCTGTCCTTGTTGTCCTCTTCCCTAGCATCACCAACCTGAAGTACTGGGGTCGATGCGAGCCGATCACCTCCAAGACGCTGCAGCTGCTCAATGACCTCTCCATTGGATATCCTTTTCAGAAGAGCTGTTGGGTGCGCAGGACACTTAAACCTCAGGATGGGGGAAGAGTGACCCAGATGCTCGGCTGGAACAGGAGCACTCTGCGTGTAACAGAATCCTGAACCACTTCGTCTTTTGGGTAGTGAGAAGAGCGGAGCGCTCGGTCAACATCTTACCTAGCTGCTGAATTGCAGTGGATGGCTATAATGTAGTTATTTTTATTTTGGATCATAATTGCTTTGTAGCTTACTCCCACAGTTATTTTAGTCCTCTACTTGTTCTTCCTGGCAACGTAAATAAAAGCGGTCACTGCAGGTCTCTACAGTAGAGATGTATGCAACGTGGTGGCTCTTGGAACAAACGGAAGAGAGGCTAGGACATATTGAATAATACAGACGTTAAGTCCCCTTCCTACTTTGCCCTGGAAAGTGCTTTGCAAGCATTGCAAGAAGTTTTCTGCTGACTCTGCTGCTTCCTTAACACCCCCTTTACATATAGTAGCGTTAGGAAGCTGGTGAAGCTGAGCGCCGTACAGTTCATGCTGAACAATCACACGGTAAGTCCTTTCACCTTCTGCTTTTCGTCTCGCAGCAAACTCCTCCATCTGCCTCTGTGCAGCTGAGATAATCCCCTAATTTTAGCACTTGGACACACTTTTGAAGTTTACCTGTCTCCCAGATGCTTCCATCATACTAGATGAGCCTCTAGAAAATGTGATCTGTGTTCCATCTCTCTCTGTTCAAAGCCTGCCCGTCAGTTTTGAGGGGCTGTAATTATGTGATACCTTTCATCCCCGACGGGTTAATGTGGTGGTCCCTTTCTTCTCCGCTGAAAGACAGCCATCTCCAGAGTGAAATGGAGACAGCTGATACTGCTGCGCATGCAGGCCGACAGCAGTGAGCGCTCTTTATGCAATTTAATGCCAAATATAACAGCATTTCAGTGCCCCAGCTTTCATTCTAAAAGTGCTGATGTGGAAGAAGTGCCATCACTTGCAGTGATCAGGATGGCAGCCTTGTTCCGTGGTCACCTCGGGTATGGTACTCCCTGTGCGGATCGGGGATGCTGACTCGAAATCAGGAATGTTAGAATGGGCAACTAGAAGCCGGCAGCAAAGGATCAGATTTCTGGCTTGCCTCTGGGAGCATGCGGTCATTTGATGCTCCGATGCTGTAGCGATAAGATTCCCAGCACCGCATCCAGAAGGTTTGCATTGACTGGTTGAATGAGGCGCTGTATTCCTTGAGCTGGGGGATGTTTTACAGGCAGTCCCATGTTTGGCCCAGAAGCTGCATTCAGACTGCGTTGTCTGGGGCCGCTGTTTCCGTGGAGAATGCGGGCAGGGTAACTGGGGATCTGTCTGCAGACGGCTGGATTTCAGCAACCTTAATGTCTGAAGGGTCCCTTATGAGTAAGGGGGCCAGATTGCTTCTCTGCAATCTCCTTCTCTGGAGGCAAAGCAAGACTTCCTTGTTCATCTGGTCCTGGGGAATTCCAGGATGAAAGATGATAGCTGGTATTTTTGCCAGCAGATAGGACACTGCTCCGGGGTGTGCAGGTGCGGTGCCGGTTGCCCTCTGGTGGCCTGTTCTCCGAGATGGCTGGTGGATGTGGGTAGCAAGAGAACCGTGCAGCTCGCTGCTTCTCATCCTTGCACAGGCTGAGAGCTAGGCTGGGGATTGAGGGATCCTCAGCCCTTGATACAGGAGCCCCTCCAAGGTGGCAGTTCCCATTTAACCCATCTCTTCTCTTGCATTTACAGAGTGAGCACTTTTCCTTCCTGGGCATTAACAATCAGTCCAACCTGACTGACATGAGATGTCGGACTACGTTCTACACTGCACTTGGGCGTCTTCTCATGGTGGATTTAGGTACTCGGGTCTTTTCCTGGGAACCAGAGCAAAATGGTGACGTGGTTTGGGTGCTGGGTTCTGCGGTGTGCTGGGCCCTGCTATTTAGGGAGCTGTAAGCTCCTGCAGGAAAGGATGCTGGAATGGGAGAAGCCAAATAGGATAAGAAGAAGGAGGGGAAAGAAGCTCAAGAGTGGGTTTGATGCCATGTTGCTGGGTACAGAGGTGCACACCACCAAGGTTGGGGCTAAATTTTTCCTTCATAACATTCCAAATGTTTTCCTGAGGTGGCAGGATTTGTTCCAAGTCTTTTCTCCAAGTTAAGATACTGGCAGTGGTAGATCACCTGTCTGGAAGCCCGTGGTCTCTCTGCCCCTAGCTCCGTGGGTGAGCTGTGTCTGAATCTCTAGCACAGGCAGCACTGCGGGGCGCAGGGATGTGCAGTCTGATTTCCTCCTGAATTCTTTTATTTGTTTTTTTTCTTCCAGGGGAAGATGAGGATCAGTATGAGCAGTTCATGCTTCCCCTCACAGCTGCCTTTGAGACTGTGGCACAGATGTTCAGCACAAATACTTTCAATGAACAAGAGGCAAAAGTAAGTTGGGCAGGACTTTCCCTGTTAGCTGTGCTCTCCCTGCTTTTAAGGGGCTTTGACATTTTCAGTTTGGACAGGCAGGAGAGAACAAGTAACTCCTGCAGAGCAAGAGCCTTTCTGCCCTCTGAACGAGACAAGGAGATGCTGGAGTGATAGGTGCTTTTCTTTCAGTGTATGGGGAAGCGGTGGTGTCCCCGTATCCCTTGGGGTCTAGCTGTGAAGCAGCAAGCCTCATCTGCTACCTTTCCTTCTGCTGGGAATGAAATACCCCAGAGCTGTCACTGCACTGGCTCAAATTAAAGAGGGCTTCTGGCACTGAAGAGTTGCCTGTAACCTGGGACTGGCATCCAGCACAGAAAGGCTGTATTGCCATTGGGATTGGGAGGAAGGGAAGTGGCTCTGGGCTGGTGGAGCCAGGGAGGGAGAGATCCATACGTGTGTTATGTTTTAACCTATCTTTTCTTTTGCAATACAGAGAACTTTGGTTGGTTTGGTGAGAGACTTGAGGGGAATAGCCTTTGCCTTCAATGCCAAGACCAGCTTCATGATGCTGTTTGAGTGGATGTATCCTTCTATTGCCCTAAAACTTCAGTCCGTCAGAGGGGAGGACTCTGGCTGACTGCATCCAAATGCCCTATTTTCCCTGCTAAATCCTGACTGGGGTTTCCCTTCACTTTTATAGTACTCTGTGTCCTTGTCTTTAAGCCCCAAAATAAATTTGACTTGGTCTGTCTGCAACCAAGTCAACCTAGAAATCTGCTCAAAGCTGAACTGTTGGGCTTTTTCCGATTGGACCTGAAGAGATTTGACCTGTAAAGCACAAAGACCTTTAATGGGATGCTTGTGTCTCAGCAGCAACAAAAGCTCTCCTCTTGCTCACTAAAGCCAACAGCAGCTGGTATTTTTGTCCTCTTGGTGAGAGCATAGCTGCTCAAAGAGCACGGTATCTGGGCTCCAGACTTCTCTTTGGCTGGTAAAGGTCAGCTGTCTGGTGCAGTGACAGATCTTTGTACCCCTTTCATTCATAACCTTTCTGGTTCTGCTTGTCCTAGTGTAAGAAGTGCACATGCAACTCCTTCAACAGAATTAAGATTTTTTTATTATTGTTTTTCCCCCTGTGATAAAGCAGACCCCAGCAAGCAGCATCTCTGTTTCACCTTAAGTAAGCTCCTTTGCAAGCCTTGAGTGCAGTCTACAAAATACCCCCTTTTTTTTTTTTGGTAGAACTTGTGACCTTTTCTCTTCATGCAAAGCAACAAAGTTCCTGAGCTTTCACCTTGCAGCTACCCATCCTACATGCCGATCTTACAGCGGGCAATCGAACTCTGGTACCATGACCCAGCCTGCACTACACCCGTCCTCAAACTGATGGCTGAGTTGGTCCATAATAGGTAGGAACCCTCAGCATCTGAGAGCTGGCAGGGGTTTGTGTCTGTCTGCTGCTTCAGCCTTTGTGTGGGTGTTGGTGCCCACTTGTGTATTCTCTGCTTCGGTCTATTTATGCTATAAAGGCTGCCAAGAGGACAGGGGGGGAACTGGCATTGTTTCAGTCGGGAAGAAAATCTAACAGTTCAGATATCAGTCGTGTCATGACTCAGTCAGACCAAGAGACGCGATCAATAAGCGCTGAATTTGCTCAGCGTCTGCTTCCAAGGACGGCGCTGTAAGATGGAGGCAGGCAACTCATGTTAATTTTTAAAACCCGTGTTTAAAATGAGCCTTGTTCTATCTGGCAGCCAGATGACCGGTTTTGCTTTAGAGCATCAGCTCTTTTTGCCAGCAGAGAGGTACCTCTGACACTCTTCAGATAATTCAGAACCTGTCTAATCTGGCAGTGGAAGGTTGCCAAGACGTTGCTCTGGCTTACAGCCAGCTGAACACAACCCTATAGGAAGGGACCGCTGCTACAGCCGAGTGGAAGGGGCGCAAGGGTTCAGGCACAGTCATTTGAGAGTCGACTCTCTGTCCTGTCAGACCCTTTGCCACATCTGAGCGGCGTCTTTGCAGTCGGACAATCCTTACTGGAATCCGTCCACTCATTTATTTCAGAGGTGAACTGGACGGCTCGCTGCGCTTCGATTGTAAGATCTATTCACTGTAGGGGAGGGGGAAATGCCAAGCTCTGAATTCTTGGTCACGTTATGAATAGGAGCTAGTCAGCCTGCCCTACAATGCTGCTTCCAAGATGTTCGCTGTGTTTGTGTACAGTAGCCTAGTGACTATTGCCAAGACAGGATTTCCAGCCTCGATCTTGTAATATTCCTAAGGTCTGTGAAATATAGGCCCTTTCTTCTGTGACAGCAGAGCTTGGCTGGCCCTAAGTGGCTGTGTCCTGTCTGCCTTTGGTAATGAGCAGCAGTGTTTTCTGCCAGACCAGGGTTTTGTTGAACTCTGGGGAACAGCCCGGGGAGGAGGGTGCCCCCAGTACACAGCAGCCCATGGAAGTGTGGAAGCAATTAGCTTTGGTTTCACTCCCAGGTATGTTTGAGCTCCAATTTATTCCCTGTCTTTCCATTAGATCCCAACGGCTGCAGTTTGATGTGTCCTCACCAAATGGCATCCTGCTCTTC
>NW_009259988.1:1507571-1510668 GCF_000687185.1 Egretta garzetta
CGAGAAACGAGTAAAATGATAACTACGTATGGTGAGTATCCAGCAGGTGGGGTCCGGGCAGCCTTGGTCTGCCCTTGACTCCTCCGCTCGCTCGAGGAGTGCGGGCTGGGGCACTTGCCAGCTCAGAGAGCGAGCCCGGGCTGGGAAGCAGTGCCAAACCTCTTGCTGAATGCATGCTTAGATACAGGGAGATGCTTCTGCTTGAAGCGCAGGGCAGGCAGGCAAGCAGAAGGAGCAGCAGGGTGTTTGCCGTGCACATTGAAGAAGAAAATGACAGCAAGGAGCAGGAGCCCATCTTGAGCCCCTTGTGAGTGTGCAAGGTGACATGGGCAAACCTGTGAAGCAAGTGGAGAGCAGTCCTCTCCATATGCTGTCCTGTTTGCACAGCAAAATTACGTGCAGTTCTGTTCTCCCACGGTTCCTAGCAGAGCCACACTTTAAACTTTTAACGGGTTCCTTAACCTTCGGGTGGGATATAAGTCTTTGGTGCTTGTGGCTGACTTCTCAGTCGCTCCTTATGGCTCTGCGTTAGTTTTTCCTGCACCCTGGGGGAGAAAGGGTTTGGGTATGGTTGCTGAAATACTGAGTCCACTTCTGTGCTCACACAGGAAATCGTATCCTAACGCTTGGGGAGGTCCCAAAGGATCAAGTCTATGCCTTGAAGCTCAAGGGGATTTCCATCTGCTTCTCTATGCTGAAGGCCGCACTGAGTGGGAGCTACGTCAACTTTGGGGTCTTCCGTCTGTACGGGGATGATGCACTGGACAATGCCTTGCAAACTTTTATCAAGCTTCTGCTTTCCATCCCTCACAGTGACCTTCTGGTAAGCCAACACCTGTGATTAGCAGTGCAAACCCACGGCTAGGGAAGGCAGGGCTGGAAGATTATACAGTAAAGGAATACTTTAATCACAGGGACGAGTGAACTCGGGCCAATTCCTGCAACCCCAGCTATAGGCACAGGCCAGTAGGAAGTTACAGCTCCTGGAATGTGCAGCGGCAGGTCCTGCGTGAAGGCTGTAACCCCAGCACCCAAGGCCCCACTGGGCAGCCCCAGTGCTCGGCTCTCCCAAGTCTCAGCAGAGCAATTACCAAAATAATTTCTCCCCTATCTGAAAAACACTTCCTGCGAGTGAAGGATTGTTCTTCCCTGTATTGCCTGTGGGCAGAGATCTCGATTCATCAGCAATTGCAGTGCAGCCTGCTTGCTGAAGACATCCGCCTACAGAGTCTTGCTCCTATCCAGACCTGGTATACAGAAACCCATCTTGCAGCAGAGCTTTGAGACCCTATCAGCGCAGTCTTGCTTGGCAAAATATCGAGGAGAGAGGGTAGCATATATTCCTCCCAAGTCTTATCTGTCTTATTACCATGGCAGGATCTGAAAGAAGTTGTTGCCGTCTCTGTGACTGCATTCAGCACGCTCTTGATTTAATACACCCGTGGCCAAACCAATGCTTTTGAGACACGCAGCTCCAATGCAGCTCTTGAGATGGGGCCCCTTTGCAGGGCTCCTGGCAGAGTCCCCCCCCCCCCCCCAAGTCTGGGGGCTGCTGAGGGCTCCGTGGCACTGACTGCAACGCAGGCTGCCGAGCCCAGCACTGTGCTCGTTGATTTTTATGGGATCTGGCACGCTGCATGGACACCTGGAGAGCCATTCCTATCTCTGCATCTCCAGCACTGGCATTAGTCAGCTAACACTCCCCATTTAGAAAAGAGTGAAGCAGTGGGGAGAGATGGTTTGATACAACGGTGCTGGGAACCTGCTGGGCTATTGTTGCTGGAGCCCGCTTGGAAGGCTCTTGGTGGGGGAGAAGGTGGGGAAAATATGTTGGCCCATAAGTTATGCTGGGAGAGGTTGGTTTGTTCTCTTTCCAGGAGATTCAGTAAGCAGTTTTCAGGTGATTAATGAACGGGTTGGGTCTAGCAGAAAGCCGTAACTGATGATGACAGGCCAGCCACAAGGCCTTAAAAGTCTTCTCTCTCCCTTTCTCTGCAGGATTATCCCAAGCTCAGCCAGTCATACTATTCCTTGCTGGAAGTTCTTACCCAGGACCACATGAATTTTATAGCCAGTCTGGAGCCTCATGTAATCATGTATATTCTCTCTTCCATTTCAGAAGGCCTCACTGCACTAGGTAACTACTTCTGCGCTCTGTTGTGCTCTTAGGGCTTTGATTTGGCAGTGGGGAAAGATTTTTTGGTTGCTTCGAATGCGTGGTGTTTCAGGCTAACAGATAAATTAAGACATACCTTGTGAACAGGTGGAGTCATTTCACCTCTGTCAAAGCTGGAACATTCGAGACAGTGAGGAGGTTGCTGACCCGTTTAGGGTTAGGTGGTTCTTGCTTGCAAAGTCCCTGAAGGGACCCAGATTAAACGGTGGTTTAGGGGCAGGTGGGAGCCTGCCCAGGTGCATCTGAGCAAGGGAAATGCTGGCAGTACCCCAACATCTCCCCTTTTTTCCTGTTCTTGCAGACACCATGGTTTGCACAGGCTGCTGCTCCTGTTTGGACCACATTGTCACCTATCTCTTCAAGCAGCTGTCTCGCAGCACCAAGAAGAGGACCACACCTCTGACCCAGGAGAGCGACCGGTTCCTGCACATTATGCAGCAGCACCCAGAGATGATTCAGCAGGTAAAGACCAAAGGGCCTTGTTGTGGCACAGCACGGTAAACTCCTCGATAAGCCCGGAATTTTCTTAGCGTGATGTAATACAAGGGCTGCATGCTCCCTGCTCTAGAGCCCCGGGCTTTTCCAGAGCAAAAAGGAAATTTTGCTGGTATCGCATCTCTCCTACACATTCATTATATGGTGGCCCTGATTCAAAGCCATGCTTCAGGGCCATGGATCTCCCTGTGTAAGGAACGCCACTGGTGCATTTCAGATATGAAAGGAAGGAGCCAAAAATGAGCTTTTGCCTTTTTTTGGTTTTAAAGAGAAACACATTTACAGGCGGTGCTGGCAGTTCATAGAAGTGAAGCCAGGAAATGTGCCTTCAACCAGAGAGCATGCATTCTGCTGCTGCTTAAAAAAAATAAGGGCTTGTTTAAATCCCTGGAACAACTCAGTGGTAGGTGTGGACACACGGCAGAG
>NW_009259988.1:1510700-1514607 GCF_000687185.1 Egretta garzetta
TCCCCCTGCTGAGCAAGACTCTGCGTAGACTTCAGCGTAGGGGAAAGTCTCTCTGCTGTGGCACTCGTGTTGGGACCACATAAAAGCTGGGTTTGCAGCCTGCTGGAGCACGTGCTGCCTTGGCACCGCTCGTGCCTGCCTTCACAAACGGCCTCTGCGGGGTGAATTTGAGCATTGAGGTTTTTCACAGGCTGGTAGCACATCTGTCATCTGTCTCCTGCCTCCATCCGCGACACCTCCAGTAGACAGGGAGCTTGTTGGGATTTGTCTTCCCTCTGGGTCAGGAGGACGTGCAGTGGCAGAGGATCAATAGCGAGCTGAGACGTTTTCCTTGCTTAGCTCAGCGTATACCTACACGTACCGCGTAGTTTAGGCGCCTCTGTGTCGCTTAATGACAGACAATTCTGCTCACAGAGGTTTCGGTGCTCCAGAGGGCCCTGCGTTGGCATCCATACCATATCCATACCTTACAGCAAAACACTTTTCTGTGCCTCTTGCCTGGCCGTACCGCTTTGAACAGCAGCGCTCCCTGCATTTCTGACGGCGTTACCCAGCCTCGCCCGCTGGTGCCTGTCAGCATCACACCCACATGAAAGCAGGGAATATTGTTCCGCCCTTGCTGATCGATCAAATGCAAAGAAAGCTTTTTGGGGGGCTAGAAGCTGTGTTTTCTGAGGATAAAAAGAGAAACTGCATCTTCCAAACTGGCTTTAGCCTAAGGAGGCTGTGGAAGGGAACACAGACACCCCTGGTGTGGGCTAGAGGAAGCTCCCCAGGGCACCACAGTGTGTGCTCTCTGCATTTAAGCGCTTGTCATTACCTTGTTTAAGTGAAGGCGAGACAATCTTTCCCCTGGCCGCCTTGGGGCGGGATGGAGTGTGTCAGGAATAAATCATGGAGTCGCTTAGGTTGGAAAAGACCTTTAAGGTCATCAAGCCCAAGTGTTAACCCAACACTGCCAAGTCCACCACTAAACCCTGTCCCTAAGCACCATGTCCCTAAGCACCATATCTACACGGCTTTTAAATCCCTCCAGGGATGGGGACTCAACCACTTCCCTGGGCAGCCCCTTCGAGTGCTTGACAACCCTTTTGGGGAAGGAATTTTCCCTAATATTGAATCTAAACCTCCCCTGGCACAACTCGAGGCTGTTTCCTCGTATTCTAACAGCTTTCAGCACCTCCTCCTTGTGCCCTCGGTGGAGTTCTCCACCAATTCATGGGGGCTCCTGGTCCTCCTCTCATCCCGTGATGCTGAGAGCTCTGTAGCATTGAGGCTCCAACACTGGGAAGCATCAAAGGTGAATCCTCGCTCCTGAGCCCGCACGGTGCCCTGGTGAGGAGAGCGCTGGGATGGAAGGGCTGGTTTGAAACCTCACTCTCCCTCTTCCAGATGCTGTCAACGGTGCTGAATATCATCATCTTTGAGGACTGCAGGAACCAGTGGTCGATGTCTCGGCCGCTGCTCGGCTTGATATTGCTGAATGAAAAGGTAAACATCCCACCCTGCCCTTGGAGCTGGAGGAGGTGTTCGGGCTTGAATGATGCTGGAGCCTTGGGGCTGAAGGGAGCAGAGCGGTGTCAGGGCGGGCGGTTGGGAAGCTGGGCATGGAGAGGTTGTGTGTCGAAGGGAGGGTGTCCAGCCCTCCCCTGCAGCAGCCTTGGTGCTAAGGAATCCTGTTAATCTCCCTTTGTAAGGGCGCTAGAGCCCGTTCGGCATGCTCTGTCCCAAAGCCATGGGGCTGTTCCTCTGCAAATTAACCCGTCCTTCCCTTCTCTCCCCCAGTATTTCTCTGACTTGAGGAACAGTATAGTGAACAGCCAGCCTCCGGAGAAACAGCAGGCAATGCACCTCTGCTTTGAGAACCTCATGGAAGGCATCGAACGCAACCTCCTAACCAAGAACAGGGACAGGTCAGTACAGGCCAGAGACCCCTTTGCGGGGCTGAGCCCGCGCTCGGTGCAGCCTGGAGGCTGCGTGGTCCTTGTGGCAGCCTCAAAAAGGGGGAAGAGGCAAGCTCCTGCCCTAACAAACCGCTCTGCCTTTTCCTCAGGTTCACGCAAAACCTGTCGGCGTTCAGGCGAGAGGTGAACGACTCCATGAAGAACTCCACCTACGGCGTGAACAGCAACGACATGATGAGCTGACGTCTCCCAACTCCGCCTGTACAGAGCAGCATCTCTTTGGCCTGGCCCAGAGGGGTTACCGTTTCCGATGGAAAGAAAAGAGGGCGTTTCTAATCCCTGCTCTTCCCCAGGGCTGGATTGCGGCGCTCGCTTTGGGCCGTACTCCACGTCCCGAGGGAGGAGGGAACAGGAGGGGTTGTTGAGCTCACCGGGGCAGGGTGCTTCTGTTTCCGTGGGAGGGGGTGGAAGGGCATAAAGCCAGGTGCAAGAATCCAGCGTCTCCCTACCCGAATGTCTGCGTGGAACGCCAGCGCTCTGCTGCAGCCTGCCTTGTATAAACATGTACATTTTTTCATAACATTTTGAACAAGGTTTATATTGACTCAGTTTAAAAAAAAAAAAAAAGACAAAAAAAGTGTGATTGAAATTTTTACAGAGTCCCTGGTGCACCGGTGCTGGCGTGAGGGTTGTGTATGCGAGTGAGGAAAGCGTGTCCTGCAGGCCTGAAGCTTTACTGGGCGAGGGGTGGGTGTGTGAAAGTGCAGAGATATATTTAGTGACAAGTGTAGAGAGAAGCAAAAAAAAAAAAAAAAAAAAAAAAAAAAAAAAAAAAAAAAAAAAGGGGTTGGGGGGGGGGGGAGGGGGGAATATCAGTATTTGCAGCTACGAAGAGTCCATTGGTATGAAATATTTTCTTCAATTTAGTAATGGAAAATAGCTGGCTTCTCGTTTAGCCTACGTACATCCACTAACTCGTGTCAGCTCTATTCTCCATAAATGTACTTTGGTTATAGTCGCATGTTTCAGTCCAGACATCTTTGGCCTAAACAAGCTGTACAAAGCAGGATTTCCACAGGAACAAAAAAATACTAGTATGCTCCCCCCGAGCTGCCCTGCCGCCTCGCGGGGCTCTTAATAACAACGTATGTAAAGTATGAAGCATTTAACACCCCCTTTAAAATGATCCCCTTTTTTTTCTATTCTCTAAGTCACCCTAATAAATGTTTTGGCTATACAATTGACCTACAGAAGAAAGCTGATGGGGGAGGGAACCTGTTTGCCTTGTACTTTTCCCACTATCGTTGCTGCTAGTCGTGTGCATCCCCTTGCTCAGCTCTACCCACCGCCACTCGGTCCTTTAGGCCTTCAGTTTCCCGGACACCACCTACTCTTCATTTTATTTCCTTTTTTTTTTTTTTTAATTTTTTTTCCTTTTTTTCTTTTTTTTTTTTTTGTTTTCTTTCCTCTGGCGATTGTGTGTTGGGTCCTTTTTCGCGTGAGCAGATTGCTGGTTGACTTGTAAGGGTGTTTGCTGCATACAGTGTAAGCATTGTGACTGCAAATAAAACTTCAATGGTTTCTACTGAGCCGTCTCTGCCTGGGCCATCGCCTGCGCCCCACGCTCTCCCCTGCACGCACCCGCAGGCCCCTGCCGCCTGGGGAGGGGTGGGGGACATGGGAGAGTTTCCCAAATTAAACGGGTTCAAAAAGCATTATTATGTGATTGGCGTGGGTGGCTCATATGCTGGCACGGGTCTAGCCAAAATCCATGTGGATTCAGCAACACTTCCTTAGCCTTTTTGGTCCGTTCTAGGGAGCGACCCTTTCAACACCTGCAGCACAAGGAATTAATTTATATATATATATAAATTTTTTTTTTTTTAAAAACCTTTATTTACAGTCTGCAAATGGAACCTGAACTCAGAGAGGCAGGGAAGGCAGGTACAGCCCCGCTCTGCCAGGGCAGGGGCCCTTTTCCCCCCCCCGGGCCGGGCTCCGCC
>NW_009259988.1:1514678-1515160 GCF_000687185.1 Egretta garzetta
GGGGGAGGAAAATCTTAAAAAAGAGCAGATCCGTGGGATCAGCTTTTCCGCAGCCTCGTCGCGCCCCTTGCCTAGCGGGGAGGGCGCAAGCTCCAGCTCACCGAAGATGGTGTTCTCCTCGGTGTAGTCCTGCCGGCAGTCCAGCCGGAGCAGGGTGCCGTAGTTGAAGTCCTCCACCACCCCCTCGAACCGCAGGCAGAACGGGCGCCATTTCTGGGGAGAGAAGAAGCAGCAGCATCCCCGGAGCCCTGAACAGGGGCAAATTCATGCATGCATCCCCCTGCTCCCCCCCCACACCTCCTTGGCAGGCTCCGATTTGAGCTCCTCGGGGTCGAGCACGTCGATTTTAAGATCCCTGAAGGTTTTCCTGAACTCGCTGTAGATCTGGTCGTCGACTTTGGTGAGGTTCAGAAACTTGGGGTCGACGGAGGAGATGAGCTACGCAGGAAGACACAAGAATTAACAGTGACCCCCCCCCAATA
>NW_009259988.1:1519817-1520466 GCF_000687185.1 Egretta garzetta
GACAGGGCAGGAGGGGTGGGGCACAGGGACCCACGGCCCAGTGAGGTGGCCCATGGGCACGGTGACCCATAGCAGACCAAGGTGGCACAGGGCAGGGTGACCCCTGGCAAGCCAAGGTGGTGCAAAGGCTGGCACTGCAGCCCCCGAGGAGGCCATGCCCCATCTCCATGCCCCCAGCAGCCTGTTCCCTGCCAGGGCAGTGGGGGGACACTGAGGCCACCCCCCCACCACAGGTTGGGCCTCACTGGGGACACTTGGGGTACAAGGGTGATGCTTTTCTTACTGCAGCTTTTGGGCTGGTGGGTCCCCCTGCCACCAGGGCACTACAGGACCGGGGGATGTAGGGGGGTCAGCAGGGAAACCCCCTCCCGGGGTGGGATCCAGGGGCTCCTCTGCTCCTTACCTGTGGGGTGGGGCTGGGGGCCATGGGTTGCCCACACCTGAAAGCTTTAATTGCCCCTGCAAGGCTGCTGCTGTTTAAGAGGGGGCCAGGGTGCTGATTGGGTGGGTGGGGGGTCCCTCTGCCTCTATAAGCTGCTGGGTGGGGGGTGCTGCTGGTGTGTGTGGAGGCTGCTTTGGGGCTGATTAAATTAAATTGAGTGCCTGGGGGGGGGAGTTGGAACGTCGGGGCCTGGGGACGGGGAGAAAG
>NW_009259988.1:1520516-1522894 GCF_000687185.1 Egretta garzetta
GGGGAGGCCAAGGGGGCCCCCTCCCCCGCCCAGCCCTGAGACTCTGGCTGTAGCTGGTGTGGGGCTGGGGGGGGGTCCCTGCAACCTGGGGGGGGCTGGAGAAAGCCCTTCCTGGGGGGAGCCCCACAGCATAGCCCTGTGTGCTCCCCCAGGCTGAGGGATCCCGCAGCCATGTCCCTTACGGACAGCACTGACATCGACAGCAAGTCGGAGAAGCCCGTGTCTGTGATCTGGGGTAAGGTCCCCCTAGCAGCACCCCTGGGGGGCTGGGGGCTGTATGGGGCTGTTCCCCCTCCCCTGTGCCCCCCAACCTGGAGCAGCCCCGCTCTGATGCCTGCCTGTCCGCAGGGTGCGAGCTGAGCAGCGAGCGGGATTCCTACACCTTCCAGGTGCTGGAGGAGTGGGAGTGTGAGCAGCAGCTGGCCCTGCGGACGGTAGGTGGTCCCAGCCCACCCCAAACCCCCCCGGGGGGTCCCGAGCAAGGGGTGTTCAGGTGCTGGGGGGGTGTGATGGGGTGATGCTCTTCTCGCTCCCTAAAGATCTGCCTGGGGGAGATGGCGCGGGATGAGTTCCACGTGGTGGAGATGGTGCCAGCCGACGAGGGCACCACGCACACCCCGGTGCCCCTGGCCACGCTGAAGCCCTCCGTGCTGCCCATGGTGAGTGTCCTGGGGAAGGGGCTGCCCTGGGGAGGGGGCTGCTGCTGCTGGGGGCTGCCACCCACCTCTCTTGCAGGCCCCCCTGGTGGGAGTGGAGCTGACCCCTCCGGTTACCTTCCGCCTGAGAGCTGGCTCCGGCCCCCTCTACATCAGCGGGCAGTATGTCTCCAGTAAGTATGGGGGTACCACCACCCTGCAACCCCCCCCCCCCCCCCCCCGCGGGGGGGGCGCCCCCGCCCCCCCCGTGCCCAACCTGTCCTGGGATGAGGAGGATGAAGAGGAGGAAGAGGAGCCAGCAGAGGAGTCCCTAGAGAAGTCCCCCAAGGGCCAAGCTGACAAGAAAGGCAATGCTGCCAAGGTACACACCCCCCCCCTGCCTTGGAGCTGGCCAAGGGGTCCCTGTGCCATGGGGGGCCTGGGATGCAGCCTCTGCTGGGCGCTTTCCCGTGCCCGGATCCCAGGGATGGGCTGCTCCGTGCTCCCACCGAGCCCCAAACCCCTCTCTGTAATGGGGGTGAGCTATGATCTTCATCCCCCGGGGAGGAAGAGTCACAGGCTCTGTAGCGAGTCCCCATCCCACCCACGCATGCCTGGCCCTGCCATCTCCATCTTCCCCTCCCTCCCCTAGAAGAGGAGGCTGGAGGAGGAGGATGAGCGGTGAGTATGATGCAGGGAAACACATCCACCAGCCCTGCCATGGAGCAGGGATCCTCCATGCTGCCAGGACTCTGCACCCCTAATCCCAGCCCTCCCCTTCTCTCCCAAGCAGGAACAATGCCCCCCCCCCCCCAAGGATCCCCTTCCCAGCAAGGTAGGAGCTGCTGGGGGTGTCGTCCCGCATCTCCCACTTACCCATCACGCTCATTGATCAGGACTGGGAGCTCTCGGGGGGAGGGAAAGGGGCTGCTGATGTGTGATGCTATTTGGCTGCTGAGCTCAAAAATGGGGGAGAAACGCAGGGCCAGGCTGTGCCTGGGCTGGGGGCTCCCCGGGCTGGGGGCTCCCTGTGCTCAGCCATGGCCCCATCCCACAGGGGGGGGGAGCCGGCCGGGGCAGGAAGGCAGCGGCGAAGAAGTAGCAGGAGCCGTGGTGGAGCCTGGCCAGGTACGGGGCAGCCGGGTGCGAGGGTCCCTATGGGGATGGGAGGGGGGGCCGGTGCGTGCCCCCTGTCTTGTGGCCAAGTGGGGCTGGGGAGGACCCAGCCCCAGAGCAGGCTCAGCTGGGGACACCCATGTGCAAGACCCTTTCTCCTTCCCTTCCAGGTGCAGAAGAGGCTGGAAAGCTTCTGTTCTGGTGGTGTCCTTCCCCAATAAAGGATATTTTGCACTCCTGGCTCTCCATGATGGGGATGGAGGGGTTGCGGGATGGGGGGGAGCATCCTCCATCCCAGCCAGGGGATGCTCCTGCCTCCCCCCTCCGGGCTGCGAGGAGCCTTGTACCCGCAGCCCTGGCTCTGGCGTGCTGCCTACCTTGGCAGCATCCTTCCCTGGGGTTGGGGGGGCCCGGTGGCAGCCCCCCCACCCCACCCCTCCCCGCCATCCCGCGCGGGGTAACAAGTGCTGCTTGTGAATAGGAGACAAAGGGGGATTACCGAGCAGCGGGGAGATGATTATAACCCATTGACCTGGCCTTGGTCGGGAGGCAGCAGGTATTTGTGGAGGGGGTCCGGTGCCCCTCGGGAGCGCGCGGGGGACTGCTGTGTCTCAGATTGGCTCCGAG
>NW_009259988.1:1522995-1523857 GCF_000687185.1 Egretta garzetta
CGGGGGGGGGCCAGGCGGGGAGCGATGACGGCTCCGGGGCCATCAATCATCCCCTGTGGCCGGAGGGGCTGAGGCACAGCCCTGCCCTGCAGGATGCTGAGCCCCAGGGATGGGAGCGGAAGGGGGGGACCCCTGAGCTGGGGGATGCCAGGCTTGTGGTTCCTGGGGGCTGCAAACTCTGTTTGGGGCTGAATTCCTGGCCCAGGAGGTGAGAAGGCAGCAGGGGAGGTCTAATTTGGGTCGTTAGCAATGAATCAGGCCCCCCACCCTCCCACAGATGGAGGTGCGGGTACCCTGCTGCTCTCCATCATGCCTTTCCCATGGGGCCTGATACCCCCCACCTCCTCGCACTGGTGGGGAAACTGAGGCACGAGCATGGAGGTGAGTGGTTTCTGTACTAAACCTCCTCGTCCCTGTGCTGTCCCCTCTGGGACACCCCACGGGGGTGTTTTACCCCCCCAGGCCATTACCCCAGCTCCCTGCCAGGCTGTTTATAAGGCACTTAGCACCTTCCTGGCCAAGCAAAAGGAGGGATGCAATGGGGAGGCAATACCTGATGGGGCTGGGAGCAGGCAGGGGAAAAGGGGGAGTTGGGGGGGGGGGGAAGGAGGGCTGCAACAGGACCCCCAGAGACCCCCAAAACCACTGTGGTGCTTTTCTCTGCGTGCTGCACAGACCAGGGCCGTGCCTGGCACCTTGGTGAAAGGAGGGTGACAAAAAGCATCCTCCGTGCCAGCACATCCCTCCCCAAGGCCTGGCAGGGCTCTCCCAGCAGCGGGGACTTTTCCCACCCCTGGTACCATCACCGTGCCCCACAGCATCACCCCCCCCTCCCCATCTCCCACACCCTGGCATCCTCCCC
>NW_009259988.1:1524164-1524426 GCF_000687185.1 Egretta garzetta
AGCCCTGCCCTGCCCGTGGCCACCTCTCCCGCTAGCCACTGCCGGAGGGAGATGCGAGCCAGCGACTAGCCCAAGGACGGGAGGCTGATGGGGTGGGGACGCAGGGGACAGGATGGATCTGGATGTCCCCAAGCCCTAGGACGTGCAGCCCCCAGGGCCGGAGGAGGAGGAGAAGACCTGACCCCAGCTGCCTCCCCCATGCTCCATCGCCGCTGCTCCGGAGACGTTGGCATCGCACGTGGGCTCACCGGCGCGGCGGCCG
>NW_009259988.1:1524849-1527932 GCF_000687185.1 Egretta garzetta
GGGGGGGGAAGAGAAAACAACTAACCCCGAGGAAAACACCCTGTTTCTCTCCCCTTCTCTTTTGTCTCCTGCTGCAGATTTTTCCAGCTCCTCATGTTCTCCTGTCAGACCCAGGTACGTGGATTTGTTTTACTAATCTGGCTGCGCCGTGGAGCCGGGCTGGGCGAAGGCGCCCGCTCTGCCACCCGCTCAACTAACCCTTCGCTTTGGGGGTGCCCCTTGCTCTGCTGGGGGGCTTTCCTGATGGCTGAGGGGGCCGGAGCATGCCCACCCCAAGTGGTACCCAGCTCCGGGTAGGGGAATGATGCTGTCTGGGCCCCCACCAGAGCCCGCTGTGCCCATCGGCACCGGCCTCGGGGGCTGCATCGGGCTGGCACTGGGGTCTCTGCGGTGGGGAGGTGCATCCATCCCGGACCCCTCTGGCTTCCCACCCGCTCAGGGCTGGGGCAAGGTCAGCGGGGAAGCCCTCCCGGGGGCAGGCGATAAGGTTTCTCGCAGCCTTGCTCCGGGAGGGACGTGCCAAGTCCATCAGCCTTGAGCTCCCGGGGCCGGACTCTGCCCTCGCTCACGCTGAGGCCGGCTGCCGAGGGGGTTAACGGGGCAGAGCAGGTCCTGGTGCCCCCACCAGCCAGCGGGGTGGTGTGAGGTTCGACACCCCCCTCCCCTCTCCTCCCACCTCCCCCCCCTCCCCACCCCGGGCTGCACCATCCCTTTTTGTGCTCTTTAGAAAGGCAGCGGCTATTAAAATGCACTGTTCCATATCAGCACCCTCTGCTCCAGAGCCCGAACAAACCCCCCGTAGCTGCCGGCCCCAGTAGCCTTAATATCTGCTCAGGACCTTTTTTCTTTTTTCTTTTTTTTTTCTTTTTCTCTTTCTTTTTTTTTTTTCCTTTCCCCAAGGTAAATGCTTTTATTTCTTTGAAAATGAGAGGGGAAGGGAACCGCCTTTGATGGAGCGGGGCCGCCCCCCCAGCCCACCTCCTCCATCAGCCCTAAAGGTTTTAAAGTGGATCCTGGCAGGAAATGAGTCCCCGGGTGCACACAAAGGTGGTGGGGGGCCAGGGGGGGCAGGCAGTGCCCCCCACCATCCTGCTGCTCCCCCCATGGCAAGAGCGGGCAGAGCCGGGACCCTCGTGCCGGGCTTCCCACCCAGCGAGGCGATGCTGTGGCCCGGGGGGCTGTGGGGCTGCAGGTCCCATGCACCCCGAATGGGCAGCCAGACCCCGCAAACGCTCCCTGGGTCTCCCCATGGGATGAGCTCCCAGGAGCGCATCCCCCAGCCCGTTCGGAGCCGGTTTTGGGGCCAGCGTCCCTTGGGGGGGCTCAGCTGGCTGCGGTGCTGCCCTGATCCCCGGCTTCCCGCTCGCACCGGGACCAAACCAAAGCTTCTCTAAGATGTCGCATTGAGAGGTGCTGGTTGGAGTCTGGTGTGGGGACGGAGGGTGATCCCCAGCACTAATCCCCCCCCCCCGTCTGCAGTAATTAGCTGCCCTCCACCATACAGTAACCCTCCTGCATTCATGCTGCCCCGTTGGCATAAGCCACGGAGCTGCTTGGGGGGCTCCAAGGTGTTTTATTCCTCTGCTCCCTGTGCTGGTGGGTGCTCAGGGTGCACCAGGAGGGGATGGCTCTGCTCCTGGGACACCCAGCCCGGCTTTAGGTGGGACTCACCCCCACAAGGGTCCCAGTGGGTGCTTGGCAAGCACAGCCCGTGCATCCCAGCCCGTCCCTGGTACCTGCAGGCACTGCCCAAGCAGGAGATGCTGCCAAGTGTCCCCCTGGCCCCGGGGAGCAGCAGCTTGACCCCTCTCCCGAGGGAATGGTGGGCTGTGCCTGGGGGAGAGCATCCTTCCCTGTGAGCCCCTGCATCCTCCTCCTGCGTGGGTTGCAAATGACATCTCTGCCTCTCCCTGCCTGCAATGCCGGTCACACTCGGGTCCGAAGCATCGGCTCAGTGCTTTGGTGGCTGCTCCGAGGGGACCAGCCTGGCCGGCGATGGCCGGGAGCTCTCCCTCACCCACAGACAGGGGTGGCGGGTGGATCTCTGTGCCCCTCCCCGGGGCCAGCCCCAGCCCTCCCGCCCCGCCGGGCTCCCCGCTCCATCCCCTTGCCGTCGGCTGTCCAAAACAAATTGATTTTATTTTTCCCTTTGTAAACAAAGGGGGAGAATCAACCGTCTCCTAATTTTAACCAGTACGTGAGGGACCAGGGTGCCATGACCGACCAGCTGAGCCGACGGCAGATCAGGGAGTACCAGCTCTACAGCCGGACCAGCGGCAAGCACGTCCAGGTGAACGGCAAAAGGATCACCGCCACCGCCGAGGACGGCAACAAGTTTGGTAAGAGGCCGACGCCTCCCCGGGAAGGGTTTATCCACAGTCCAGGATGGATGAGCTCGTGGAAGGGCTGGGAAAAGCCGGGGAAATGCCTCTTCCCAGAGTTTTGCAGGGGGTGTGGGGAGGTTTAGGTTGCCCCAGCTTGCTGGTTTTATACCCAAAAATCCCCCCCGGCTAACTCCCGTGAGAGCACAGCTCCCAATCAGCCAGCCCTGACCTCAAAACTTCCAAAAATCATGCGTTTCTCTGGTACCACGCAGCATTTATAAGCCCTATATTTAGGGCTTTTGCTTTCTAATTTCTTCCTGGCGTAGAGACAGGCAACTTTTCCTGGAGGATAATCACCTGATCCTGGCATCAGCCTCTTAAATACCCATACGTGGCGGGCAGAGCCCCCCCTGGCCGCATCGCCCTTCGCCATGGGGTTTGCCGGGGACCCCCACGCTGATGGGCATCGCAGCCCTGCAAGGACCAGGCTGGCATCCCCAGCATCCCAAAGCTCCAGGAAAGGCTCTTTCCAAGCCCGGTGACCAACGAGGCTGCCTCGCCACGTCTTTGCCTCTCCCTGCCAGCTCAGGCGCGGGCTGTCGGGAGCGCAAGACCCCACTGGGGTCATTGGTTTCAGTGTCGGCTCCCAACCTTTGCGGCTGCCGCTGTGTTGTAGAGAAGCAATGAGGACGAGGATAATTACCCCGCCGGGTGCTGGACTCGGTCTAGCCCTGGAGAACCCATTGAATCCCCGACAAT
>NW_009259988.1:1528459-1528758 GCF_000687185.1 Egretta garzetta
TCCCGGTACATTGGGGTCGATGGCAGGGATGGGGTGGGCAGGGGGGGTGGCAGCCCCTCCTGGGTGCCATCCCCAAGCCCCCCTGCGGGTGCTAAGTGCCCCTCTCCTCCTCCTCCTCCTCCCGCAGCCCAACGGCAAGAGCAAGGACTGCATCTTCACGGAGATCGTGCTGGAGAACAACTACACGGCTTTCCAAAACGCCCGCTACGAGGGTTGGTACATGGCCTTCACCCGCAAGGGCCGGCCCCGCAAAGCCTCCCGCAGCCGCCAGAACCAGCGGGAAGACCACTTCATCAAGC
>NW_009259988.1:1528865-1530534 GCF_000687185.1 Egretta garzetta
TCGCCCACGCACGTAACGCCCGGACTCACACCCCCCCACACACACCGCCAGGCCCTGCCCTCCTCATCCTCACAGCCTTCAGCCTCGCCAGACTCTGCCCTTTCTCCCAGCACCCTCCAGCACTGTTTCTTCCCTGCTGCTTCTTCTACAGATGCTCTATTTTTATACAACTCTGGGCAACGGGGTTGGGGAGCACTTGCTTCAGGCACAGTCGCTGGTGGCTGTAGCCCCATGCCGGGGTCCTTTCATCCCTAGAGCATCCCGTGGTACCCACGTCCACCACCCGGTACCTTTGCCCACTCCCCTTGGCAACCCCTTGGAGACTTGTCCCCGTGCCACCGAGTGCTGGGACCCCCAGCCACGTCCCGTCCCTGCTGACACCCCTCTCAGGGGCAGGGATGGATGGGAGCAGCCCTGAGACTGCGGGATATCCCCACCAGAGCAGGATGGAGAGCCCAGCCCCGGGCCCATGGGATGCTGTGCCCATCCCTGTGAGGGATGGCAGGGCACCGTGGGCAGCCAGGTGATGGGGTGCGTGGGGTGCTGGTTTGTCTGTCTGTGCAGCTCCAGAGGGGAGGTGGGGGTGCCCGGACATGCGGACGCCGGGGCCAGCACTTGTATCCCCGCAGCCATGGGGTCTCTGTGTTATTTATTGGAGGGGAAGGTCCCGTGTCCTCTTCCAGTGGCACCGGGGGGACATGTGTGGGTGCCCACCAGGCTCCGCTGGCCAAAGAGAAAGCGCCTTTAGGTTATTTTTATAGTTTTCGATGGGTCGTTTGTGTGTTTTTTACAAGCTCTGCTGTTTCCTCTACGAGTCAGTTTTAGGCCTAAACAGTTAGACTTTGGAGTTTGTTTGTGTTAAAGGAGGAAACCCTGAGGTGAATAAAAGCGAGTGTCTAGACCGAAGGGGCCTGGGGGAGTTTTCGTTCCTGGGCTGAGGCTTTGCTGTAGGCTTTGTGCCTGCTGGAATGGGGGGCACCCAGCCCCCCCTTGGCACAGGGTACCCTCGCCCACTTAGGGTGCAAGCACCCGATGCTTGGGGAGAGATGCTGCATGGGAGGAGGAGGAAGGTGGGCACTGGAGGGGACTCCCTGTCCCCATCCCTCTCTGTGCCCCCCGGGTCTGTCTCTTGCGGGGGGTGTCTGCTGCATCCTGGTGAACAGAACATCGTCCTCAGCCTAGTACCCTCTTCCCCCTCACAGGGCATCACCCTCAGCGTGGTACCCAGCCTGGTACCCTCTTCCCCCTCACAGGGCATCACCCTTGGCGTGGTACCCAGCCTGGTACCCCCCGGCCATCCCCCTTGGCGTGGTCCCCAGCCAGGTACCCTCTTCCCCCTCACAGGGCATCACCCTCAGCGTGGTACCCAGCCTGGTACCCACTGCTCCCTCACAGGGCATCACCCTTGGCATGGTACCCAGCCTGGTACCCGCTGATCCCTCACAGAGCATCACCCTTGGCGTGGTACCCACCCTGATACCCACTGCTCCCTCAGAGGGCATCACCCTCAGTACCCGCTGCTCCCTCACAGGGCATCACCCTGGTACCTTCTCCTCCCTAACAGGGCATCACCCTTGGCATGGTACCCAGCCTGGTACCCACTGCTTCCCCCAGCCTGGGGCCACCGGCTCCCCCCCCCCACTGCGGCCACCAGCCAGGCTGACCCCCG
>NW_009259988.1:1531363-1532907 GCF_000687185.1 Egretta garzetta
GGGGGGGTGTGTCTGTGCAGCCAGCAAGGGCAGCTCCCCAGAGCCATGACCCCAGAGAAACCACCCTGGTGATGGGTGCCAGCCCCCACCCCCCCCATCCCCGTGGTCCTTGCACCCCACAGGGTCCCAGTCCTGATGGAGCACTCCCATCAGCTGGACTGGGGGCATCACTGGGGTGGCAGGGGCTGGGTGTCCCCCAGGGCTGGGTGTCCCCTGAGGCACATCCAGCCCAGCCCTCGCAGGTCTGCTGTCAGCGGGCTCCTCCGGGGCTGTGTCCCCTGCAAACCCCGCAGCCCTGCGATGGGACAGCACAAGCAATTTTGGGTCTGGCAGCTTCCTGGCACAGGGGCTGATCCCCCCCTGGGGCTGTGGGAAGGCTCCTTGCCCCCATCCCATGGGGCAGCGAGGCCGAAGGAGGCTCCTGCACATCCTCCATCGCTCGGTGAAGCCAAAGGAGGCTCCTGCACATCCTCCATCGCTCGGTGAGGCCGAAGGAGGCTCCTGCACATCCTCCATCACTCGGTGAGGCCGAAGGAGGCTCCTGCACATCCTCCATCACTCGGTGAGGCCGAAGGAGGCTCCTGCACATCCTCCATCGCTCGGTGAGGCCGAAGGAGGCTCCTGCACATCCTCCATCGCTCGGTGAGGCCGAAGGAGGCTCCTGCACATCCTCCATCGCTCGGTGAGGCCGAAGGAGGCTCCTGCACATCCTCCATCACTCGGTGAGGCCGAAGGAGGCTCCGGCCCTGCTCCCCTCTGCCCCTGCACCCCAGGGGTCCCCCTGCAGCCCCCCCTGGCAGGGGACGGGCAGCTGCCTGGCTCTGAAAGGCATCGCCGGGATGAGGGGTGACCCTGCAGGGCTGGCAGGCACATGGGGGGCTCTGGCAAGCATGTCTGGGCTTGACTTTGGGTGGGTGCATGCAAGGGTGCAAGAGCTGGTGCGTGGTGCCTGGCTGATGCAGGATACGTGCGTTTCCAAACTCCTCCCTCCCTCCCTCTGGGTACCCCTGGGTGCTGGGCTCATGGCAGGGGGGGCTGAGCCCACGGTGGGTGCCACGACCGGTTCAGGCACCCGAGCAGCCCCCGGGCGCAGGTAGCAGCCGCTCTGCGGGCGTCTTCACGCTTGAGAAACTGGGTTAGCACGGGGGAGGCAGCCACCGCCTCGGTTATTCACGGGCACAGCCCCGGGGGGGGGCGACTGGCGGGGCTGGAGCTGGTAAAGCCCCTCCGGCATGGGGTCATGGTGGCATCCCGGGGCCGAGGCCGTGATGCTCTTGGGCTAACAAGCCATGTTGGCCCAGGTACCAAAGGCCACGGGTCGTGCATCCCCCCCACCCCAGGTCATGCATCCCCCTCGGTCATCATCCCTGGGCATGCATCCAGGGGGTCTTGCTTGAGCCAAGAGGGAAACTGAGGCAGCAAACAGCATCGAGCGCAGCAGCGGGGAGAGGACCCAGAAAGGGAGCTGCTGTCACCAGGCAGCTCTCTCCCACACACAGCCGGGAATAGAAGCTCCCGGCGCTGCGGCACCAACGCAGCCCCAC
>NW_009259988.1:1534472-1536177 GCF_000687185.1 Egretta garzetta
CGTGTCGGCAGAGCAGGGACATGCCCTGTCCTCCTTCCCTGGGGACACTGCTATCCGTCTATCCCAAGGGAGGAGACCAGACCAGCCCCGCTTGTGGAGTGAGTTTGTGGGGCCTCAGCGCTGTTGCTGGAGGGAGGGGGGGCACCCCCATCCCACTCCCCCTGCGCACAGGCTGTGACAGGGTTTCATGCTCCCTGTGTGTAGCATGGTGGGGCCGCGGTGGTGGGGGTCTCACCGTGGGCACTGGATTTTGGAGCCCCCCTGCTCCTCCTGACTCCATCCGGCCCCACTGGCAGGGCACCGAGGGGCTAAAATCCCACCACCCCACTGCTGCGAAGCATCAGGGGGCTACAGGGAGGGGGGGGAACTGGGGTGCAAAGCCTGGTCCCCCAGTTCTTGGCCATGGATGGAGCCATCTCCCGGGGGGGGTTGGCTCCTGGCCGTGGGCGTGCGGGGCTGGTGGTCAGGCAGGGCTAAGTCCAGCCTCTCCCGGGAAGACCTGGGCCACCAGCTGCCACCTTGGCCCCGGGGAGCCCCCGGCCGCAGCCCACTGCCCGGTGTCCTGCCGGGTGGGTGCCTCGCTGCCGTGGCCCCGTGCACAGCACCGGGGTACCCGGGGACCTGCCACCCCGGGGTGCGCGACGCAGGGCATCCCACGGGGCAGTGCTGGGGGCTGGCAGACCTGGGGGGTCCTCAGGGACCAGGGGCATCACCAGAGCCATGCCGGGAGCCCCAGAGGGACGCGGCCTCCGCACACACCCACGGTGGGTCCCTCCCGGCCCCTCCACGTGCGGGATGAGCAGGCTAATCCCATTTTAATCCCAGATTATGTGCCACGTGAGCCGCTGCCCAAAGCGGGCTGCAAGCATGGCCATCGGGGCAGGGGGGCCGGGGATGGACCCCCTCAAATCCAGGAGCTTTAGGGTGAGCATCACCCATCCCCACTCTAAACTTGCTGGGGGGCTCGGAGCCTGCTGGTAGGACTGGGGGCCAGGAGTGCAACTGGGTTGGCCCAGATCCCTCGGATGGGAGGATCTGAGCAGCCGGAGGAGGTGGAAATGCCCCTTCATCCCCTGCTGCTCTTGGATGGAGCCGTTGGATTGCTGCTATCCCCCCCCCCTCCAGCCAGGGAAACTGAGGCACAGAGCGGCCCTGTGTCCGTGGGAAGGGAGACGGGCAGGGTGCACCCTCCGCCCCAGCGGATGGAAAAATCCCAGGGGCCAGGCGCTGGCAGCTGGTGGCTTTTAAGGCCACTGAGGCGTCCCTCAGTGGGGCCGTGCCGAGCAGGGTGCAACGGCACGGAAGCAATGGGCCGTCAATAGCCAAAGGGTCGCTCCCCTCCGCCGGGCGATGCTCCAGTGGGGAGGAAAAGGGTGAGAAACAGGACAAAGGAGGAACCGGACACCAGGGAGCCACGGGTCGGGGACCCACGTGCTCCCCGCTGTCTCGGCCCCGCCGCTATCGAGTTGCCGGTGAGGCCCCCCCCATGTGCAGCGGTGCCTCGGTTTACCCCGGTGAGGCAGGGAGGATGCTCAGTGCCTCTCCTGTGCTGTGTGGGTTTGGCATTTGTGGTGGGAGGAAGAGGAGGAGGTGGGAGGCCAGGGCTGGGCTGGGAAGCATCAGACACCGTTCCCAGGGCTGGCGGGAACCGTCTGTTCGGGGAACTTGTGACCCCACCGTGTTCCCCCCGCTCTCCGCCGCTGGC
>NW_009259988.1:1537353-1537677 GCF_000687185.1 Egretta garzetta
GATCCGGGGGTGCCCGTCCCACCGGCACCGGGGTCCTGCAGACCCTTGGGAGGGCTGGGAGGTGCTGGGTGTGGGTGTGAGTGGGTCAGCCCCCTCCCCAGCGCCAAAGCCAGGTTTTTTTTGTAGCAGGGTGGTCTCAAAAGAGGGATGATGCCTGTGTGGAGCGGCTCAAGCCCAAAGCCGCTGGCAGAGCCTCATCGTCCCGGCTCAACCCTCAGAGGAGCGAGCCGAGGGGGGTACCTCATGCCAGGCTGGCTGCCGGCGGCTGGAGGATGCTCCAGGCTTTGTTAGATCTGGTCCTTCTCCATCTCTGCATCCCTGGGG
>NW_009259988.1:1538007-1540452 GCF_000687185.1 Egretta garzetta
CCCCTACCCCACCCGGAGCCATTCGGCCACCCCCCCGGGGTCGGTGGCATCCCCTGGCAAGCCTGTCCTGCTGCCAGCGTGTGACTATTTGGCAGAGGGGCCATGCCGGCCTCGTGCTGCATTAGGGTCCGGTGCGCAGGGGGCTGCCTTGGGGTGCTCCGTGCCCACCCTGGCAGTGCCCCCAAACCCCTGCCCTCCCCATGCAGGACCCTGGGACTGACACAGCCCCTCCAGCCCACAGCTGAATGGAAAGACTGCAGAAGGTAAGGGGGGGCTGTGGGCAGGGGGCCGGGGGCCGTGGGCTGTGGGCAGGGGGTTGGCGGGGGGCCGGGGGCAGGCAGGCAGGGGGGGGCCCGGAAAAGGGGCTGGTGGCCAAGGGCAAGGGCTAGTGGCCAAGGACATCAGCAGCGTCACCCTGGGATGCTGCTAGCAGGGCCCTGCCTTCCTCCTCCTCCTCCTCCTCCCAGCCCAGCCTGGCAGCACCATCTAGTGGCAACGTGTCCTGGCCAAGCCACTGTCACCTCCCGGGTGTCCCCTGCCCTGAACCACAGCGCCGGAGCAAAGGAGACCCCAGCACCCATCCAGAAATATCCCATCCAAGGACGTTTTGCCCCGGTGCACTGAGGTCCATGGAGCACAGGGGTGACCCCGGGCCCCCCTGCCATGCCCCGGGGTCCTGACCATGACCCTGAGCCCCTTCTTGGGCTGGCCGTGCCGAGGGCAAGGTTTGCTAAAATCTCCCCTTTTCCTTCCAGCAACCACTGACCTCCCCTGGGAGCGTCTGTTCCTCCCGCGGGTCCAGCGTCCCTGGATCGCCCTCCAGTATCGTGGTAAGAGGTTGCTTACATCTCCCCCCAACATCCCTCCATCCGTGGGGTTGGGGTGTGCCTCCCCAAACCTCCCCATCACCCCAGAGGGCCCACGGAGGATGCCAGCCCCAGGGAAGCCCTCCCCGCTCCCCAACGTTCCCTTTCTGCACCCAAAACCGAAGGTGCTTTTCTTTCTTTCTAGGCCAAAATGGACAACGAGGTTCTGGGCTACAAGGACCTGGCTGCCATCCCCAAGGACAAAGCGATCCTGGACATCGAGCGCCCCGACTTGATGATCTATGAACCCCATTTCACCTACTCGCTGATGGAGCACGTGGAGCTGCCCCGGAGCCGAGAGGTGAGGGTGCCCAGGGCCACTCGCATCCCCTAGTTTTTTGGGGGGGCTGGCAGGGGGAAGCCCCTTGGATAGAGGGGTCCCAGAGGGCAGATGTGCAGCTGCTGGAATAAATTGCTTCTTGCCTTCTGCAGCGCTCCCTGTCTCCCAAATCCATCTCTCCTCCTCCATCTCCGGAGGTGAGTACCGACACCCCTTGCCCCAGCTCTGGGATGCCCGTGGGGGTCTCCAAGGAGGAGGAGGGGGCGATGCCGAATTGCTGGGCTCTCGCTGCTCACCAGCCCCGCTTGCCCGTAGGTCATCCGGGAGTGGCTGGAGAACCGGACCCCCGGCAGCGCCCAGCAGCCCCCCTCTCGCCAGGGCAGCAGCTCGGGCCGCAGCAGCGTGCAGCACTTCCACCGACCCGGTACGCCCGGTACCCCGGCACTGCCACCCCCCCGGCACCCTGAGCCCCAGTG
The DNA here is from genome assembly GCF_000687185.1 of Egretta garzetta. NCBI lineage: Eukaryota > Metazoa > Chordata > Aves > Pelecaniformes > Ardeidae > Egretta > Egretta garzetta. Next base: position 1,539,630 of record NW_009259988.1, read on the forward strand.
CAGACCAGGGGGTCCGGGCAAGCACCTTTTCAGAGCCATTCCCAGCCCCCAATCCCCTTTTTTCTCGCAGAGACTGACACAACGGAGCTCAACATATACAAGAAGCCTCCGATTTACAGGCAGAAAGGTGAGTGGGGGTGTCTGTCCCACGGGACAGGGCACCCTGGGGCGCTGCCTCACCCCCCCCTCTGCCCCGCAGAGCACCATTCCGGCACCCACCACGGGAAGCATCCCATAGAGGATTTGATCATCGAATCCTCCAAGTTCCCGGCGGCGCAGCCCCCAGACCCCAACCAGCCCGCCAAGATCGAGACCGACTACTGGCCGTGCCCCCCATCCCTGGCCGTCGTGGGTAGGTGGGGAGCAGGGGCAGGCGAGGGGATGGGCTGTGCCGGGGGGTTTATTCCCCCAGACCCCCCCACAGGGATGCTGGGGATGGGTATAACGTCCCCTCTTTTCCCCCCAGAGACGGAGTGGAGGAGGCGGATGGCCTCCAAAAGAGGGGAGGAGGAGGAGGAGGACCTGACGGAGGAGATGAAGAACCTGCGGGAGCTCCAGAGGCAGGAGCTGAGCAAGGTGAGGGGCAGAGCGGGCAGGCGGGCCCCCTGCCAGGGGCTGGGGCCCTGCTGAGACCCCCCCCCACCCATGTCCCTTCGCCCCCAGGTCACCTCCAACCTTGGGAAGCTGATCCTGAAGGAGGAGATGGAGAAATCTCTCCCCATCCGGAGAAAAACCCGCTCGCTGCCGGACCGGACACCCTTCCACACATGTACGTGGGATGCTCTTCCCGCATCCCATCCCATCCCTTCCCCAGGTGGTGGGT
>NW_009259988.1:1541862-1542286 GCF_000687185.1 Egretta garzetta
GCTCTAATGCACGGGCAGCTGGGTGGCCTCCCTCCTCCCTGGGGGTCGGCTGCCTCCGGCCCCCGCACCCGGGGTGCCCCTCTGCCCCCTGAGACTTGGGAAGAGCCTGGGGGCCGACTCACTGCCAGCCTGATGTGCTCCCGGCAAAGCCAGCCTGGCGTCCCACCTTGTACCCCTCCAGCTCCTCTTTTAACAACCCCCCCTCCGGTCCCTCCTGTGCCAGCTGCTGCAGCGAGGGCCGCAAGGACACGAACACTGCCAAAACCCACCGGCACCGGGCTGGTGGAGGGCAGGGCTGGGATGCCGGTGAGCAGGAGCGCTGCGGGATGGGGCAGGGGTGGCAGAGTGGGGGTCCCAGTGGGACCCTGGGGCAGCCCCTGCTGCATCGCCCAATGCAGATGTGCCTGCAGCGGGGTGATGCACT
>NW_009259988.1:1542571-1543008 GCF_000687185.1 Egretta garzetta
CCCCTCTTCGCACAGGTTTTGGGCAGGACCCCTCTGCCCCTGCACCCCCACGCTCCCCGGTTTCTTTTTCCAGCCGCTAGACCTTGTTGGGATGTAAAGAATGTAATTTATCGGGAAATCACTGGCCCATACTTGCCTTTCACTGCTACTCTACGAACGACATATCTATAAATATATATATAAATATGGGTTGTTTTCTGACTGGACTACAGTGATTCACTTTCTCTGTTTTGTTAGAGTTTATTTTATTTGCTGGTGTCGGAGAATCCGCGTGAGAGTGATTTTTTGCTTACAATTAAAGGTGAAATGGCTTTATCCAAGCCCGGCTCCGCTGCTTTCCTTTCCCCCGGCCCCAGGAGATGGCGGTGGTGCTCCGAGGAGGAGGCAGGAGCCCTTCCCCGCCTCCCCTCCGCCCCGGCCGGGCTGTGCTGGGGGCC
>NW_009259988.1:1543788-1544745 GCF_000687185.1 Egretta garzetta
CCCCCCCCCGACCCCGCAGGGCAGCAGGGCTGAGCCTGGGCACCTCTTGCCCCTCATTGCATGGAAAAAAATGCACAAGGCCGTGGGGCAGAGCCCCAAATCCCCTGGAGTGTTGGCATCACCCAGGGATCGTGCACTCTCGTGGCATCCCTTGGGCAGCCCTCTCCTTCCTCCTCCTCCTCCTCCTCGGACGAGGATGCCATTGGGCTGGGCCATGTCCCGCAGGAGCAGGGCGCTTGGCTAGGAGAGGGCTGTGTGTTTGGGGGGCGTTTTCCTCCCACCCCGGAGACCCAGGCAGCTGTTTTTCATCTCGGTTGCCTTCCCTTGGCCGGGAGCTGGCGGCTGGCACGGCCTCGTGGGTGAGGGCAGCCCCTGCCTGCTCCGCACCGGGCTGCGGGCACGGCCGGGCACCGCGGGGCACGGCTCCCCTGCCCCACCGAGGGCATTGGGGCTGGCCGGGGGGAGCGCAGGGGGAGGATGCAGGGAGGGCTGAGGGGGTGAGTGGACGGAGATGTCATTGCCGAGGAATTTGGCCTGGGCGGAGGAGAGGAGAAAGGGAGGGAGAGGAAGAGCCAGGCACACCGGGCATTGGGGACAGCCTCCATGCCCCCCACGCTCGTGCTCTGCCTGCAGGGCCCTTCGGCCAGCCCCTGCCCCAGCCCCCCTGCCAGTCCCCCGAGGAGCTGGTCCCCCCCTTCCCCTCCCCAGTTTCCAGGGAAATCCAGATGTTTGGGCCCAGCTCCGGGATTGCTCAGACTCGCTGCCCTGCCAGATGTTTCCTCTCCCCCCGGGCAGGGGTGTGTGCTCCCCGGCTGGGGACACCGGGGAGGGGGCGGTGCTCCCCCCGTGCCAGCACCTCCCGCAGGGGCTTCTCCCATGTCCCCCGTAACACACGTGGGACCAGAGGGTTCCTTCCCCCCCTGCCTGCCCTCCCCTCCCCTGGGGGCTGCCGCTGTC
>NW_009259988.1:1545149-1545826 GCF_000687185.1 Egretta garzetta
GCTGTGGTGGGAGCCGGAGGTGTCTGGGGTGAGGGGGCTCTGTGGGAGTGGGGCGAGGGGCCAGGCTGGGGGTGTGCGTGGTCCTGCTCTGCCACGTGCTCCTCCAGCGCCTGAAACGCCTGCACGGCTCCCAGGCTGGTGGGGCCACCACTGCTGGGGGCTGGAGGGACCCTGTGCCCGTAGCCCTCCAGGTCTGCCCCACCCCGGGGGGGCCGCGGGGCACTGCTGTACCTGCCAGACTCCCTGCTCCCCCAGCCAGGGCGAGGAGGCACAGAGCAGCTCCTTGTCCCGCTCCATCCTTCCCTCCCAGCATGGCAGGGTCAGGGTCCCCGGTTGGTGCTGAGCCCTGACCCCGCTCCCTCTCCTGGGAGTGGGCAGCAGGTGAATGCTCAGCTCAGGCCCAGAGCAGCCTTCATCAGCTGCTCCCACGTGCCATGCCTCCTCCTCCTCCTCCTCCTCCGCAGCGTGGAGGAGCAGCACGTTGGGCTGCCCAGCACGGCCCCCAGCCATGGCTCCCCTCGCCCAACCGGGAACAAACCCGCTCTGTGCACACACACAGAGGAGCCTTCAGTGGCACAGGTCCCCGTCCCCCCTCCTCATCCTCCCCCAGCACCCCCAGCCAGTCAATAGCGGGATTGTGCAGCGCAGGGGCAGGTGCTGGGAGCGGGGGCACGGCC
>NW_009259988.1:1547433-1548174 GCF_000687185.1 Egretta garzetta
GTTTCGAGGTGTTGCAGCCTGGCAGAGCTCTGCGTGGGCAGGAGGGAGGGGTGGGAAGGGAGAAACGGGGGGGCACAGCCCTGCTGGGTGCTCCTGAGGTGGCTGGGGATGGCTCCGTCTTGTCCCCAGCGCCTCTCCCGTCCCGGGGGTGCCCGGAGCCCCGTTCGATGGGGGAGCAGGAGCCGGGGCTGCAGCACTCCCCCTCTCCCTTGGCAGGTGATCGAAGAGGTCAGCAGCGATGCCCCGAGCGGGCTGGCAGCCATCGGCCTCCCAGCATCGCCCTCCTCGAGGCTCAGCAGGGTGAGCCGCTCGTCCTCCCCTGGAAACCCAGGCATGGGAAAGGGGCTGCTGGGGGTGTCGAGAGTACACCCCAATTCCCTATGTCCCCGTTGGGTGATGCTGGGGAGGGTTGCATTGCTGTGGGGTGGGGGCCAGGGGGCTTAAAACCCGCAGGGTGTGGGGCTCTCTGGATCTCCATTCTCAGGCCATTGGGTCCGTGCTGGGCAAGGAGGAGGAGGAGGAGGAGAATCGCTCCCGGTGGAGCCCAGCCCACAGCCCCCGGCCCGGAGAGGATGCTAAAGGGGGTGGGGTGCATGGAGAGGGGGTGAGGGGGTGTCCCCGCACCCCGTGCTGCTGCTGAAGGGGGGGTCGCACCCACAGGTTTCCTGGCGGTGCGGCTGCGCGGGCGGTGGCAGCGGCTGTGGTGCGCGGTGCGGCAGGGAGCCCTGCGCATGTTCCCCG
>NW_009259988.1:1548882-1550675 GCF_000687185.1 Egretta garzetta
ACGGGGGGGCGCCCGCACCAGCTGGTACCCTCCGCTGATGGCCTTTGGGCCCCCTCCCCATGCAAGCCCCAAGGCGAGGGGGACGGGCTCCCACCATCCGCTTGCCCACGGGCTACTCCCAGGCTTCTAATTTTCATTTCCACACTCCATTGTTTTCCAGCACAATGTAAGCTATGTGGAGGGGTCCACCATCCCAGTAAGATGAGCGTTGGTGCCATATTTAAGAAAGTCACTTATCAATTGTCCTGAGAAAAATGGAAAAAAAAAACCCAGATATGTATGTGAAGAAAACTGTTTTGGAAAAGATTACATTGACTTTAGAATCATGAAAATGGGTTCCCAAAGGAAACTTTATCTGAGCAACCTGATCAGTTAGTGGTGTCCCTGCTCACTGCAGGGGGGTTGGACTAGATGATCTCTAGGGGTCTCTTCCAACCCAAAACATTCTATGATTCTATGATTCTTTCCGCAGCAGCAGAGCTTGGACCGAGCAGTGCAAGGGCAACGCAAGAGACCCGTGTCTGCGCTGCCCACCGGTGCCTGCAGCGCCCTGCCCTCGCAGGCAGGTGAGCAGGGGCTGGATGCTCCATCGAGGGGAGCAGCGGGGTCCCCCCCGTGCACCCCCACATGTTGGGATGGAGGCTGCGGTGCCCGCAAGCACGGTGTTGTGCTGTGATTCCTCTGCCCTTCCTCCCCAGCATCCTTCTTCTGCCCTTCCTCCCCAGCATCCTTCCTCTGCCCTTCCTCCCCAGCATCAGCTCTCCGGGGCAGGGCTGCCAGCCCGCAGCGGGCGAAGGTGAGCCCCGAGCTCCGGAGCAGGGATCTTGCCCGGTCCCAGCACACCCTGACGCTGCCCGAGAGGAAAGGGGCTCGGGATGGGCTGGATATCCTCATCGGTAGGACCGCAGAGGGGCTCTGCCCCTGCGCCAGGGGGTGCCTGGCCCTTACCAGGGCAGCCGGTGGGGTCGAGGGGTGCCCGGGCTTGGCAGTGCCCCTGCTGTCCTTGCAGGGAGGAGAGCCTTCCCCAAGCTGGAGGAGAAGGTGGGGCAGCTGGAGAGGGCCTGCCGCATGAAGGGCAGGCTGAAGGCCGGCTCCGAGATGAACCTGCTGGCCATCGGCAAGTCGTTGAAGGGCCACATCGCCGCCACCGCCAGCTCAGCTGGCTCCGAGGTGCGGGGGCACCGGCGATGGGCATGGGCTGCAGGGAGTGTGAAGGGTTTGAGAGGGCAGGCATCGCCCTCTCTCCGCTCCGTTTTTCCAGCAGGGCTCATTCCTCACGCCGCTGTTGAGGCGCACAGCGTCGGCCAAGAGTGCCCTGAAGCCATCTCCCTCCCCGGTCATCGTGGAGAAGGGAAAAGTGCTGCAGAAGAGAAAGGTACCAGCCGGGACCTGCGTGGGGCGGGCAGTTAAGGTGGGCCGGGTACCTCACGAGGTGCTGGGATGCCCAGGGGGGGGTTGACCACCCCTCTCGGCCGCTCTCCCAGGAGTGGAGATGAAGTCTGCGATGTGACCAAGCGCTGCAGCCACCCCGGGGCAGCACCCACCCTTGCAGACGTACCCTGCCGGACCGGGCATCTCCCAGCAGAATGTAGGGCTGCACGTGGATCGTGCGGGACCAGCCTGGTATCTGTTTTTTTAACCATCAATATCAACGCTACAACTACGCACATCTATTTTTATATATATATATATATATATATACATATAAACTCTCCGCCTGTGGGTTTCTAGTTTCTCCGCCACGAGGGCCGGAGGACGGCGAGTCCCCCGCGAGCTACCTGCCTTCTCGCCCA
>NW_009259988.1:1552490-1553371 GCF_000687185.1 Egretta garzetta
TGTGGTAGGCGGTCCCTGTGCCCAAGGATGGGGTCCCAGTGCCCCAGGATAAGGTTCCTGTGCTCTAGAACGGGGTCGCCATGCCCTAAGATGGGGTCCCAGTGCGCTAGGACGGGGTCCCTGTGCCCTAGGATGGGGTCCCAGTGTGGTTAAGGTTCCTGTGCTCTAGAACGGGGTCGCCATGCCCTAAGATGGGGTCCCAGTGCGCTAGGACGGGGTCCCTGTGCCCTAGGATGGGGTCCCAGTGTGGTACGACAGCGTCCCAGTGCCCCAGTTTAAGGTTCCGCTGCCCTAGAACAGGGTCCCCGTGCCCTAGGATGGGATCCCAGTGCCCTAGGATGGGGTCCCTGTGGTGTGGGATTAAGGTCCCCATGGCATTTGAACAGGGTCCCCAAGTCTTAGGAGAAGGTCCCTGTGCCCTAAGATAGGGTCCCGTGGCCTGGGAATAAGGTCCCTGTGCCCAAGGAGGGGTTCCCCATGCCCTTGGAACAGGACCCCAGGCCCTGGGTCGGGACCCCAGACAGTAGCAGGTCACTGTGCTGACCCTAGCACTGACCTGACGTGTGGGGATTTGGCATGGGACCCCCATTCCCGTACCCTGTGAGGACTTATCCAGCCAAGCACTTGGCCCTGCCCTGGCCCTGACCCCCCTGCACACCGGTGGGGCCAGCACAGGGCGATTGGGTGGGGGTGGATTCTCCTGGGAGCGATTGCAGGCTGGGGCATGTCCCTCTCTGGGAGCGTGTTGATCTCCGGGAGCACAAAAAGCAGGGCCTGGAAAGCTTCAGCCCTTTCCCTGGCAGGATCTTGGTCCTTACCGCTTGGCCCCCACCGCCCCTTCCCCTCCTGGGTTGTGCCAGAGGGTCTCCCGTGCCCCCCCG
>NW_009259988.1:1553408-1555027 GCF_000687185.1 Egretta garzetta
CCGGCGGGGACAGCCGGCAGCTTGCTAGGCCATGAGCGGAAGGAGAAGCCTCGAGTGCTGCTGGGACTCCATCATCACATTGCCATCTAGCGTCGTCCCCGCTAACGGCGCTGGAGGGAGATCCTGGGCCAGCACGGCTGGGGGTGCTGCTGGCGAGCACCCCACATTTACACCTGGGCACCCCACCATGCGTTGCTCCCCTTGCCCAGCCCAGCAGCACGCTGCCGGTGCCGGGGGGACGTGACCGCAGCCCCCCATTCCTGCAGCAGCAGATGAGAGCATCCCCGCCAGACAGACGGACATCCCCTGGCGCCTCAAGCAGATGCTGGACATCCTGGTGTACGAGGAGAAGCAGCGCCCGGCGGGGGAAGCCGGGCCATGCCTCGAGTACCTGCTGCAGCACAAGGTCCTGGAGACCCTCGGCACGCTGGGCAAGGCGGAGGTGGGTGCACAGGCACCAGGAAAGCTGCTTTGGGGGGGGGGGGGGGGAGCCCCCTTTGCTGCAGCACCCGCAGCCTTTTCCAGCTGCTTTGCATGGTGCTGCTCAGTAATTTTAATTTTGAAGCTCATCTAGCTGGGCAACAGGAGTTTGTGGAGCACGAGCTGGTCAGGGTGCTTGGCTTTTTTTTTGGGGGGTGGGGTGGAGAGCGGGCTGGATTGCTCGGTGTAAGATCCCCATTGGGATCCTTCCTGCTGCTCCTCCGAATGGCTCCTGCACCCCATCACCTCCCCACGTCCACGGGAAGGGGTTTTTTCACACCCACAGCCTGTCGGCACAAGCACATGGCTGCTCGGGCTCGCGGGGCAAGGTGGCTTTGGGCAGCACCCCCTCAAAATAAATATTGCCCAAATGTAAGGGCTCTGCTCTTCCTCTGTTGCTGATAATAACGAGGCGTCCCACAAACAGCCTTTTCTTCAAACGCCAGCGCGGTGTGGGCTTCAGAAACGCACGCTGGCCCTTCCATGGCCGTGAGGATTTGGCTTTTTGGGGTGCTGGGCTGTAACTCCCCAGTGCTAGCATTGCAGCAGCGGGAAAGGGGAAATAATCCCCCCTGGTTTTTGTCTCTGCGAGATTGCTCAATTCAGAGAACTGAATTCAGTCCCTAATGGCTGGAGGGAGAGGAGCCCCGGGAAGGTGGAAGGTCCTGAGCGGTCCATGGGCCCCTTTGCATCATTTTGGGGGAGCAAAACTGGGGTGTCTGCTGAGAGCATTCTTGCAAGCTGCCCACACTGAGTGGGGGGTGACCCGGCGGGGGATTTGGGGCAATTAGAGGGTAATCAGGTACACGAACAGGTAACTGGGCTCTCGCTGATGCCTCTCCCCGTCTCCCTCCCAGTACCCCCCCGGGATGAGGCAGCAGGTCCTCCTCTTCTTCAGCCGGGTGCTGGGGCAGGTGCAGCACCAGCTCCTGCGCAGGATCCCACCCTGCTGGCGTACATCCTGGAGGTGGGCAGCCCCCGGGCATCCCTGGGCTGGTGGGACACGCGTGGGGTCCTCTGTGGGGTTTTGGCTCGTTTAATGGAGCTTTTTCACGTGCTTTGCAGCTCCATCCCCGCTGCAAAGCTCCTTGGGGCGAGTGGGAGGAAGGCGGTGGCTACGATGCCTTGCTGCTCCTCTT
>NW_009259988.1:1555658-1556058 GCF_000687185.1 Egretta garzetta
GGGGCCCGCCCGGGGGGCGGCTGCTGCCTGCCTGGTGCGGAGCAGCGCCCCCTGTGCCAGGCTGACGGAGCATCTCTGTGACCTCTACAGCGCCGTGCCCGCCGGCACCGACCCCGCCGACGTCCTCGCCCTGGAGAGGGCCAGCTGGAGGTAAGGTGGGCACAACCGGGAAGGGTGGTCCCCAGGCACCACCGAGGCTTTGCCGCAGCCCCGCGTCCTCTACCCCGTGCAGGTCGCAGGGTGATGCTGCCAGCGACGGGGTTTTCCCGGGGAAGGAGAGCTTGGCTGCTTTCTTCGGCTGGCTGGACTACCTGGATGAGCTGGTGGCGGGTGCCCACCCGGTAAGGAGCGCGCGGCCGGCCCTGCAGAGCACGGCAGCCCCCCTGCCCATGCCACGGCT
>NW_009259988.1:1556356-1556993 GCF_000687185.1 Egretta garzetta
GGGGGGGGGGGGGGCCGGGACGGGACGCATGGGCGATGCCGGGGGGCAGTGCCGGTGGTCTCACTCCACTCGCCGTGCCGCAGATCAGCCTGGCCAGCCTGCGGCTCTTCGAGGAGCTCCTGAAGAAGCCCCACGAGCACGTGGCACACAGGCTGGAGCTGAGGAACCTGGAGGCGAGGGGCTACCTGCAGCGCGGCCCCCCCGTGCCCGATGAGCGCGGACCCCCCGAGCCGGACCCCGATGAGGATGGGCTGTGAGTTGGGGCAGGGCGAGGGGGGACAGCCCCCTGGCACCCACCAGGCTGATGCCCCTACGCCGGCCCTACAGGGACCTGGAGGAGGATCCCTATTTCACCGACGGATTCCCGGATGCTGGCTTCGGGACGGCGAAAAAGCCTCCGCCGGGATCGGCCCCATTGGGGAAGGGGCAAGTGAGCGAGGTGGTCAGCAGGTAGGGATTTGCAGGGGCTGCTCCAGCATGGGGGGGCTGCATCCCTTTCCCCATCCCTCTCCCCTCTCTTCCAGCTTCCTCTGCCTGGTCCCTGAGGAAGCGAAGACCTCCTCGTGCATGGAGGAAGGTGGCTATGACACCTACGTGCATGATGCCCTGGGCACAGTGAGTGGCTGGCGGGGGGGTC
>NW_009259988.1:1562390-1563760 GCF_000687185.1 Egretta garzetta
CGCCCGCCACTTCGCCGCACGGCTGCGGGGCGGGACTTGGCCTTAAAGGGGCCGGGAGGGGCTGGGGAAGGTCGGTGGAGCAGAGCGTGTGGTGCGCGGCGCCGGGGCGATGCTGATTGCGGGGCGCCCGCTGCACGGGCCTGAGGGCACGGTGCCCAGTGCACGGTCCTGGGTGCGTGGTGCTAATTACACGGTGCTAATTGCACGGTGCCCATTGCACGGTGCACATTGCACGGTGCCCGTTGCACGATGCCCATTGCAAGGTCCTGGGTGCGTGGTGCTAATTACACGGTGCTAATTGCACGGTGCCCATTGCACGGTGCTCGTTGAACGATGCCCATTGCAAGGTCCTGGGTGCGTGGTGCTAATTACACGGTGCTAATTGCACGGTGCCCATTGCACGGTGCTCGTTGAACGATGCCCATTGCAAGGTCCTGGGTGCGTGGTGCTAATTACACGGTGCTAATTGCACGGTGCCCATTGCACGGTGCTCGTTGAACGATGCCCATTGCAAGGTCCTGGGTGCGTGGTGCTAATTACACGGTGCTAATTGCACGGTGCCCATTGCACGGTGCTCGTTGAACGATGCCCATTGCAAGGTCCTGGGTGCGTGGTGCTAATTACACGGTGCTAATTGCACGGTGCCCATTGCACGGTGCTCGTTGAACGATGCCCATTGCAAGGTCCTGGGTGCGTGGTGCTAATTACACGGTGCTAATTGCACGGTGCCCATTGCACGGTGCTCGTTGAACGATGCCCATTGCAAGGTCCTGGGTGCGTGGTGCTAATTACACGGTGCTAATTGCGGTCCTGAGTGCATGGTGCTAATTGCGCGGTGCCCATTGCATGGTGCCCATTGCAGAGTCCTGAGTGCATGGTGCTAATTAATTGCACGGTGCCCATCGCATGGTGCAGCCAGCGCAGCACGCTGGGACTGAGGCCCCGTGCACCGTCCGTGGGACACCGTGCACGGGGGCCAGCCCACTTTCCCCCTGTTACCCTCAGGGCAGTGCAGGGCAGCTCCAGGCAATGGCCCTGGGCACAGCAAAGCGCAGGGTGGAACTGCACCCCAGGACCCCAAACCTCTGGGCAGCGATGAGCCACGGCGTCCAGATGTTTTCCAGTTCCCTGCGAGGCTGCCAGCACAGAGACCGCGCCAAACTCATCTCACCGGTGGCCTTGGCCAGCCCCCAAGGGCTGGGAGCAGCCCCGTGCCAGCGGGGCACAGTGCCAGGACCCCAGCTCTGTCACTCCAACCCCATCCCCGGGCCACCAGGGCATCTCTGCCCACGGATGGGGATGAAGGGGCCGACGCCAGGCGAGAGGCAGACACCGAGGCGGGCTCTGGTGCTGCCGGTGGGCCCCGCCAG
>NW_009259988.1:1565147-1565551 GCF_000687185.1 Egretta garzetta
CACTGGCTACCGGCGCTGGCAGAGCTGGCCCGCTCCCCCCAGCCCGGCTCGCTGCATCCCGCATCAGGATGCATCCCACTGCTGCGGGGGCTGGCACCCACCCAGCAAGGGGAGGGGGCACCGGGCTGTTGGGGAGGGGGGACCCACCCCAGTGAAGCCTCTGCCACCCCGGTGAAGCCTCTGCTGTCACCTACCTGCCCAGGTCCATGTCCCCAAAGCCACTCTCCAGCTTTAGCAAGTCCCCACCGCCCTGCTCCGGCTCTGGGGATGCTGCAGGATGGAGCGTGGGGTCACACGTGGGGATGCTGGCATCGTGCCCCTGCCCCTTACACCCCAGGATTGCACTTGGGACCCCACAAACTCATTGCACACTTACTGGCACTGGCAGCAAAGCCATCCCACAG
>NW_009259989.1:0-9222 GCF_000687185.1 Egretta garzetta
CAAAACAAATCTCTTTCAATTTCTGCCTAGTGTCTTGAGCCCACATGAACATTTTGCATCTACTACATTCAGTAAGTATTTCCTTGTAACTACTACCTGTGGTGTGAAGAACTATTTTATTTTGTCAGTTTTGAATCTGGCTTCCATTAGCTTTCTTTGATAGCCCCTCATTCTCATATTAGAAAAGAAAGCAAATGTGGGTCTTTATTCATGCTCTCCATTTCAATCATGACTTTGTAGTCCTTCATGTCCCTTGAGTCATGGATTTTTTTTCTGTAGTTTGCAGAGTCTCAGCTTGCTCAGCGGTATGTATGGAAGCCATTCCACATCTTCGATCACACTCCCTTCTCCGAAATCTTTTCAGTTTTAATAAATCCTTTCTGAAGAGAAGAGCCATAGCTGCAGGCTCACCCAAGACATGAACGACCCATGCATTTACCCAGTCATGGTCTGTTCTGTTTTGTTTTTAGACTCAGAGCAAGCTTTAGGTAGTCCCTAATATTTGCTTCACTTTTTTGACTGCTGCCAAACACTAGGCTGATGTTTCCATTGTACTATTTAGCATAACCTCAATTTGTCATAAGAATTTTATTTCATCTGATTTGTTTTAACATTCAGGTATGTGGGAACTTGCCACGTGGAAAACTGTATTTTTCACTCTTTTGTTCCCTTTTAGCTTTCCTTTCACAGGTTCCATTGATTCATCTTGTACTTGAAAATAAACTAGCTGTATTTCTCTTACGAATAAGGTAAAAAGGGACAGAAATGAAAGCAAGAAATTTGAGGCTTACTTTTGCCACCCCTCATTTCTAAAGACATTTCATCATAGCTCACCACCCTGATATCAGTACCACTGTCACAGATGGAAGTACAAGTCTGAGGACCATTCAATAAAACATTTATTTTAAATGTATCATAATTACAGAAACACCTGTGCTAAGCAACTCCAAGAAGATATGCTGTGGAGCTCAGCAAGCTCTGACATGTCCACAGTGGGATGGGATAGAGATGACTAGAGCATGATGGGAATCCAACTCAAGATTTTCCAAAGACAGAGATTTCTTTGGTTGCTTTTTTTTTTTACAATGTGTTTATGTTTGGTTTTAAATGCTAATCTTGTTTCACTTTACAAATTCTGAAGCTGATCAGGAGAATCCAAGTCAAATTTTCAACTACAAAACTGCACCCAGGAGAACTGAACCAATGAAGCATTACATTTAGAAGCACTCTATGAAAGAAATTTCTATGATTACTCAGAGATTACAAAGTTATAAATTAGGAATCCTCAATTAAAACAGAAAAACTAGTTAACACGGATTTCCTATGAACGCACAATTCCATAGCAGTTAAAGCCAGTACAACTTGATGCCTTGTCATCCCCTTCTCTAATTTGTTTCTGACCATTCCAGGTCTGCAGAGACAGACGCTTCTTTATACAGGAACAAAATGTATGTGGGGCCAAGACCTGCTTCAGCCCTCAGCCAGTGTGCCCTAAATAAACTATACAGAGTGCCTGCTAATTCACACAGCTTTCTGGAGGCATGCTGCCCAGGCTGTGACTCCCTTCTGAATCTGAGCTCAGCCACTAACTGGCCATAAGATTAGGAAATATCTGTCTTTGAATCACACTGCTCACACTGAATCCTCTCCAACATGAGAGGTCTTTGGTGTTATTGCCCTTGTTTAAGGTTGTGAGACACCATGAACTTTAATAGGAACTTGGGAAAGGATAGATTTCACTAAAAAAAAAGATGCCAGCTAAATTAAAAAAAAAAAAAAAAACCCCAAACAATTTAAAAAGCAAAGAATAATTAATATAGAAAACAAACAAACAGCAAAAAAAAAAAAACAAACAAAAACAACCCCACCCAAACCCTTCTGCAATGAACAGAAAAAATATGTAGATGTATCTGAGAAGCTTGTGAGCTTCCATGGATGCTAAGGACAACTATAAGCAGTTTCAATTAATAGCATTTAAAGATTCAGTTCAGTTGCTTTCAGGAGAATGGGCCCACTTTCCACAAGTGACTAATTGAGCTGACATTTGTAAACCATTATGGACCCCAAATTCTAATCATCATTTCTTCCACATAAAGCTTTTTCATCCAGCTAAACTAGGCTGAGTCCAAAAGTACATTTTAGAATGATAATTAATTCAATGCCAAATGTGCCTGCAGTAAAAATACCTTTAGGGAATGAACACATAATAGTGTGTGTAGCTTTTAAATAAGCTGTCCACAGGGCTATGCCAATTTAAACAAATTAAAATAATTGTCAGTATGCTAGGTATGGAAATACTCTTTTTGTAAAATTGCTGTGAAATGCCCTGGAGGCTTGGGTGGCATAGGAAGACTGCCCGATAGATCCAGGCACTTACATTGTCTCTGTCCAACTTGATAGAAATATCCTCAGGTGTTATGGTGCATTCAGTAGTGTTGATGTAATAGCATAATCCTGTTTTTTTTCCCAGGCAGATATATGTTGACTCAAACCAAACCCTTCAAAGGGAAGGGGTCCATGCTAGAGTACTCAAATACAGAAGATTTCTTCCACTGCTCTATCTGGTTTTCTGGCTCATATATTTATGTTCAATTTTTCCCCCCCAGAAAAGCAGTCTCAAAAAGGAAGAGGGCAAAAGTAATCCTTCAACTGTTTGTAAGTGACAACAGATACAGAACCTATGCTGTGTCTGAACTTCACTTGCTTCTGTGTAATTGGATCAATGTGTTTGAGGTGGCATTGATATACTTCGTTCACCCACCACTGCTATCAGGGCCATCTGGGACAGTTCCAATTGCAGCAGTCTCACAGATGCTCGGTGCTCTTAAATGCTCTAAGACTTCTTCTAATAAGCAGCAATTTTTAGGCCACTGAAAAACCGTGATCCTATGCTGCTTTTTGAGCGCCAGCATTTAGACTGCCTTTACTACCTTAGATCAATAGCCCACGACAGTACCTGCATATTCTTGTGAGGGAGAGAACTGACTTCCTTGCAGCCGTTTGTATAGCAGACAGGATATCAGGATCTGGCCCAGTGTGTACTGGATCAGCTTTTCGAACACTAAAACACCACACAGAATAAAATTGACCTCCCACAAGCACTGCTAGTTTGATTCCTAAACATACTTAGGTTAATGTGTACTTTTTTTCAGATCTTACATAGATTCATGTAAAACAGGCACCTGGACAAATAAGAAAAAAAAATCTGCAGGTTTTCAACACCACCACAGAACACAGTGCCATCCTTAATTTGCTTCAATGGGTTCAGAGGGTATCAGCAAGATAATGTGAGCATTTTTCCACCTGCTGCTGGTGAAAGCAATAACATTTAAATGACCTAGACTTAACAGGTAAAGCAACAGCTTTAAGAAATTAAATCCTTTGGGAAGGGGAGGAAAATACTATTCTAATTTAACATGTTTTGCTGCATACCAGATTATGTAATGACCTCTAACCCAGCATAGACTAACTTTTCATACCCTGGCTGGAATACCATTAGTCTTATTTTTCATTTCCAAGCTCATAGCAAGAAAAGAGAGGGGTTTTTATTCTATTGTACATTAAGACTGTATGTCTATATATAATAGCTTATTAGAAAGAGAGAAACTAAAAATTAATGACAGGACTATCAAACAAGGGCACTGAATTGCTTTCCAGAGCCTGAGAAAAACAAAGAAAGAAAAAAAAAAAAATCTCTTAATCAAATCTCATGGAGAAGGAATATCTACAAAGTTAGTATTTCTATCTCAGATATACTGAAGAAGTTACTATATTTAGCAGGTCAAGGCATCCTGAAGGGAAGAAAGGGATAATCTAAAAAGTAGGAACAGACCTGGCCATCAGCTCCCAAGATCTCTAACATTTGTGTTTAATCGCCTACCCTGGTGCACATCTCTAGATATAAACCCAGTCATTGCTGTACTGATCCAAATTGTAGTGTTCCATATCTCAGAATGTTTCTAGTCACATATTCCCATTTAAATTCATTTATATTTATATTAGAATACTTTTAGACATTACCTTTGACTAAGCACTACACTAAGTATTTCAATAAAGGGCAGTGTTAACAATGCATTAAACATCCGTAATTCTTTCCGTTCTGCTCATGCAGATCTGCTGCCTGGTTTTATAAAGCTGTTTTCATGCCATATCAGACACACATTTCTTCCAGTGCCCCAATGTTTTAAACTCTGTAAAAAATCCATAGGAAAAATATGGCAAACATTTGCTTACTGAAAAAGATATATGTGTATTTAGAGACACTAGTCTCAGAACATTAAAAACACCTAGGTATGGATATGTGAAGCCTTTAGATATATTCTTGCAGAGCAGAAATCTATTGGAAAATCAAAACTTTTCTGGCCAAAAGATACTGAAATTTTAGGTACTAGAACCTTCTCTTCTTTCTTACAGAGAGAAGATGTAAGGAAACTTTCAATATAAAACTCTAAAAGGTTTCCTCTCCCCTTCCCGAAAAGACTTTCTTCCATCCTCTCATGACAGATTTCTCACCTTCACTAGATGTTAGAAAAAAGTTGAGACAAGAGCCTGAACACAACATTTCAACAGCCTTTGCATTTAACCAACCCAAAGCAGAGACTATAACCACCTTTACCTAATGAAACAAAGCTAAAGAATGAATGTTTTTTCTTGTGGCTACTCCTTGTACTCCAATACAGGGATGTGTGTCACCTGGGGCTATTTTTACTATTTCTGCCAGTATTTTTTATTTTAGATGTACAGACAGTAGTACACATTTACCAAATGGGATCTTATTAGAAGGAACTTGTTTTTAAATATTAGGACCACTACTTTTGAGGGGCATGGGGGATTCGACATTTAGCATTTCCTCTGAAGTAAAGCTTTTGAAAAAGGTATTGGATATGAGTCGGCAGAAAGAACAGACAGCAAATAACGCAAAGGGGAATTATTTCCAAAGCTAACATTAAAATTTGCCATGTGATATCTTTTTGTTTTACAAGTGCATGCTTAAATGCAAAAGTGAAGTGGAAAGATCAGAAGAGATACAAAACCTTATAGCTTTAATTCAAATTGCTTTTCTTTGAAAACTGGCAGGCAAATTGACTTCTGTGACAAAGTACTCTGCAGGTGTTTTCCATCAGACTTCACAGAGCAATGCCCTGTCTGTCCCACTTACAATCAAATGAGACTGACAGAATGTCCTTCACAAAACCTCCCCCTGCCTCTGCCTTTCTTCTACCCCTGCCCCCGAGAAAATTGCACCATGCATGCAGTGACCATCTTAATGTCCTCTCAGGGAGTTAATCAATTTCATTAGCTAAGAACCCAATCCTTCACCGGCTGGTAAATAGTTGCTAATAACGGAAGACAGTAATTTCTTGCCCTCCATAGTGTCAAAACATCTAGTGAGAAAGCCCACTTGAAGGGGATGCCAAAATCCCTATTTTGAATGGGATGGAACCACTATCTCATAGACATTGATGTCAATTTTGCTTTTTCGCTTCAGTAGGTTCAGGATTCCATACAATTTATTTCTTTAGAACATGTTCTAACACTTTATAAAAACCAATTTATATTGCATTTATTTATTGCATTAAATTTTATGATCTCAGAGAATTTACATAGCCGTATCCTAACAAGATGGTTTGTTTTAATGCAAATAAGCATATGAATTTTACGCAGATCATTAATGCCTGTTTTCAAAATGCTTAATAAATTCAACTAAAAAAAAGAAAAATAAAAACTAACTAAAAAGGAAGCATTAGTGCCAATAAAGATTCTTTGCATTCCAGGAGAGTGAGTTTCCATAGAAGAGAAAACATTTTCTGCAACATTTTCCTCATTAATAGTATTTTTTAAAAAAAGTAAACATTCAGACTATTTGATACCTTGGAAACATCCTTCCTAGCCTTCTTCAAGCATTACCCTTCATGCTGAAAAAGGTCAAAGCTAATCCTCTCCCATGGATTCTTCTCTTTACTATGAAGGTGGCCATCTGTGCAAAAAGCTCCAACTTCTGCTCTAGTTTTGCTTTTTCCTAGAGTTCTTCCTCAAGGACTATTCCGTCTAGCCCATCTGTAACTGTGAATGAAACTACAGTGCCTGCGGGTTCAAAGGAGACTTCTGCAAGCCTTTTACCTTAAAGTTGTCATGAAGGGGTAGTGTTTCTTGGCCCTAGAACTGTGCCACATTAGAATAGTTCTAAGCACCTTTGCCCTCTAACCAACCTCCAAATTCAGGCAAGCTGATCTGCAGAATTAGCCTAATAGAGTTCAGTGTACTGAAAACCTGACACTTTCATCCATATGCTGTCCACTTAATTTTCTTACTGTTTTGGAAGTATAGTATGATCTCCCTTTCCCATCCATGGTAAACAGAAGTGATTTCCTCTGCCTGATTGCTGGGATGCAATTTTTTCTCAATATCGTACAATTTTAATGCTGTCCTAAAAATAAGAATTTTCCTTGTATAGATATGATTCTACATTTGTCACCTCTGGTGATCCTCAAAATGCATTAAAAATGGCTTAGAAAAATGGTTTCTTCTGGAGAATACACAAGTCTGAGTAAATGTCTATGTATACAAAGTATTTCTGGAAATGAAAGTGGATGAATAAAATACACTATAAAGAAAGAGAAATAGAAAGAGGATTAGCAGCAACCTTTTAGCTGTGAAGCTTTGGGATGCGGGAAAATTAAGGTTAGAGCAAAAATCCTGCTGAGTTAATATGTATGGAAAGATGAAAGAGAGAGGAGAAAGGGAGTGTGGCAAATGGGAGGGGGGAGAAAAGCTGCAAAAGGTCAAGTTGCATGGAGAGGAGGTGAGCACAGAATCAAAGGGTAGGAACCATATGAGCTGAATCAAAGCAGAAAGGAACCAAGGCTTGAAATAAGAACACTGATCATTTTGGAGATAGGTTATTGGATTAAACTGGAACACTGTTATCACCTTGTCCAAGGAACAAGAAATGAATTAAAAACATATCGTACAGGAGACTGTCGAGCTGTATATTTCTTTTTACATTTTTTCATTAGTGAGGTGCCTGCTTCTTTTGACTCTAATTTCTCTAGCTTTATTTGATAGAACAATAGGGCTTTTCTTTTTCATTTACGTTGATTTCCAGGACTCTTCAATTTATTCAGTGAATCATCATCTATATTATTAATCACAAAAGAAAGTCCTGTTACTTCAACTATCTGAATCTGACTCATATTGTGGCTAAATTTTTCAGTGGGACACGTGTGCTGAAGGAAGAAATTGATTAGTGCATGAACTAGTTCTCCAAGGAGAATTTGTGGCAGACGTCCTATTTTAGAACTCTCCTCAGCATAGAGGGAGCAATACTAAATTGACATGGGAATGATTAAAGATTAACTAATCTCTTAGCTTTTTTGCAGTGCAGCCACACTTGAGAATTATGTTGCTTATTCCTTCAAAATACTTATTACACTTTGAAAACCCTTCTGTATGCCATACAAACCATTTCTAATTGCTTCCTTTTAAAGCCTGCTTCCTCATCCCCATTTTCACCTTCATTACAAACCCACTTTGGTGACAGAAAAGAAAAAGAAAAAAGTTAAAGAGTCCTCAGGTACTTTAAAAAAAATTAAAATGCAATAATTGATCTTGGGGAAATCAATGCTCCAAAGAGGACTTACCTAGTTGGCAAGTGATTTTGAAGTCCTATTGCCACTTAAACTCAGGCAGGAAGCAAAGGAATTGGATCAGGCTACGGATACCTGATCTCCATTTTGTGCAAGCTATACCAGCTGTATTTGCAAGGAGAACAAAAAAAAATAGGACAGGTCTGTAATACCTAGCCTTTATTGTCTGAAAAACACTAACTATTGGCACTTTCATCTCTGTAGATTTATATTCGGCAATCCTTTTCTTTAAGCTATGCAAAAAAGCAAATACATTATTAAATATTCAGTTTTGACATTAGCTTCACTGAAAGGGCCTAATATTTTATGTACTGTAACAGTTACAATTGCTCATTAGGGCTTTGGAAACGAGAGCAGATCTGCTTTTGACTATACTTCTTTCAAAATTTTGATCAGGCCATGTCTGCCATAGTATGCAACTACGGATATTGGCTGTTAATGTGCTCTTCTGGTCCCAGTTCAGGCACGTTGGTCTGCCTGAGAAAGTATGGCAATATAATTCTCAGAAACACTGAGCTTTAATCACCACTTGCAGT
The DNA here is from genome assembly GCF_000687185.1 of Egretta garzetta. Lineage (NCBI taxonomy): Eukaryota > Metazoa > Chordata > Aves > Pelecaniformes > Ardeidae > Egretta > Egretta garzetta. Next base: position 8,183 of record NW_009259989.1, read on the forward strand.
CTCACTGATTAGAGCAATGTATATGAAGCCTGTTAGTCAGCAGCCCTTCAACCAATTGCTTTTGCTTCCAAACTTAGAAAATTTTGTAAAATCTCCCTTTAAAAGCAGGCCCATCTCAATCAGAATACTCTCTTCCTGTCTAAAAAAAAGTCCTTCCTTCTACATGACTCTTGAGAGCTTTGAAGTCAGAGAAACATTAAAAAAAAGTAGGTGTACAAGCTGCATTTTTAGTGCTTGCCAACAATGCATGCTAAATCAGATTGTTATCCTTATTCCACATAAATACGTAGTAATTGGACCAAAACAAGAAAAAAAAAAAAAAAACAAACCTCCTTGACAGGCTGTCACATTAACACAAGATTTATACAGCAGACCCAAGCCCTGAGGAATCACTGCCATCTAGAAGGCCAGAAATATTTTCATCTTCTAACTGCTTAAATCTCCTACTTCACTGCCAGTGCACAGCAGTAAAGACTCAGTTTTTGGTTTTCCATTCACCATAGCGACAGTTCAGGATGAGAACGCTTAACTTCAACTTCTTGTAGCCTCCATCCAACTGGGCTACAAAACCAGGCTTCTCTTCCCCTAAAACACCAGTCCTTGGCTCAGTGGAACAACACAGTTGGAAGCAGGAGAGACAAGGCCACATTCTCTAGGAACAGTTTTAGTGCTGACATGCCACGTCACAGTGACGTGGCACTTGCCAGCAGGCTCAACGTGATGCCAGGACACACAACCGCCCTTTAACACCAACGCCAGTAAGTAATGCACATGAGTAACATTGGGCCAAATAATCAAATAAATTCATCTAATAACAGAATCGCCATTTTGCCAAATAGCACTTTATAGATCTTTTTCAAAAGATGAAATCATTTTGCAAATAAAACCTGCATAACCACCTACCTCTTTACTCCTCAAAACCTACCCAAATTCAGCTTGAATTAGTTATACTTTTTTGTTTTTTTTTTTCCTTTTTTTAAGAAAAACAACAGAACAAAACCTCCAAGAAAACAAAACCAGAGCAGTAGCATCTCAGGAGC
>NW_009259989.1:9459-57732 GCF_000687185.1 Egretta garzetta
CTTTTTCTGTCAGCGGCTCGGCCTTGGCGGCTCGGCCCCCTGGCCTGAGCTCTGCCCGCTCCTCAAGAAAACCTTCCCCCGGGAGGCTGCGCACAGGTAGGCCTCAGCTTCAGTCAGGATGAACTCAACGGGGAGTGGAGTTGCCGTGTGGTTTTGGGGGTTTTTTTGGTTTGTTTTTTGGTTTGTGTTTTTTTTTTTCCTTCTGTACAATGAACTGTCCTGTCATTGTATTTTGAAACATCATGCAGTGTAATGTCAGGCGGAATTTTTTCTCCTCTTCGCACCAATTAATTCTGGTAGCAATTTACAATAATGTAAAAGTGAGGTCACATCAGCTGTGTCTATTTTTACATTTGACGTGTCAAAATAAACTAATACCTTCTGGTTATTTGGTGGAGTGGTAAGCGGTTGTTGCTGAATTATCTTGGATAAGGTGAATTGATTTGGATGCTTCAGGGAATGTTCTTGTAAAGCTGATACATGCTGGTGTAGAGAGACCATGGAGTACTGTACATTAGCAGTTTTCCTTCTGGAAGATATTGGCTTATTTTGCTTACGAAATTGTGCACTCACAATATATATTTAAGCCATTAAGTCGTAAAAACCCAACACTTAAGTTGTACTGTATCTCATAATAAATTACAGTGATAGAGATTCCTTTGATGGCTTTAGCCTAGTCTAATGAATAATTTGTTTATCACAAAAATCCTACCCAAATAATGAGGCATCAATGAACTTTAGATCTTGATTTTGATCTTTAGATCAAAAAAGTCTCAACTACCTGTAGGTCAGGGCAGGACTGCATCTGAAGTAAAAATAACTGTTTTGTAATGAAACCTACAAAATGTACGTCCAGACTCCTTTGCACATTACCATTCTGGGTTTTTTGTTCCAGTGATCACCTTGAATTATTGTTTCTGTTTAGTAAGAAACTTCAGAATTACAAAGCCTATCAAAACTTGGCATGATTTTGACCTTGTGTGACAAACACTTACAAATTCAAGTTATCTTTTCGATGTTTTTATGCCTTGCATTGCAAAAGAAAATGATAACCTTCAGTGTGAAGGTTGTTCTTGTTGTTAAAGACGAGGTGCTTGTATAGTCAAATTCTCTGAACTTACTACGTGGCATCACGGTTTGTAGTCCATAGAGACAAATGGAAGGCAAATACATTCTTAAATTCTTTAGTACGCTGTGATGCAAGGTAACATTTTTCCTTCTATAGTCAAACACTGGCATCGATAGAATGTATTCTGTATTGTTTACTATAAAAGCTTATATTTAGAAAAGGTTTTGAAATGCCATCTTTCTGAGTGTAAGCACACATGTAAAATCAATACAAATTCAACACCCTTCTTTTTTGCAATTCAATAATAATAATATTAAAACTGTCTTTAAATGTCAAGGATGTTGGAAAAATTAAAGATAAAATTACAACCGCACTTCCCCTGTGAAATAGTAATTCTTTTAGTAATCCTGTAAACAACAGCGCTTATATAATTGTGCTCATCTGTTCTGGAAGTACTTTATGACAAAGATGTCTCTGTGATAAGAATTAATTAAAATAAACCATCTGGTTGAAAAAAAAGGAATTTTCAAAATAAAATATATATATATAGCAAACCCACAGGGTAAAAGTCTTTTCTCAGTAGAGCCATTAGAATTTTGTTTGAACAAGATCCTAGTTTAGTGATTCCTATAGTGTGTGGGAGTATAATAATGTGTACTGAAAGGGTCACTGAAAGTCCTGAAGGTGGTGGTAGTAATATACTTGTTTGTTTATTCTAGATTTTAGGCTAAAAATCACCTCTGAGGAAAATAAAAAGGCAAAACCACAAATGAACTCCAGGCATGTAGGTCAGGAGGGACTCTGTACGGAGTCAGTGGAGGAGGAAGATGGGTTCTTCTGAAGGACACTTCAAGTCACCTAACAATTAGCTCTGAGAAGGTCTATTAGCAACAGATGGGAGCTGGCCCTCCTACACCTGGCACTGAGACTGGTAGAGCTTGACATTAGATGGTGTGAGCCCCAGCTATGTTTATGACTGAAGGGAAATACCAGTTTGGATAAAGGAAGTTAAAAGGCTGAAATGAAAAATCAGAGAGGTCAGAATTCATCAGCCCAACCTACAATTAACTTCAGAAAATGTATGCTCCTTTGGTTTCTTATTCATAAGTGAACATCAAGTACCCAGTTCTAACCAGAAGACCTATTGTTAAAGCTTGCCTTAATCTTTATGTTACATATCTCTATATATATAGCACTTATATTTTATATATTGCCCTTGTGATAAAGGAAGTGCAGTTCCTATTAGAATGAGATTGCAACATAAATATCGTGTTAAGTAGCAACACTGAAAGAATTCTCACTGGGACCTGCATAAAAAATTTAAAATATATTTTTACTTTGCATCTTTTTTGTAATACAGTGACTGCTATTTTATACTGCTTCCATATATATTAGGGAAAGTCTGTTTCCTTTTCTCATTTCTCTGTTAGGTGGCTTCCTTTTCCTCTTGCCACTTGCTAGTTTGCTCTTTGTCCCTCCTTTCTGAGTTTCAGTCTGAAGGTAGATGAGCAGCCCTTTTTCAAGCTAACCCTATGATCTCTTAGAATTTCTGATTTCTTTTTGTTTTGACAGATTTTTTTAGTCTGCTACTAGGGTAACTATCGCAAATAAAATAACAAGATTCTTATCACCCCCCAATATGTATTACAGTACAAGCATGTAGTTTAGATATTAAATACTTTTAATATCAAAACTAAATAATGCAGTGTTTCTGCATTTCTGACAGTAACACTGCATTTTTACAGCACTTTCAGCATCATGATCTGAATGAACTTCGAAACATAGAAACAAAGTTTTTTAATTATAGGCCATGGATCACTACTGGCCCAACTATGCATAACACATAAGAGAAAATGAACTAAGAGCTGCATGATTTCTCTTGTATTAAAAAGGAGGAAATCTAGTAGGATGGAGTTTATGAACTCTCTCTTAAGTGCCCCCTTTTCATTGGTGTTCATACTCTGGTTTCTAATTTCTATCAGGCCATTGCTGACAGACTCAACATTTTTGTTTTTCAGGCAGAATTTTGACATAAAACAATATGAGTTCTATACATGGAGTAGCTGATTTGGGCTGTAAGTGTATGGCTCACAAGGGGAAATTAATCATTACAAGAGAACACTCTACCATAATGTTCTCTCAGCTATAAAGCTGCTCTACTGGAGATAGGTTGGCATTTTCCAAGTCCTCATTAATACTAGTCAGAATCCAAATGCTTTTCAGATTCTTCCTATTTCATATATATTTATTCTGAAATTATGAAAAGTACCTTTGAAGTGGCAATTGTATTAAATGAGTGACCAGAACAACTTAAATGGAGAAGTATCATGATTTTGATATATTACATTTCAAAACACCATACCTTGGGCAATACCTCACATGAGGATGTTACTGCACATTAATTTTGAGAATGTTAGGATCTGCCCACCACTATTTCAGCAGTAAATGCCATGGCAATAAAGAATAATCGCTGCAGTAGTCACACTATTACAGTTAGAGCTCTGTTGGAGTTTCCATTATAAGTTGTAAATGCTCTTTTTGAAGGATTTGGAACTTGGTGCTTTTGAATTCACATTGGGCTGCAACTTATATTGGGAAGGATTAGTGTATATAATCGCTTAGGTTTTGTTTGATGTTTGGGTATACTGGCTGACAGAAAAATAGCCCAGCTCATTGAAATACCAGCCTTGTCTACACACTGCTTTTTGCCCTAACTTTTTGATTAGAGTGCAATTTTATACTAGGATAATTACACTGGAACAACCTCTCATATAGCTCCAGTGTAAAGGTGTTATACAAGTATAGCTCATTCCTTTAAATTTAATAGAATGAACTATTTTTGGTTTTGTACCATTACATTCTTAAATCCTAATTATAGGTCTTTTCCTACTGTATTTTAGCTGTGTTGGCTTCTAAATCAGCAGGAGAAAAGCCCTAAGATGGTGTGTTTAACTGTTTAAAGTAAGTGAGCAAACTGATAGTTTTTCTGTTTGTTTCATCACAAAAAAAAATCCATGCTTTTATATCTTCATGTTTTGATTGGTTTATTTTAGAGGGATATTTGGGAAAAGCAGCTTTTCCTGCTCTTAAATTTTCTTCATTTTCTGTTTGCAACCCTGAGTCCTAAAGCTTTAGACCGTTCTGCTAAATATTACTTACTGCCTTAACAGAGCTTCATCATTTTGAGTAATACATTACATTGTTGGCTATTTACAATCACACAGAATCCTGGGATGTGAAAGAACTTGATATAGGTACAAGTATTTGGCAATGAGGACCAGCACGCATTGGAAACTATGAAAAAAACCAGCAACTGGCCTGGGAGTACGTATTTGACTTAATGTTTAAACTGTTAATAGTTCCAAGTAAAGTAAAAAACACTAATAGGGGGTTTTGTTGCAGAATTGCTGTGGAAAGAAAAGGATTCAGAAATACACTATAATTACAAAAGGAAAGTCCAGACGTACCAACAAATAATGAGAAAAATGGTTGAAACGACTCTTATTTTTGATAAGCTGCACCAAAAATAGAAGATCAGTATCGTTATTGTATGAACAAAACTAGTTTCAGTGCAAAGCTTGTCACATCTAATACAGTCAACTGTAAAACTGATGAAAGAAATCATGACCCTACATCTCAACTGCCACACTAGACTTCTCCTACCCAAAAGAACATAATTAATTAATTTCAGCTGGAGGATGTTCTCCAGTTTTATAATTAATAACATGTACATCCACCACATTAATCTGCTATAGTTGAAACAGTATGTAAAGTGATTAGTAAAGGTAAATTATGGCTGATTTCCTTCCAAGAACTGGCTGATATCAGTTGTGGTCAACTTTTAAAAGATCAAGACCATGTCAAAACTTATTTATGGATACTGAAACACAAGGAACAGTGCATAGATTGCCAATATAGATGTGTTATTTGAAAGTAACTAGATAAAAACTATTTAGGAACAGGAAAAACCCAATACTACTAATCAGTTATGCTGCAGTCTGTAACTAATATGGCTGAGACAGATGGTGTGATTTTTCTATAGAAGTTAATGTACTAAGCTTTATACACTAAGGACAGTTGACAAAAAAAAATCCCAGACCAACCAACACCAGTGAATTTTGCCAGTGACTTCAGGTAGGCCAGAGTTTATTGGTTCATTACCTTTCTTATGTACAACAGTAGAGCAAACAGGAAGATGGACATTTCTTGGCAAGGTTGTAATTGCTTTTGCAAGAGTACACTATCTGTGCAGTATTTGAAGACAGTGACAATTTTGGAATTGAACTCGCTGGCCACAGGCATGGGGATCATCAACCTTGAGCTGGCAGAGGAGATGAGTGTCTTCTCTTGAACGGCTTTGCTTGAGATATCTGATTCACAAATCCCTATGAATCAATATCTCTCCCATCTACTTCCTCACACACACACCAGGTTATATTAGAACACAGGCACATACTATGCTTTAAGAGGCTTCATTAAATTACTGGTATAATTGAGAAGTCAAAAAAAAAGAGGTTTAGGGACTAAGGTGTTAACAAAAAGCAAAATAATGAGAAAGCTGAGAGTGTTACAAGATCCTATTCTGTTAAATCAGTTACTAGAAGAGTCTGTTTGGTATATTGCACGATCGCAGAAGAAAAATTGGTGTATTAGTAGTAGGAACTAGAAAGAAGACACAAATAAGAAACAATCATTTTTACCCAGAGGTAAGAAAGTATAGGTTGTATGAGCTAATTTTATTGAGTTCCATAATTCTGACTCAAATATTAATTTAGGGAGCTACAGTGTTAGAGAAGTATTGTGCTGGAAAATGTCTGCCTATCTATTACTTTTCAAAGTTCATCCTCAAGGAGAAAACTGATTTTCTGTGCATCATTCTTGGAGAAATTAAGCGGCCTAAAGCATTTTAAGTTCCCACCACTAACACCCCATATGCTTACACTGGCATGTGTTCAAACTGTCATTCTCTGTTGTGCATTCTGCTCACATAAGAAAAAATATTAAAAAGGCATTTAACATATTTTAGCATTTATTATAGTTTAGCAAGTGTAATAAAAATTAAGAGAAAGTTGCAGGTACCATAATGTTCCTAAAACTTAGCAAGTGTGGTGCTTAAGAACTGCTGCTATATGATATTTCCAGGTTAGCTCTGTTTTGAGAATCAACCTATAATACATGTAATATGTCACACGGTGTATACTGGCTACCTGATTGTGAGTATGGTTGTTCTGGTACTCTTTTGGAAATACTGAAACATATCACAGGTGAAAAATATGAAAAGAGTAGACTTTCTATTTATAGGTTAAACTTAAAACAAAATGGATAACCTTTTTTAAAAAAAAATCATAAATCAAAATGTATGGTTTTTGTTTGGGTCAAACTCATTTAAAAGTTCTTTGATCCATCTACAAAATTCTAAATATTTTTTCAAAGCAGAAATTTTTCAACAGTAAAAGTAATTTTTAAAATGTTAAACATTTTTCTTCCTATAGTTTCAAATTATTTCCCTTATTACCATCAACATTATTATACCAACCCAATCTACTGCCAGTTTTCTTTCCTCCCAAAAACCTGTGAATATTCATGTCACTTTGCCCATAGCTAGTCCTGGATCATATCATGAAATCTTTGTTTTCTCATGCTGTTGCAGTTTACGATGTAGCTGCCATACATTGCATAGGTACTATGTCTGTATCTGTATATATAAGTTAATCTATGATACTTCAAATAAAGTTTGAATATGTCTGCCGTAACCAAAATCTAAAGCTGTGATATGTAAATAAATGTTACAGTATTGTGTGGAAGCCCTTTCCACCTGAAGAAAAAAATGGAAGGACTTCTGCTTGCAGAGGTCCACATGAAAATTCCAAGAAGAGGAAAATTAGAATGAAAGGCTCTGCATTGAATTTCACTGAAAACACTAGGGTATTCAAAAAAATCTATTCCTTTCTACAAAGCAGGTGGTGTTTTAACTGTTTTTGTCTTCCCCACTGGTGTGTTGTCCACATATAGCATCCAATGATAACTTCATTTCATTGGCTATTTCACAAACCATAGAACTAAAGGAAGATTTCTAAACAAGACGAGTACAGTCTACCTTCATGGCATTCATGTATAAGCCTCTTCTCATCATTTTGTTTATACTCATTCTGTACATGGCAATCCATCAATGAATGTTAAATATGAAGACTTCAAAATAGAAACAGCAGTAGGCTGTTTATTACAGAATCAAACTTTGGCAAATGAGCCCCACCAGGCATCTCTTGGAAAAGCTATCAGAATTACTTCTGTTTTCTTGCTTGAGATGAAAAGCCCCCTATTGGCTGCCAATATTTGTATATTTTTACATTTGGATTATCCATGCAGGATTCAGTAGGCATAGTTGGTCCAAGAGAAATAACAGATTTGTGTGCCCAGAAACACACATTTGGAGCACTGATAGCCTTTTTCTACCCTAACATAGAAACTTTATTGGGAAAGGAGGGCCTAAAAATACTGTAAAGGTTTCACAAGTATAATGCTCCCTCTGGAAAGGTAAAAGCTATAAAGATCGGAAAGGTCTGCATATCTGTATACCAAGGTTTGAAAGGATCCAGTCATATCCTGCTGTGTCTGAGACTACATACGTTGTCTGCCTTTCAAGATGGCATTGCAAGGGCTTTGAGGCAAACATTCTCCACAACCTACCAGTACTGCCATCTACCCTTAAATCAGCCCAGCGAGGAAAAGATTCTGCTAGAGATACATGTGCTTTACAAGAGCATTAACTCCCAGCATTGCTTTGCGAAGCCATGATCTGACAGACTGTGGGGCAAACACAGTGTGAAACTGGGGCTTAGTAGGAGGAGAGTTAGTTAATGCTGTCCTGATCTATGTTTGTTTCCCTGCCTCAGCTAAGTTTGCTTGTGTTTTCTTTTTTACTGGCAGGGGGGATCTTGCTGTTTTCAGTCAGACAAGCTATCTGGTTTATGCTGCTGGAAAGGCCCAAGAGGAAACTGGGAAAAAAATACCAATAAAAATCCAGCACAAAAGCTGAATTTTCATTATGATTGGACTTTAATTAACTCTAGTCTTACAAGATTAGGCTAACTAGACAGGTGCATCAAAAAATTACCCTCTGCTCATTTGAAGGATCAGGCCATCAAAGCCCTTGCTGAGAGGGACAGTCTTCATTTATGTAAATTGTCATACTGGCTTTGAAAGGCCAGCTCATGTCAGTAAAAATTGATAGGTCTGGTCCTAAATTGATATTCTCAGAATGCATTTACCATGATTAAGATTTTCACATTATTATTTGATCAATTGATTGATGCATACGACATATTTTCTTTCCCAGGAGAAAATGAGATAATAAAGAATTACTGATGAATGAGTGATTACACATCTTTTTTACACCAGAAATTTTTATCAAGTACTTAGAGTGCTAATGTTAGTAATAAACAATCTTCATAAAAAATATGTTGCTGGAAATGCACTTATCAACACTACCATATCTAATTTTAGCAATGCTGTTTAGATTATTATACATACTCTGGACAACGTATTACATTAGATCAGATTCTCAGAGAGACTTTTATAATAAATGGATGGCAGTAGAATTTCCATCTTAACATAAAGACTTATTGCTTGGCATTCAGATGGATTCTGTAATCCCAAGCTAATTGTTATACATTGATTTACTACATTTAATCATTAATGCTGCAGGGAGACAGACATAAACAGATCATTGAAACTACAATATGATTGTGGATTATTCACACTAATATCCATTTTATTTTTCTTAAAGATAGGTCTTTCGGTGCTGGTACAGTGTATGCTATACAAATACAGCATTTCCTTTCCATGCTGCTTGCAGTACAATCTATCATTTGTTACATCATAGTGTCAGAGCCTGACATAACTTTGCATTCTGAAGATTAATGGAAATGATTCTTTGGTTCTTTCAATTAAGATAAATAACTTGTGCCACTGTACTTTTACAGCATTTCAGTCCCTTTCAAAATTCTAAGTATGAAAAAGCCCTTCCTCTGGAATTACAAAAAAAACCCCACTCACATACATGGCTTTGTTTTTCCTACTTCTTGTTTTATGCCTTTACATGCCCAAATGCTGTAGTGAATTGCAAGCTCTCACTGCATACTTCGATAGTAAAACTACTTTGGTTTTCCAAACAATTTGTTAACAAAGTTTAGCCTGCAAAAATTAGTCTGGCTTCATGAGGAGGGGTGTCTGGAGCAACTGGGATTATGGGAATGGCAGATAGTGTGTACTGCTTCTATTAGTAAGGACCACGGGCAGCAGAGTCACTAAGCGAGACCTTTTCCCTCAATGTTGTACTGCGTCACTTGTAACTAGGTCCTCGTACAGCCAACAGGGAAACCTTCCAGTAGCATACACAGCAGTTGTAAGGGTTTTCTTTAATAAGAAATAATAAGAAGTGAGCTCTGCTCACTTACACAGTGCTGTGATTCTTATAGCGGTTCTTCATTCCAGAGTAAATTTCAGCTACTAAGAGGGGTGGGGTTTTCTGTACCATAATGAAGTAATGTTTGTGAAGGAACACAGGACACAGGAACTGAGAGAAACACAGTTGAAGGTAACGTGCTGAGATGGAAATGCATTCTCCATCTCTCTCTCAAATCAAGAGCTATATTGCCCTCATTCCAGCAATAATGCATTAAAACATCATAGGTAAAGCATGTCTGTCTTTTAAAGAATGAGCACATTTAATGAGCTGAATCAATAATATCAGTTCTCGTTAGTACACAAATTTGAAAGAGGCAATCTGAGCTCTGTTACATTAAGTCTGGAAACATACAGCTGGTGAACATTTTTCTACATGTTTAAAATAAATCGGTAATCTTCATAGATCAGAAAAGAAAGGAAACCAATGATCAATTCAAGGAAGGATGCCCCAAGACCATCTATGTTCCCAAAGCATGGTGAAGTTATTTTTTTATGAATTACTGTTTTAGGATCTAATCCTATATAACATTCCAGGGTAGATTTAGAAGAGTAATTAGGCATCAGAAAATGTAGGTAGGTTCAGTTCTCACTGAACTCATAAAAAAAAATACGAGTTACTAGCACGATTCTGTGTTAAATCTGCAGGTAAATTTCCCTTTTGAAAATCTATGGACTTAAAACACCTAATTCAGGTTTTCCTGAACTGAAACTGGTCTGGAGCAATTCTGTGGGCAGACAGACAGAAAAGGCAGTTGACTGTAGTCGCAGACTTCCCAGACAGCAAAGCAGCCATTTTCCTTCTGCCTACTTTACCTATATTTTCACCCCTGAAAGCTGGGCTTGTTAAAGCCTTCTTGGGGCTGCACCAGTTGGTAACTAATAAGAGGAGGGAGAGATGTGATCCCTCTCAGTGAAAGCAGTTTCTGTCATCTGCCTGTGCTCTGGTCACCGCAGGAACAGCAAGCCTGGTGGTCTGAGCTTCCGTCTACGCTTCTCTGTCCCTTACATGATTACTGTAACCTCCTCTCCTTTCTGTGGCAGGTGGGACCTAAACCTGGTTAGGCCTTGTCTCTTCATCTCTGGTAGTATCATAAACTGCTGAAAGCTTTTAAAACCTCCCTACTTGTAGCGAGTCTGCATCTTTTCATACCTAAATAATTATATACACATGGCTATAAGGCTTCCCATTTTGTTAAAGTGTTTAGATGATTCACAGTTCTAGTTGAACTGAAGATTTTTTCCATTCATCTGTACACCAATAATTTTTGTTAAGATAGGATACTGTCATGGTTTAGCATCAGTCGCACAGCACCACACAGCCGCTCGCTCACTCCCCCCTTCGGTGGGATGGGAGAGAGAATCAGAAGAGTAGAGTGAGAAAACTCATGGGTTGAGGTAAAGACAGTTTAGCAGGTAAAGCAAAACATACACGCAAGCAAAGCAAAACAAGAAATTCATTCCTTACTTCCCATCGGCAGGCAGGGGGTTCGCCATCTCCCGGAAAGCAGGGCTTCATCATGCATAATGATGACTTGGGAAGACAAACGCCATCACCCCGAACATTCCCCCTTCCTTCTTCTTCCCTCAGCTGTATATGCTGAGCGTGACGTCATATGGTGTGGGATACCCCTGGGGTCAGTTGGGGTCAGCTGTGCCGGCTGTGCCCTCTCCCAGCTTCTTGCACCCCCCAGCCTCCTTGCTGGTGGGGTGGGGTGAGAGAACTTCCCTGTGTTATCAACTCTGTTTCCAGCACAAATCCCAAACCTAGCCCCATACTAGCTACTATGGAGAAAATTAACTCTACCCCAGCCAAAACCAGCACAGATACCTCATACTTACCTGTTCACTGGATTCAGTTGTCTGTTCAATATATTTATCTCACTTAACTTCAGCAGATTTAAGACACCTCACTCTTTCTTGAGAAAGTACTTGGTTTTTCTTATAAATCTGTAATTTTCAGCTTGAAGAAACACTTGTACCTTCAGGGAGCAATGTATTCTCTTTTCCCAGTGGCTTTTAATTTTGTTTACTTTCTCAAGTACCAACAAGAATATGCTGTAGTACTGTAACAGTCTCTTGTCAGATACAAAGAACGTATTTTTACCAGCCAAGAGCTTTCAGTTTGCTATGGAAATGCAATATGGTATAATTGATCTAATCTATGCTTCAAATCTCGGTAACATTATAGAAACAATCTCCCTCAGAAAAAAAAAGAAAAATAAAGTATGATGGCAATAAACTGCTCTCCATACATTTGAACTCTGAGAAGCCTCTTTTAGATCATCTAATAAATCCAGGACCAACCATATCTTCATTTGCTCATTAGGTACTCAGTTTAAAAGAAAAAAAAAATCAATACTTGTTCCTGTCTCATTTCTGAAGAATGGCACTGAGCCATTTGAGGTCTGGAATGCCTTCAAGTGAGTGACATGCTTAGATAAAGTTCAAAACCTCAATATCACCTCAGCTCATTTTGAACATCAGTCACAGGATTCTGATTTTTGATGGAATCAGAATTAAAGCAGAGGGAGAGAGGGAGGCACACACTGTGTCGACAGAAGAATGGATACTGTTTGGAGAAGGGGAAAAAATATTCTTGCCATTCTTTAGCAAAATTCTGTCACAAAACAAAAGTCTCTATTGTCCTTAGAGTTTGTGTTTATTCCTACAGATATTTGGAAGGTATTAAGATTATAGATACCAAGTAGATAGTAAGATTATACTTAGGTGAAATAGATAAGATCCATTAAATATGCAAATTAAATTAAAATATAGTAAAGTTTGATGTATGGTATCTTACAGAATTTTCTAAAGATTTATTTTTACTGCTTTCAACTGCATGTATCTTGCTATAAGAGTGAAGAGCAAGAAGGTAATACTTCTTTTACAGAATCACTGGAATTATTCAGTGTTTGAAAAGCCCTATTATGGTGTCTCAGTTGAAAAAAAAAAAGATATTGACAAGCTGAAAGGGCATTCAGGACTGAGGCCTTGGAAAGGCTGATCAATGAGAAAAGACTTAAATAAATAAATATGTATGGCTTTTCTTAAAGGTGACTTTTACGAAAGTTTGAATAGCATCACTGTTAAACTTGGTTCTTTAGGATAATTCTGGGAGAAAAGATAACCAAATCAGACAAAGGTGCTTAAAGAAATAAAAATTTAATTATCTAGGTATATAGCTACATACATTACAGAAGAATTTTTCTTATTCAAAATTATCATAAAGTACAAGCTTGTTGTAAACAAATCATTCAATAACAGTATGGAGACATTTACCAGTGGAAAAGATATGGACTGAATGATTTGATAGGATTTCTAGCATCTGACTTTATGTAAGTACTTCTCCTTGATACAAGTATTAAACAAACAGGCTTAATCATTCACCAGATATAGTGAGTGCCAAACCTGTGTAAATTAGGACACAATCAGGCCCATGCTTCTATATTCTAGAGTCTGACTGTTTTCCAGATGTGACAGTTCTTATGAAGGACTTTAGAAGGGCACTTCCTAAAATTGAGATGTCAAGTTACTGTGATAAGGAGGATATTCTCATTTTTCCTCTTAGATGCCATGGGATTTTTTTGGAGGAAAGGTGTGTATATACACCTAACCTTAAATAAATGTATTGCATCATAAGAAATTGTGATCAGATCTTCAGACATTCAAAAGAGGCATTAAAGGGTTATGAACTATAAGCATCAGGACATCTTCAGAAACCTGTTCTTTTTTTTCCAGTCATTTATAGCCACCATCCTCTCAGAAGGCAGCAGTCTTAATTCCCGTAAGAGACATCATCCAGTGAGGTCCCCAACCCAATAGTTTCCAAACTTTTCTATTCCTTGGGTGCAAGTATAAGGAAGTGGTGCTCTGTGGACAGTATCATCCTTTGCCATCACTACAAGCATAATTTAGCATAACTTCACAATTTTCTGTCTTGACAAGAAGTATTGAGGTGCCGGCAGGTGATACATTGCCTGGGAACTCCTGGTTAGGGTAAACTGACTCAAATTATGCCCTCTTAACCCAGGCGTTTAAAAAATGGAGTCCAAATTTATACTACCTGTGCTAACTGTACATTTTTTCTATAAATTCCTTTGTTGTCTGCATGATTTCCTTTCTGTTGCAAACGAACAGTGGGGAAAGAAATGGCATTTTCTATACATACTTCTTTGACTAATGCCGCCTTTGGTCCCAAATTCTAACTTGTCACCACCCCGTCTGCTAATGCAAGACACTGCTTCACCATACAGACATATGATGCCTCTTACAGAGGATTAAAATGCCTATCTCTGAGAGACAAAAAGGGAATACTTTAATGTTTAATATTAAATCATTCTCCTAACTGGAGCAAAGCTATAAAAACAACAATAACAACAGAATCCTAGAGGAGCTGAGATTCAGTCTTTATCTGACAGAGGAGAATACGCAATTATAAAGCTATCAAGGCTTTAAAACCATAAATATAATTAAGAATAAAGATATGCAGAGAAAAATACTGATGTAAGCTCTTCATGGTGTTAAAATAACTGGATAGTATTCTAATATGAAGGAAAACACTCTGCCATAATAATAATATGAACCCACAACTCCCAGTTTGCATACAAGACTATGCAGATGTTTCATGTCAGCTGTGTATCATTCTTGCCAGTCAAGATCCATCTAGGAAGAGGCTTCACTAAAATTCACACAGAAGTTTAGGCACCCATGTTTGCAACAGGGGCTCAAACTCAAGGGCTGAGAAAAGGAACATTTGCAAGACTGATGTAAGGAGGTAAAGGCAGAAATCCTCTCAGCAGTCTGATGTACTATTAATAAGTCACAAGGTAAAGCATATTAGTAGGTGAAAAATGCTACTGTGAAAATTGTAAAAGCAGTTATATGTGAATAATGCATTCATTTAAAGGTGCAATGTTGCATCAGTCATAAGGACGTAGGACATCAGGATGGGAGAAGGCCAGCATAAATTAGCCTATGTTGTTTTATTTATTGGGGCGCATTACCTTCTTTTTCCTCACTCTCTTTTTTTCTTTCAAAGAATTCTGTTAATTCCTTTAGGGTACAGCCTTTCTTCAGTTTAAATTCATGTTCTCTTAAGTGCTGAGACACTGAATCAAGTCACTTTTCTCTAGCTATCTCTTTATTCTTTTCACAATTGTGTATCCTGTACTGCAATGCAGTAAAGTCTCAATCTCCTGCTCTGCAATCTTTCCATATCTCTAATGACTGAGCCTTTGTTTTCTGTGTCATTTTCAGGGCCCTGTGCCTTCAGGAATAAATCTAGGAGTTCCTTTCCCTATCAAGCCTTTTCCTCTCCCCTGATTTAACAGAGGTATTGATACATGCTGTTTTATATTAAACAGTAACATTTTTCACATTTTTTCTTCTCTGTGTTTATTACTTTTAGCATTTTCAGCATCTCTTTCCAGTCTGCTAGCTTCTGTCAGTATCCTACGCCATAACAAATGTTCTTGAGCTACAAAAATGTCACCCTGCTTTCTTTATCCATCACTTTTACACTCTCTGTTGGTTCATCACATGTCCTTGTTATTGATGCTCTAATTAGTTTGTTCCTTTTCCAACATAGTGATAATTACCTTCTAATTTTCTTTTGGCCATCTTCTGGCTTTTTATTTTTCTTCTAAAGTTTGTTTTTTCTCTTAAAATTTCCCCCCCCCCCCCCCCCTTCTTCAAAACTTTGAAAAATAATTCATTCAGGTTTTTCTCTATACTCTGTGCACTAGACTTACAATATGGACATTTAACAATAATAATTTCCATTACAGGCTGCTACAACCTCATTTAATTGTACCCAACATTCAGGCTTTCAAGATTTGCTTCTCAGAAGTTCAGACCTTATACCTTTAGCCTTTACCATGCAAAACAGACGGACTTATTTTCTTGTACTTCAAATGGGTCTGGATTTGAGTATATTTAAAATCATCAGCTATGACTTGGAGTCTACCTTTCGGAAACTCTTTTGAACCATTTGAAGTTTTGCTGGTTTTAAATACCGCAGTTACTTACTTTCAAAGGGGATGTTCTGCAAATGTCAGATGTGAGATTTCCAAATAGCACTGCTATTTCTCAGTAAGGTAAGACATCTGTCCCTTTTTAAGGAAAAAGTATTTACAACCAGTTGTAGCTAGTTACTTTATGTTGAATACTAAACCATGTCTCAACATAAGCTAGACTCCTCATATTAATAATATAGAAGTTATAGCTTTAGGATACAAGCCTCCTATCTGAGGTCTTCACCGTCCTAGGGTGAGTGTCCCATTGTCAGAACTCTGCAATGTCAATTGGCTTATCTCCATTACACACCGTTTGAATGGGAAGTGAGTAAGACATAGCTGAGAAGTGTTTTGGAAACTGCAGCGTGTAATAATAAATCCTTGCCTTTTCCTCACTTTGGTTTAAGCCATCTGTTCAGCTCAACTCAGAAACTTGGGAAGGCATTAAAAAAGAAAGACCCTTCAGCCAGATACAGGGCTCAGGTGAGCAGCAAATTTGAAGTGTTTAATTACCTGACCCACAGAAAGAGAAATCAGTTGATTCCTCAGACTGTTCCTGTGGAAAGCCCTTGCTCTTATTGGCAGAAATTGCAATGGTAAAGGCATCTGTACTAGACTAGCCAGATAGCTATGCAATTTGGGCTAGAAAAATAGGCTTGGGTTGTACTTGAACATGAAATTGTGATACCTGGGAAAATGACCTGGTATAAGATCTTAGTTCTCATGGGCTTGAGGAGACAAGACCTTGAGTGGGTAGGATTTTAGTAGGTCTAAAAGAAAATCTGTATCTAAAGATGTGAAAAGCTCATCCTTAATTATTCATATCAGATAATTTTAGGGGCTTGCATTATAAACTTCATTTTTTTTTCACTTCCAGGCTGGTAAGGCATCACATGATACCTGTTCATTGTGTATGAAGTAATTTTATAGCCTCCATCACTTTTTTGAAAACTAAATGCTAATATCATTATTATAATCTTGGCTGATGCTGACAGCACAAGTTTACTTCTCTAATTATTTGAAGTTATCTGGAAGTATTCCTTGATTGATTTTAATAGTCCTCTTGGTATACAATACTGGATATACTAACAGTAATATACTTACCAGGGTTTGTGAATAAAGGTTATTTAAATAACATTTTGGTTTTAACATCATTGAACAAAAATAGGGTGAAATGTTTTACACTGCCAGCTTTCCAGATGAGAGAAATTGATAGTAGCTGAATGGGCAGTATGAGAGTTTGCCATACTCAAAAACTTCAGGGACTGTAAGAAGGAACTGTTTTAATATTTTGGGGGAAGAAAATACAATGGAGGGAGACAAAGAATCAAGATGATTTTATGGCAAAGACTTTCACTTTTGTTATTTGTAGGACAGAATAGCTGGTCTAGCTCCCCTTCCTCTTTCACTCTTCAAACAATACTTTTCAAGGAAAATGCTGGTTCAAAATGGTACCAAATGCACTTTTTCAGTAAAATTCCAACTGACAAGGTTTCAGAAGGGCAACAGCAAGCTGTCAGTAAAAGGATAGGACAATTAGGTGGAAATGCTACTTCATGTCAGCTTCTGGTACAACTAATGACATTTTGCACTTAAAAAAGATGCAACTGAATTCTGAGTGACACTGGCTGTGGATACAAGCTGGCATAATTCCACAGACTTCAGAAGAGCTGCAGCACCTAAAACCAGCAGGCAATCAGGCAACTGGTCATAAATTGTCCATGAGATTTTTTCATAGCTTTTTAAAAAACAGGTTATACTGCTTGGACTAATATTTAGTCAAACTCTGTATGAGGGCCGTATTAGAAATTCAGTTCAGGTCTCTCTAGCACTCAAACTTAGGGGTTTGACTAGGCTTACTGTTAAGGTGCTTGCATATCAGTTGTGATTTTCCTAGGAAGAGCATAAGTATAAAATACAAAACAATAGTTAGGTTCTGGGTCCAGAAATCTCGTTTGGGCTGTCACTTAAACCACAGAAGCCTAAACCTCAGGGGCAATCTTACTGTTTGACCTTGAAGCTTTACAGTCGCCCCTGAATAAGCCCCCAAATTACACCACTCTTGACAAGGGTGATAGCTCAGCTCAGTTGAGATCCATAGTCTAGATGCTACTCCATGTATCTTCCTTCCCCAGATTTTTTTTTAACATGCCTACAACCCCCAAGCAGGAAAGTGCTTCTAACCAATGGCAATTTCTACTTCCCTTGAAAAGCTGGCTGCTGTTGTTGAAGCCACTAGCTTCTTTTTTAGTATACATTAGTTTAATTATTAGCCTGTTTAGGTAGGTATGAGTCCTGGGTGGAGGGATGGGGAGTTCTTTCACCTAGGAGTTGAAGTACTCATTTGGAAGTACGTCTGTACTTACCTTCCTCCTCTACAGAAAATATAACTGTATTTTACATTCTACAGAAATTTCATTAAAAAACAGAAAGGAGAAACAAGCCTTGGAGCAGGGACCAAATGTAATGAGCACCTTAAACACTGAACTGCCGAGTTATCCATCCTTTCTGACCTAGTGAATTCTGAGCTTTTTTTCCACACAAAGGTACTGCTCTAAAAGAACAACATTCCCCACCTCCTGAGTAGCCTTGTGTCTTGCAAGCCTTGTGTTTTGGGCACTCATCTGGAAGATGAAAGATTAGGTTTGAAGTTCAGACAAGAGGGAATTGAATCTGTGCTTGCCTTTTACAGGGCAAGCATTCTTACCACTTGGCTATTGTATGGAAAAGAAAGACTCAGTATCTCCTTCTTCACTGTGTTTTGAAAGAAAAATGCGAATACTGCTCAAAGGGACTAGGTCCCTGCTTTCAGCAAGGGGTGCTTGCTAAAGATCTAAAGTTCTCGGAGAGGACTAAGACCCAGAGTAGATTAATATTTAGTGGTTTAACTTGCTGTTGGGTACCTGTGATTGACTAAAAGAGGATCCCTGTTCAGCCTGTTGGCTACTTCAGTCCCACTGTGCAAGAGTTAAACCTCCCCTAGGCTGCACAGAATACATGATGGAGGAGGTAGGAGCCCTCTTCCATAGGATAAGATTCTGGATTCCACTCAGCAGACCCCAGGAGCTTGGAGGACAGCTACTGCAGCACCAAGCCCTCAGACCCTGCATGGCATCCAGACTGTCACTTCTCATATTCATGGGAGTATGTTTCAGAGTTGGGACTTCTGCCTTTTTTGTTTTATTTGGGGTTTGTGTTGGTTTTTTTTAAAAATCTTTGCAATATAATTGTAAATTTCTTTTTCTTTCCTAAAATAATACGATCCAGGTTTTCAAAAGAGCAGATGTGTTCATCTGCTGTAGTTCAGCATATACAAGACCTATAAAATTTTTGTATAAAAAACCTCAGGTTTGTCCAGAGTTGCAGAAAATGGTATAGGCACCAATGAGACAGAACTAACAGTTACTCTTAGAAAATCTGACACGGTATGTTTACTGAAAAGTACCTTTACCTCATGAATATTCCAGGAAGCTGTGACCCTTTCAAAATTTCCTGTAGTGACGAAAAATTCCACTTTTCCATGGGCTATTTTGTTTTGATTTATGTGACACTTAGATGACAGTTAGAGAAGCATAGCAATACATGCAGTATTAACTACTGATGCCATTAACTACTGATGCCATAAATAGGCAAATACCTGCCTTATTCACTTACTTTTTTTCTATTCTAAGGTATCCAAACTTATTCAGATGTTCTCAGCATATCTGAAATAGAGCATAGAGATAATAGGAAATAAAGGCTACTGCCTAGAGAGCTGACAAACGTGATACTTCTTTTAAATGCAGAAAAGGTTCAGATTATGCTGTTAGACTGAAAAAGGTCTTATTTGGACAATCATGCAGAATTGACATTTAAAATAAGTGTTGGATTAAGTGAAGAAACTTTATAGGTTAGTATGGCCTGAAGGAGACTTTACGCATTTGCGAATGGGTGAGATCCATGGTCCTAGACAAAGTAGCAAAAATACTTGCTCATTTCCCAAGAATCTTACAATACAAATACAAATATACTGGCAACATGAAACTTATCTTTTGCTTGAAGTCTTAAAAAAAAAGTGTCTTCCTTGCAGCAGGGATAACAACATGCAAAAGTACCTGAACACTCAGTGCAGACATAGACTCTTGGTACTTTCTATAAAATCCCAGCCAGACTTTGTAATATATGAACATTGGTTCCAAAAGAACATCAGAAAAGCAAAAGCTTTATGTGCTGTTCTGGAATCCAGGAAAAAATGTGTAGCCTTAGGCATTGTATTTAAATGAGTCTTCCAAGATCCTCAGGAATGTTAGCTCAGACACAGTTTATCTACCAGGGGGAAACCAGAGATTCAGTTTCACTGCCAACTTTCGTAATAAACATGAGCCACCAGCATTGTCCAAAATAGAGTAGATAAGCAGAAGTTGCACATCCCACTCATTACTATGCTATATTAAAGCTTAGCACAGTTGAGAGAACAACATTTCAGAAGTTATTTACAGTGATGTGAACAATTTAGTGTATAAACAAATGAGCAATAAATATCCTCAACCAGATTAAAAAAAAAAGTTTTTTTTACAAAAAAGTCAAAACACATTTTTTTCAAGCCTTGATTATCAAAGAAATGTTAGCTCTTTGGGTGTGTTTAGCAGGGTTATTTATTTGATTTGTATTTAAATTAGCTAGTGCTCTGTGTGCATGCTAAAAGGGAAAGACTGCTGCTCTTAGACGATACACTACTTGACATATTCCACCTGACATGGACTCCTAAAAGAACTCGGATGCAATAGAAATGCTGAAATTTGCTTGGGTTTTACCATTTTCATAGCACCAATTAACATAATTGTCAGACTGTAGCAACCCAAAGTTAGCGGTATGAACTGCAGGCTTCCTAAAGCAGCATTTGTTACGTTAGACACTCTAAACTCAGAGTAGTTATTTTTTATATAGACTTATAACCTAAAGGTTTTGTTGGGCTCCCCAGCAAAGTGTCTGGTAGAGATAGCCTGGGCTTTAAACAAGCCGTGAATCTTAGTGGAGATCTGCAACCCGCTTGGCCGTAGGGACCCAATTCCTCCCCACTTACACCAACAGCAGAAGGGGGCCACTGCCAGCTCCCCTCCTAAGGGGTAAGCATTTTTGTCAGTGAAGACTGCTATAAAATCAAAGGCTTAAGCACATCGTTTGCAGATTGTCCTTTAACTCCCAGGTGTCTGTGAAACACCTATGCAATTTGTGGGCCTTACTTTTAGGACTGTTATAGCCTGAAGATTACCTTTCTCCTGTCTTGATATCCTAAGAGTAAAACCAAAAGAAGTGCTAGGGCTAAGAGGCACTGCTTAGCCTGCAGAGGGCCAGCGAGGCCCTCTCCTTTACTGACTCACAGCCCATACTCCCACCATTTGGATATATTTTGGAAGAGAGACAGGCATATCGAACCTCCCTTTATTAGCTTTACTTAGCATGATTGCATGTGCAGATATATTAATTGTACAAATAAATAACTTGCAAGTAGTTTTCCTCACACAGATCCAGAAACAGGTTGTAATAAATATCAGCATTTTAAAAAAATCTGTTATGTGACACATTAGCTCAGTTTTTACACCTTGCCCAATCAGTGACATACGCTACCAACCCTGTAGAGTCCTATATAGTTTAATGAATGGTATAGGTGTGAAAGTTAGGAGTCCATTTTCAAATATATTGTCTTTTCTTGTCCAAGAAGACTTGCACAGAAGACTTTATACACTTGTACACATCAAAATGAAACAGCAGTATTTATTTTTGTACCCCAAAAGCTGAGTGCGTAGAGTTTCGGGAGGCAGTTATTTAGCAGCCCTGAAATATCTTGCTGTGATGCTAAGCAAATGATATATTTTGGCAATAAAAGCATACTTGTGACTTTGTGAAAATCCTGAAAATAGTAACAGAAAGAATACTATTTTTCTGATCTTTAGTCCTACAGTCTCTTAATTTTTTCATGTAAAATATATTTGAATTCTTTTAAGTCATCAAACTATTTTTTTTTTCTTTTCCTACAGGGGACTCTTAACATGGATCCTCTGATCCCTGCTAATTCTATTTTTTTTTTCTAAATGAGAAAACAAATGACAAAGGGAAATGAGACAAATCTGAAATTTTGTGAAAAATCAGTAAGCATTACTATTTTCCTGTTTCTTAGCTTCATTGGATATCTTTTTCACCCACCCACTAATGTAACTTTCTTTACATTTTGTTTTTACTTAAATCAACATTAAACATACTTGCCTACAGTAAGCTCTCTTGTTTTATTCTCTTTGCACTCCTTTCCTGTACAATAAGCCCATTAATTTTTCATATTTTATTTTCTGAGTTTCTCTTTTGTTATTTGATTCTTAATGAATTCTCTCTTAAGCTTACAATATCAATGCTTATTTATTATGGATGTATTGTACAGGAACATTTTTACTGTGATTTGATTTTTCATCAGAAGACCTTGAAGTTCACTTCATATAGAAGAAATGACAAAAGATTCCTTGGGAAATAATCCATGCAAAATAAATATAGGTAATTCAGGAGAGGGGAAAGAAACCCAAAACCAAAACCAAAGAACAAGTGACAGTGAACTGGGAAAATCTCTTCGGAAAGAAAAAAATTCCATTACAGAAGGCAACCTCCATTAAACCAGGCATTCTTAGGTTTTTTGTCCTTTTGTCCTGTTGGAGTCCACAATAAGTTGCTTAATTTTTTTAAGACAAAGCTTTAGACTAGTTTTCATGGAGATTGTCTCAATCAAAAGAAACTCATTTTCTACGTTTATAGTTACACTAGTAAAACAGAAAAGATGTGTCAGTCAGAGGGACTACATAACATCACCATAGTATTTGTTTAATTTGTATTCAGTTAAGAATGTAATTAATAAGAAATATAAGGAGCAGTAGACCTCTAGGCAATGATCTCTACCTGCTTAGGAAACATTAATAAGAGTGCTATTACTGAGACACAGATGACTAAAAGTCAGAAGTCTATAGTGCTCATTTGGTAGCTATTCTCACTGATCCCCTCTTTTTCCAGGTTTTTCTGTCTGTGTGCGGTCAGGGGGGTATGAAAGAAGATGCAAAGGAGTAGTTTGACTCCTGGTGACCAGCCAGGTATTTTGACACACAGATTCTATCTGGGAGATTTTAAAGTTCATATACTTTCAAGCTTCTGTAATTATTGCAAAATCATAAATATGAAAAACAGTAATTCCAGGTGCTATTTGGCAGAAAGAGTTCCTTAAATAACTATTTACTCCTCTTTTTTAAATGCCATTGCTTTGGTTGATCATAGTAACAATTCCAGCCTGGGCAATGTAGGTTTGATTTTATATGATCTTGGACAAATAGCTTAACTATTCTTAGCTACTGTACTTTCCCAGCTAACTGTGGCATTGTCAAGAAGAATTTTTTGATTAGGAGCAGTAAATGGTGCCTACATAACTGGATTGTAGGCAGATTTATGGGCTATAGTAGTCATGGCGTATCTGGACCATGAAATAAATAAACAGAAGGAATAAATGAAGACTTGGAAAACACTTGAAGAAGCTTAAAGTTTTAAACCAGAGATTTATCTGCTGTTTTACAGGGAAATGTGATTAAAGATTTTACAGCACTTCGATAGATCAGCCAGGTTCCTCTCCGTTATACTGTCCTCCACTGTCTATCTTCCACAAATGTGGGTATAACTTGAAAAGTTACTGTATGTTTTCTGAATAATGGGACAGAACAAACCCATGCTGTAAGCAATTAATATAATGATTTTTCATTTTTTGCCAGGATCAGCATTTTTTTTTTTTGGATAGAAGTATGAATTTTGTAAAATGGTATTTGGTATTTCAGAGATGCTCTGATGGAAACAAACTGTTTCTTTCTTATTAGAAATTAGGAAAGCATGGGTGTTTTCATTTTGGGAGGCTGTTACTTTAACTGGAATCAGTCTGAGTTCTGGATACAAATGGATGCAAAAGCTCAAGAGACAGCCGGGTTGGAAGTGCTCCACCCCTCCGTAGCTCTAGCCAGAAACCCGCCCTGGGTCACAGTCATACCTTGCTCGGAACACAAACCAAGCCCAGTCACACTGGAGCACATCTGCGCAGCTCACACCCCTTCACCAGCCTGTCACTGAATTTTCTGTTTGCAACAAAATTCTGCATGAGAAAAATTCCATTTGGTTTTGAGTTTTGGTATGACAGCCTAGCTAAGCACTAGCCAATAATTAGTGTGGGCAATTTTAACAGTGAAGCAGGTGATAGCTGCACGTCCTTTGAATCTTATTTATATCACACTATTTGTGTTCTCTGTACACACTCTGAGGAGTCAGGATAAAAATTGGGTTATTTATACAAACTTGCCCTGAAGGAAGAATATTTGAAGAGACTGTTCCACTCCTCTCTCTCAGCAGTCGTTCTTTATCACTTCTCCTTCATTTTTGAGAGTTAATTGTAACCATTTCAGTCTAGATGTGGGAGAGAGAGAAGAGTCTGGACTGAGTCAATAAATCTCTTCCTCTAAACTTGGGTTCTCTTGTGTATTTGGTTTTGCTGTCCCCTAAAAAGCCTCTCAAAGTGTACACGTGTTAAATTGCATATAAAGACTGAGAGGGATACTTCTGCATAAATACATCTGATTGTTCTTTCTGCACAAGCGTGATTTTTCACACTTGATGTGGGTCTTGTTTGTTTCCTCATGAAGGCAACCGGGAAAGGCTCTCCTAAAAATTAAAGAATCGGTTTGAAACTTGAGAGAGCTGAGCACTAATCTCAGTCCAGCTAAAACTCTCCATGTAGTTACATCAGGGCTTCTGTGCCACAACCGCAGGTTTGTCAGCCTGTTCTTACTCCTCTGTGACTCACAGGAGTAATTTTTAGCTGATGATTTCCAGCTGCCTTTGCAAACCCTTTGTGCCAACTTGTACTTTCAGTGAAAGCCTGCCTGTGCCATGCTTCTCATTCACACACGCAGACACCCACTCTCATTTCAGATTTTTAGTCATAGAGCTGATGCAGTAAGAAATTATCAAAATTGTTCTTCCTGCATTGTAAGCACTAATAAAGACGTGCTCCTTTCACGATCTTTTTGTTAATGCCAGAGAGTATGGAATTTAATGCCTGTGTAGGCAGAGATTTTATACAATTTACATTCAATTGCTGAAAATGTTTCTTACCTCTTGGGTAAACATTATCAGGAATATACCATCGTTTTCCTTCAGACAAGGTCAATGATGAGAAGTGAACAGAAATGCTGTCAGCCCCTGAATCAATGTAACAGTTTTGACTGGTTGTTTTATAACATGCTGCTTTGCCACAAAACAAGACAACTCCTTTGCCAAATAGGAGTGAGTGTAACAGTTGTTACCTTTCAACAACTCTTCATTTCTGATCAAAAGATAAGGAGGTAATTTTTTGAAATCTGTTAATCCAAAAAAGCTTAGCTGCTAATAGTTCCCAGAATCCTTTCTATGTGTATGCCGTGTTCAGTTTTTGCAATGATCAAAAGTAAGGGAACTATGCTGATCAAAAATAAAGGAACATGTTATTTTGACACTTTGAGATAAACTTTGCTTTCTGCACTGATGAGAATTCAGAAATTGTACATCACCCTACAACAATTCAGAAAGTGTATTAAAGAATGCAAATCTTCAACCTTGTAAAACATTCACAGGGAGAGGGGACTTTGCATTCTCCTTCAGGTGGAGAATGGGATTTCAAATGCTGTAAAATATGTATGGCCAGATAATATGCAAGAAAATAATCTAATGTTTACACTTAATGTGAAAAAATAGCAATGTGAATCTTGCCTTAGGTAAATAGTAGCTCTTGACAGAATAAATTTACTGGTCACAGGCAGAGTTCATGTTTGCCTTTTAATTTTTGGTGAGGAATAAGGTAGAGTGAAATAATCACTGAAGAATGATTACATGTTGGCAGAAAAGAGGATTTCTCTTCAGCCATTTTAAGAGCAATAGGTGTGTGTCTACTGTAGTCGGAATTTGTTCAGTGTTCTAGAAGCCAAAGACGTACTCAGTAACCACCTCTGCTCACACAGGACTTTGTAGTAAGATTTTTCTGCATATATTTGTACAACCCTACCACAAATGCTATTCTATACATACATGGTTACATTCACACACAACATAGCAGATATGAAATTAATGTTTTAAAATTCTCACAAACCCATTAGAAATATCCGACAGAAAATGCCTGCATGAAAAAAGCCTGTGACATTCCGGGCATATGAGAAACCAGTCCTGACCTTTCTCTACGTATTGGTCGATCAAGGTGAATAGCAGCTCCATTTATATACGATCTCCAGTAGGATACTAACTGTGTATTATCCTGTGTAGCTTCTGTGGTAAAAGAGCAGTGAATTATTTGGTCAAATTTCTGAAGCTAGTCTGGCACCAGCAGATATTGGTTTCTGTTCACCTTCGGATTTATTGAGCTGTCTTGGGGGAGAGAATAAAGGTCCCTCATGATATGACGATTATTATCATTGGCTTGGTGTTGGATGTTCAGCTTCTAATCACTGGAGGGGGTTCTTCTCATTTGGTCTAATAGATTGATGGATCTGACAGAACACATAAAGGGTTTTTGCCTTTTTTGTGTATGTTTTTTCCAGTTCAGCAAGTGAAACTGGCAAAATGTTTATGTCAGAGTTTTTCTTTCTAGGAAACTGCATGTGTGGGCTGACCAGAGCTGTTCATGAAATTACATCTATTTCATACATCTACTTCTCCAAAATATAAAAAAAAAAAAAAAAAAAAAAAAAGATCTTAGGAATTGCTGTTGTAGATATTTTGCTAACATCCAGTAGAGCTACACTTACAAGTGACTGCAGAGCTATGTGTAATTCTGCCTCTAGTAGCTCGGCACTATCGTGTTCCCTCCTGCCTCTTGTCCCTCTGCTCTTTCCAATTCTGTAATCACATTCTCTTGATTTGCAGCCGTGTGCGCCTGGAACTATCCCTCTGATCTCGTATGCAGGCACCCTCTCTCTTCCTTTGAATTCCTTGCTGAAACATTCCTTCAGACAATTATTTCTACCCTTTATTTATAATCAGTGATCTCTCCTGAACTGTTGCTTCTTGTCTTGTCTTGTTTTTATCTCATATCAGATTATAAGATCTTTGAGTAAGGGAATATGTCTTGCTATGTCTTTGTAAAATGCTTTATAAACTTACAGTGACAGCAACGATAATTCATGGTATATTTCCACTCAGATCAAGGAATTACTACTTACTTATTCTGGGCAGCACACGTTCCCGTGGGCTAGTGAATTCAGGTTTATCAGGGCACTAGACTATCCTGGTAATTAAAATTTGCTATTGTGATCATCAGAAGTGATGTGACTATTCCTTGCATCACTTCGCCAAAGTTCCTCCTGACCTAAATACTTCCATCAGTGGCACTGATTCAGCTGGTGCAGAGCACGCTGGTGTGCCGCCCCGATAGGGGTGGGGGTAAGTCGACAAGAGAGAAGAGAGGAGGCTACTGCTTCTGCATGATTGTTACACGTGCCTTTATTTTTCTTCTTCCTTTGTTTCATTGTACTTGAAAAATTATTTCTGTCAGACGTTAAGAAAGACAAGGCTAGCTTTTGCCTTCCATCTCCAGCTCTGCAGCAAGGGAGCTGCATGGAAGCAACTACAACTTCCTTCTAAGGCCTCATTTTCTTTACAAAAATGCAGAAAGGCCAATTGTTCTCCAGGAATGGAAAGTTGAAGAGACATCCTGCTGTACAGTTTTAATGGCTGTATATGTTATTTGTTTTATACTACTTATCAGAAAGTCAGAGCTCTTACCAAGACATTTCTGTGCCTCGCCAGAGTGCATTCAAGTCAGAGTTTCACTACAATTCCAAAGAGGGAGGCTAATAAATTACAATAAAACATTATATTGTACCTCAAGTTGTCAGTGACTGAATGTTTAAATTGCAGTAACTAGCAAGTGGTATTTTTCTTTGTGGAAAACAATGGAATTTTTCTTCCCAGTATTACAGTATGATGTTTATAGCAAATCATGGGATACATTCAGTACTATAAATATAATCTGCTAGTAATACATACTACAGTCATCATTAAACTTTTAAGAACAGCTACAATGTTTGCTGTGGAAACAGCTCTCTCCCCTCTAACCTGTTTCATCTTTTATCCATCAGCAGAAAGCTGAGTTGAATCTCTTCATAAAATGAATATACCCGCTCCCCTCTCCCTCCCTTGTCACCGTTCTTAGTTTGCTACTCAGAAACGGAGCTGGCTCCCTAATTTGAGAAACTCTGCATATCCTACTGGTTTCCAAAAGGCTTTGTAAAGTGTAATAGAGACAAGGGTACCTTCTCAGCCACATTTGGTCCCAATAGAAACCCGTATCGAGTATTTCATTGCAAACCCATTAGTAGTGATTTGCAATAGTCCAATTTAGAGGTCACTTAAGCATGAAAACAGTGTACAAGAAAACGTATAATGAAACAATATCAGTAATAGCATATTTAAATGAACAATATCAGTAATAGCATATTTTAAATGTTTCATTAAGTCTGAATTGTTATATCGTAGTACTGCTGTGAAATAGCTACTACTTTCTGTAACAAGATCTCTTTTATATATGTATTATTGAGACTATGCATTTGCAGAGAAACCAAAGGATTATAAAAGTCAAAATATTTTTATTAATCATGTGTTTTAGAACATTTGTATACTGGATGACTTGTTTTATATGTCTTTATATAGTCAATAATCCTAGATTAGATCCAATTAATATAAATTCAGTGCCTTTTTTTTTATGGAGGCAGTGTGAGGTTGAACATTTTGTAGTCTCACGTATTAAATTAAAACAATTAGAATACTTTTTTATTGCTTTCAGAAAACTGTTATCACAGCAACATAATTTTCAGTGTCCTGATTTGAAGGCATGAAATAAACAAAAAATCTGTTATAATGTATCTATTAATTTTATTCTTGCTAAGCAAGGATGTCCAATTTATTGGTGCTGTGCTTTCATTATTGCTGACTAGCACCAAGCAAGTGTCGCTCCCTGGAGAGAACTCCTGAGTGGGACATGGTGAGGACACATTGCTTTCCTTAATGCATACATTGTGGTGGAAGATAAGCAAAGTATCAATTTGGGACACTTCTTCCAGACTTGTTATGCAGAGGCCTTCGGTTCATTCCAACTTTTCTTTAGCTGAAATGAGCTACTAAGACAGAATCAAGCCAATAGCTGAAACCAAGATTTTATGAAGTGGCCTGGGTGGCACTCCCTCGTTTACAGCAATACCCAAGTTATCACTATATTAGCTGGATTTAACTGTTGAACAGCATAAACTGCTCTAATTCCACTAATACAGTATAGCTATGTAAGATTCTACTAGTTAAGGGTCTGGTCTAGTAAGTCTTTCATGCTGCAAATACAATCATGTTACTATTCAGGAATACTGCAGTACTGAGGCCTGGTTTAATTTTTTATTTTTTTTTTTTTCTTTTCTCCAGAAAACTCCAGTGTAACAAAATACCTGAAAACTGATTTCGCTTTTGGTAGCAGCAGTATTTTTTTCTATGAGCTTCTAAAAACTGGAATGGTTTTGGCTGAAAAGTGCTTCAGAAGAAAAAAGTGATGTCCGAAGCTCTGGACTACATATATTTCTATTTTTAACTTATATGTGATAAATCCAGAGTAGATGGAAAGACGCGCACTTTCATAACTAGCAGGGAGGCTGGAACTTGTTCTGGTTACCTACACTGTTTCTAGATCCAAAGTACTGTTTGTATGGCTCCGCACTATGCTGACTTACTAACAGGCCAGTGGTGGTTTAGGCAGTCCTGTACTCGCCCCTGTACTCGCTGTATAATGACATAGCTTTATACAGGAAACAGAAACCGATGGAAAAACTGCAT
Source organism: Egretta garzetta (assembly GCF_000687185.1). Taxonomy (NCBI): domain Eukaryota; kingdom Metazoa; phylum Chordata; class Aves; order Pelecaniformes; family Ardeidae; genus Egretta; species Egretta garzetta. The sequence continues at coordinate 38,896 of NW_009259989.1, forward strand.
GAAGTGACGGAGATTTTACTATATCATCTAATAAAAATACATGTTACTGTGCTGTCAGTTTACCCTATGCTGACTCCGATCTCCACATCATCAGATCAATTTTGCTTTCAGCTTCCAGGACAGAGCAATCTCGTAAGCACTGTCTCAGCTGCATGACAAGTGCGCACTGAGTTTTCTTGTCTTCTGATCATCTATTGCAGGCAATCAATCAATGCAATCTGCTTGAATTGCTCTGATTTTATTTTGGTCTGGAGCTCCACATTTCCTTCCCCAGGAAACCATGGGGATGAAATGCCAGGAGGTTTATGTGTGAAGTCAGAATGTTTCTGCTCAGCCTTTAGTCTCACCAGTCAGAGATAACTGCAGGTGCTCTTTGCTTCTTATATAGTCAATTAAGCTATAAAATACTAGCATGGCTCCGTCAAGAAAAATAAATAAATAAATCTGCTGATGTCTGTCAATATACATTTCAACAGTCATTTCAGACTGCAAGATTCATTTTGTCCTTAAAATAATATTTGTGTGAAATATGAGCTTTTTAGAGGGCCTAAATCAAATAGGAGTGTCACCCACCCAGTGTCTTTAATTTTTGAAGAATTAACTTTTGTGATTATGTGGCTGAAATGTAAAGTTAAAAAACACTCATATGGATATTTCTTGTGGGTTTCAGCCTGCAAGATTGATTGGCATGGGAGGAAAAAAAAAGTGTCAAACAGAATATAGCATTTTGGAGTTGTTCTTGGACACATCTTTTACTGTGCACCTCTGACAAGCAAGGTTAAAAAAAAGCAACATTGAAACTGAAAAACATGTCTGCTCTTATCCACACCTAATTATCTTCTCATTGTCCTAGGTATCCCAAAGGATATTATTGGTGATTTATCATCACCCCATTGACACTGCCATGGCATTACTGCAGAAAAGCAGCCAAATTCAGCCTTCAGGTTATACCTCTTAAAATTGTGTGCTGGTTAGAATCAGTCTAATGGACCGTTTGTGATACGATCATTTCTCTCCATTTGGGCTGCATCTGCTAGACTTACCAAATATTTTTTGAGGACTTAGTGCTTTATGTGTTTTAGTCCCCAGGAGGAGAAGCACACAACAGCATTGCCAACTCAAGATTACCATAGGGATCTACTCAAAAAATAGGATGTTTTTCTCTTCCGAGGGTGAAAGGAAATAACGACAGTGACAGGCTGGAAGAGGATGGATATATTTGTATACTGTGACAATAGAAGTTAACACTGTAGCGGGAACAAATCGAGCATTCAAGCAGCAACTCTGGCAAATGCACACTCTAGCAATACTGCACTAGAAGACTGCGCTTTCATATGACAATATCCAGTGCCAAATTTGCAGGCTAAGAATCCTTTTGTTCCACCTGTCTGTACAAGACCAAAATATAATATTTACTGCTTGTATTGAACTGCTTCTACACATTTCCAGTACGAAACTTCGAGATCCACTTTTGTAAATAATTGATGGTCTAAATACGCACAGCAGAGGTAGAAGGCATGATATTAATATGTATACTTTAGAGAGGGACAAATAAAATTAACATTCTGAGGAAAGTTGGCATAAAATAATAGCCACGGACGAGCTAAAATAAACCTTGTTTTTTCTAGAATATCTGTCCTTTGTATCCAGAAATTTTGTTTGGATGAAGCTTGAAGATTGTGCACAGTTTTCTAAGATTTCAGAGCACCTGGCCTAGCTGCCAACGGTCCAGAAATCCCAGACATATTTCCAGTGTCTCTGTACACCACAACCCTACAGCACTTATGTAGCAAGTCTGAACTTCTGAAAGCAAGCATTGTATTTTTGTATACATGCTGCACAGATGGTCTGCATGTTTCTGCTAAATCTGATGGATTCTGAATGCATCAGCCAGAGTGCGCATGCACAGGCCATCTGTGCGGTGCAACAGTGGTACATCTGACACTTCCCAGGAACACTGGACTCAATATGCGTACACGTGTACAGCACAAGGGCATATTTCTGCTAGGAAAATCCTGTACAGAAAGATGTTTTCAGTATCTAAGTGAGGTAATGAATTTTACTGGAAGGCAGAGGCAGAGGAATGAAGTCCAAGTCTCAGTCCACCATGGTCACCACACAAACACACAGTTCCTAACACAACTGCAGCACGATTCCCAAGGTCAGCATGGATTTAATCTTTTTCTCCTTTACATCAGACCTTTCCCTCATCACTTTTACGCCTCCTGCTCTGCCGATGCATAGTTACAAAATCATACTGGCTTGTTTCTTTTTCTTTGTCACCTCCCATGCTTTGATCTGGTCCCTTCTGAATGATGCGTGGGTGTCCTTTCTAATCAGACCTTACAGAGCCTCATGCAACTTGGCTGAGACTCTACACTATGGCTCAAGGTCCTTCACCTCAAAATACTTGAGCAGACTAAATAGCAATGAGGCAACTCATGCTAGATATGTATGTCCCGCCACTAATGATGGTGGGTAGCTATCATATGGAGGGTATTCTTTCCGATGCCCTTGATACATATACGGTAGGAGTCATTTTCACTGCCAGCTTATCTTTACAGTGTCAGACTTTCAGCTTTAATAGGCTCATTAATCATCTGTGTCACTCACTTTCCATTCCTTCCCTGAAGCTGCTCAGCGAAAGTTCTGCTGCTGTATTTTGCCAATACCTTGGTGTTTTGACAAGGGAATGTAAATTCCACTATCTAGCAGTTGCTGAACCAGAGAAAGGTTTAATTGGGTTCAATAAGCATTGCAGTCTTCAGGTGCTTATGAAGAGCAATAATGTGTTTGTCTCAAAGATGGACCCAAGGGGAAGCAGGGTCTGTTTATCATCTAAACCTCCCCACTCCGAACAGGCAGTGTTGGATCAGGGCTTGTCCTGGCCTGCCTGCTTGGGATGTTTCACCCCAAGCACCTTTCATTTCCTTTTGAGTTAGCTGCCTGCACTATTTCATCCCAGTTTGACTAGAATCATATACGGTAGAGTCTGACTCTCTCAAGATTGATGTTCTTAAATTTCCACCTTTAATTTTCATTCCCGTCTTCACATTTGACCTAATAAAAATATATTTACTGGTTCTCAGTTTTCCTTTCACATTTGTAATCAATCATACCTGATGTATTACTTAACCCTAAGTCTAGTCTAGTATTACTCACTCACTTTGTGGTAGACCCATATACTAATAGTCTTAGGGCAGAAATCAACTCAGCAATGTTAGCATTTCCAGTATACCTCAATCAACATTTTTAGGAGATTTTAAGAATACTGATACTTTTACCCCTTTGTTGAACTATTTCCATCTCATTTATCTCGTTTTCTATCCTAGCTGTGTACAATTCCACTGTTTGATTTTTTTCGTTAATATTCTATTCCACCTTTGTTTTTTTAATGTGTCTTTTAAACATCTGATGAATAAAAGCTACTGGAAGAGGGTTTCATCATGGGAAAACCTACTTTCTGAGCTTAACAGTCACCTTCACAATTCTCCATCCAACTCTTCTTCCTAACTCTTAAATCACAAAGCTTAAAAAAAAAAAAAAGAATATTACATTGAAAAATACCACACTAGAAATCACCGACTGATTTTACAACATCAGGTCTCTTGAATTAGTGCCCACATATACTGAAATCTGAATGAGGACTGAAGGTCCTTTAAGTCAGGCCTTGCAGTATCCACATTTTAGTTACCAATCCCTGGACTGGAGTACAGACTTAAATGCCTCTGTTCACAGGTATGTCCTCACAGAGGACACGGGATGACAGAAAGCTTAGGGTACTATCCAAGACACCCAGAATAAACTTCAGATACCTGGAGAAACCTACAGGATAAGCCTGAGCACAAGGAGTTTATTAGAGGCTCTAGGGAGTTGCCGTAATCTATCTAGGATCCAAAGCCCAGAAATTGCTCCTGAACAAGGGGACCTGGATCTCTTTTCTTCCCTCTATTCCTCCTTCCTCCACAGAGAGTGAATAGCAGGAGGAGCCTTCCCACACACTTCCTTAATTGCAAATGCAGCAAGATAACCATTCTGCTTACCTGAGAGACATCATGCAAAGCTCTTGCTCTAAGGAGAGTGCCCTAGCTACCAACTCAGGCTATTCAGGGTAGTGACATCCTGTCAAAAATACAATCTGAACAGAAAATACTTCAAAATTCAGCAGCTTAAGGACACAGAAGAGGAATATTTGAATAATAGCTTCTAGAGCATTTCTTTAGAAGTAGAGAAATACCCATTCAATTTCTAGTTAAGGCTAAGCGTCAGCTGGACAGGTGAGAACCAGAGCTGCCATAATCCATCCCAGTAGCTCTTAGATCTTTGTACTAAACAAAGATCTCGGTCTTGCAAGTTCCAGGTTTAAGTTCCGACTGCAATAGGATCAGCAGAAAAAAACCCTAGCTTTGCTAATTGATCTAACTAGATACCTAGTTATTAAGCTTTTGGGAAAGTAGGATCAGCAGAAAAAAACCCTATCTTTGCTAATTGATCTGTTTTAACTAGATACCTAGTTATTAAGCTTTTGGGAAACAGTATCAATCTACTGCACTCCATCTTGAGAGAAAAGCTGACTTCTATGCTATATGAGCTCATTTCATCTTCCGTGGGATTTTTCATTCATGACTTCTAAAGATGTCATTTGGTTCTGTCAAAAACATCCTAAACTGACCGCATTTTAAGTGGGTTTGAAGTTTCTGCTGAATCTGATGAATTTTTGAAAATTTAGGAAATGTTCCGCTGTCTATACACACATTCAAATCAGCATTAGCAGTATAAAACTGAAGTGTCAAACACTTTTAAGCAGTGAATGCTTCATTTCAGCCACAAACATATGTTGTCAAAGGTCATTAACTTTCCAGTTGCAACAGATCAGGCAATTGTTCCTATGCTCTGTGAGCTAACAGCATCTTTTTAATCTGTGCTGGACGGTGAAGTCCTCATAGGAAGATTTAAGGAACTGCTGAAGGAATGAGGTGGTCCACAGTCACTTGAATCTTTAGCCCATACTTCATTTTAAATAAAGTGCTTCACCACCCTGAGGTGGAAGAGCTGTGGACTGCTATTTCTTAGGGTTCTCCAGTTTTCAAACACTTAAAAACTCCCTTCCCATTCTTCTTTCTTTTTATGCTTGTTGACAAGCTTAGGAACTATCACTTTTCCCAAAAGTTGAAAGTGACTTGGTTCAGTGCCCAGAAGTCGTCTCATTGTGGATAAGGGTTTGCTGAGGAAATGTATGACAGCGGAGGCTCAGGGATAAGCAAGACCACTGAACAAGCATGATAAATTTAAACAGATCTGTTAAAGAAAATAGAGTACGCTCACAAGACACCATATTGATAATAGGTATTTGTAATAACCATGAGTTATAATGGCCTTGGTTCCACACACAAGAAAGCAAATACAAAGTAAAAGCTAATTAAAAAAAAGAGATAATTAAAAGCAAACCAGTCAGATCCAGCTTCTTCTCATCAGCCCTCAGTCTTTTCCCAAACCAGCACTAATTCAAGGATTCCTTGGGGAGGGCTGGGGGTTTAAAGTATTCAAGACAAATTCCTTCTTCTAATGCCTTCCACTGTGTTCAGAAAGAACTGGGACTCTCAAGAAGTACAGTTCACAGAATATGTTTTTTACTAGCAAGAGAAGTTAGAGGCACTAAAAAAAGAGACAGCGACTATTCAATGGACGGTCAAGAAAGAAAAAAAAGTGGTCTGGGGGAAAAAAAATCCAGATTGCTTCAGATTTTGTATTATTGTTAACCAGTCGTCAAAAGAGCAGCAGGAAGAATAAGATTAATATCTACTAGAATGTGTTCTAATAAATATTCTTTTGATTTATTTTTTAATTCAAATTCACTCTTTTACAGCTGCAGGAACTATTTTGTTTGACTGAGCTTGACATGGCTTGTGTGGTTAATGATGTACATTTTCATCAAAGGTGTATCTTAGTATGTGCTCCGATTGAAGGAATTGAGAAAGTACTGCTTATGTTTTCACAAAGTCTTAAGTAGGAGGGATGTGAGCTTCCCCTGAAGGACTCCTGATTCATTCCGTATGTTTTACAAACCATTTACATTTGCCAATAAATACGCTTGGTGGGAATATAGCACTTGGCCAGTTTTTGATACTTTACACCAAAAAGGCCCCTTACTATATAAATATCCTCAGTGAGGGGTAGTAAGGCTGTGCAACATCAAGATTCGCCTTTTTTAATTACACTGAAAGCATAAAGTTGATTTGATATTAAAGCTGGTGTCTTAACTTTGTCAGGACAAACTTAAAAGCCTCAGTAAATGCTGGTGTCAGGGTAAGTTTCCAGTACATGAAAACCAATCCTTAGTGTAGTGGGAACTTGGTTTAGGACACACCTCCTCCATTTTTTTATCATCATTTTAATTTCAAATGAAATGGTTAGTGAGGTAAGTGGCATACCAGTTTCCTCCCATTCTGAAATGATTAATATTTAGTCATTTCTGTTAAAGGCAGGATTAAAAAAAAAAAAAAAAAAAAAAGTGGTATTCTTTCAACTGCCCATTGCTGCTAGGTTCCTCCCCTGCAAAGCAGAGCTGTGGTGCTAATCAGATAATCTTTGGGAGTAAGTGGAGCAATGTGTCAGCCATGAGAGGAAATAAAACTAAGAGCTGCAATTGGATTATGCATTCCTCTCATTATCCAGATTCAAATGCCTGATGAACGCTGTATGCGCAATGAAAGGAATGTCAATGTTGCATATAAAGTAGCAACCACAAGTGTCTGCAATTCAGATAACGCTAGATTGTGCCTTTAGGCACAGCCCCAAGCCAGGGGTGCTCTGGAAGCTGCCCCCTTCCTCAGGAAGCCTAGGGAGACATCCTGTCTCCAAGCCACACTCCTCCCAGGCCTGCACTGCTCCTCTCCTGCTCCAGGGAAGGAAATAAATGATTGCAGCTGACATTCCTCTTCATGCCTGGCCAGCTATTCTGATCATTAGTAAGCAGTGGTGTGGAGCCAATTCTATGCCCATTCTCTGCCAATTCCTTCGCAGGGGGAAGTATCTGGAAAGCAGAGTCTGAATGTTACACTACTGCTGAATCCAAGATTGGGCAGGCATTAGCCAGTGGAGGAGAAACTGCTTGACTGAACAAAGCAATAATATCTACAGTAGCTGATAGGAGAGGGCATGTCATTGCCATCTGAATTGTCATTTATATCTCGATAGAGTTACATATCTCGGTGAAGTGACAATAACATGATAGCTCTGTTGCCTAGGATGACAAGGAGAACATTATAATTTATCTACCGAGATGATCATCTTTGTATCAATGTGGGTAATCCAGACATCTGAGGAGGATTTTATTCAATCTGCCTTCCCTTAGGGTGCAGCTGGGAACTTGAATCCGGTTGTACTTGACAGAGAGATACATTACGACATTCTTGTCATTGAGAAGATTCTTGATGAGTATTTACTAGGACTGAAAAGCGCTCCTGAGAAAAGAACAAATTCTGTTCTTACCTGAGGAGTAATTTATTTGTAAAGGCAACCAGCTGTTGTTGCAAACCTCAACTTCTTTTCTATTTAAAAAAAAAATATGCAAAAAACCTCAGCAACGATAAGTGCGCAAAGAATAAAGCTTCTTTGGTCTGCTTTGTTAGTTTAACATAGAGAAAGACACCATGTGCCATAAAGCAAGTTTCTGCTACAGTAGCATGTAACTTTTAGCACTATTTCTATCTAGCTGAATATACTGACACATATAGAAAGAAATACCTGGTTTCCCTCCCTTGTTCTGCAGGTAAGTGCTGAAGCTCCAGGCGTGTATTGTCCTGAAACATGGAGTAATACACACAAACTTTCAGCTTTGGTAACTCGTCAGCCATGACAGAAATTGAACTCCAATATGCAAAAATGTACATACAGGTACTCTCTTAATCCAGTTTAAAATTCACTGCAGCCATCAGAAGTCTTCTCTTTCGTATTAGAAGACATAAGGTGACAGACTAATAATGTGTGTGCAGAGAAAAACAAATGTCCTAAACATTAGGACATAGAAATTAAGTAACATTACACAGTTAGACCTTACCACAATAGCATCTGAGACTTTCGCACGTGCACATGGTGCACAAGTTCACTAGGTCACATGAAAAATGTCACCTAGTTATCAAAAAACTGCGTCTCCTTCAAAAAGTCAGGAAAGTGAGCTCACATTATGGGCAACAAATAGAAATTTCCTAATAAATGCAGAAGTTTTCTGTTGTTAGGTAATATGAGAATTTGGGGTAACGACTAGCTCTTTTTGGCACACGTAACACTGAAGGCCATGCACGGCTGTCAGTTTACTTGTTACTAATTGCTATTGGTTGTCCTTTCAAGAAACAGTAAATTTATATGTTTTCTTTAACTCACTATCTCTAATCCTTGCAGCGGAGGAACTGCTAGGTTTTCTGTACTCTTGAGGGTATAGCCTGTGCCACTGCATAACATGGAAGCCAGCTGAAATGGAGCTCTTTTTATGAAAAGGCAGCCAGCCTGAAAATACTTATTTGTTCTTTATCTGTAAAATGGTGCCATCAGATCTTTTATATTTTTCTCGATATGCAGATCAATATACAGATAATGCTGTCTTCTCTGGTTTGGGCTGATTTTTAAAACCGAGATAAATAGCTTAAAACTTTGTTACCAAGTGACTACAACACTACAGAAACCGCATGCAAGAGCAAGAAGACACACTGAGAATTGTGTAGTTTGATTACTAAGTGAACTTACTGAATAAGAATACATCTCTTACAGCATTCATTTCTTGCTAAGACGTACAGTATTTCTTTGCTTTAATTCTTTTCCTCAAAGGCTGTTATCAGCTCACTGAATGATGTCTCAGGCCTAATCTTTCTGCTGTATACATACATTACTGCAGTCAGTGGTGCTGAGCCTGTCTTGAATTTTTGGCCGATTAAATATTTGGTAACAAGTTAGTAATGAAAAAACTGTTCTGGATTAGAGCTTAATATCAAACATGAGGACATTTTCAGGGAGAAGCTTCTCCACAGGATGAAAGGAGAAGAAACACTTTTTTTCTGTACTGATGCCAGTTGTAATCCTGATGTACTTAGAAAGTGGCATAAGTGAATAAACTTTCAAAACTTGCAGAGATTTACATAGAAAAATACACACATGCAAGAGTATTCTCTTTATGAGGCCCAAGAGACTTACCTTTATAGGTAAGCATTCTCTAAGCAAATTGCCAGTTTGTTTATACAGGTGCACAGAGCAGCCACATAAAAAGTGAATTGTTTTATGGAACCAAAACAGAGATGTTGAAATCACGCCAAGCAAGGAAGGGGCAGCCCCATACAGCAGACTAAGCAAGTGATGCTATAGATTCATAAGCAAGTAACTAAGCCACCCACACTGCCTGCGTAGTCTGCCAAGACGACAGATGGTGCTACTTGTGAAATATCTTCAGATGTTCCTCATAGTTTACAGCATACATTTTATGGTAGAAATAAATGGAAAAAGTAGTCTTTTATTCCTTACATTTTATTGGCTACAAATGTTAGGTTATGTCCTTTTAAATCAGCCTACAGAAAGATCTGCACTTAATTAAACCCTTTAAATAATTGGTAGATTTTAACTTGCCTGTGGAGATTTGATCTCCATACTTGCAATTTAAGCTCAAAGGCTCAATCCACATTTAGTTTAGTTAATCGTTTTTATAGGCAAATGCCCAATTAGGAACTCTCCATACCTTTTGGGCCTGCTCACGCTCAAAATACCTGTGCTAAATAAACACACTTAAAAAAATAGCGAGGACTGGCCTGCTTTAATGGTATTTGACATTCTGCCTCTAAAAGGTGATATTCTGGTAATTATATTATAGATTTCACCGGAATAGCTACCTGTGCTTGCATTCACAGTTGGGACAGTCGTAAATAGTGCAGTGAGGTCTGTGGATCACTCTGAGCTTGGAAGATTTAGAGTATCATCTCAACTATACTGAACTGAGTGACTCTACTTCCAATTGCTTATGCTGTACACTCTTCTTTAAAATAGTTTAGTTTAAGTATCAGGTCACTGGCATTGATATGGTTAAGCTTTATAAGCACGAAAGAAATTAAGTGACTTCTTTTTTATCTCTTCTGGGTTTTTTTCAAGAAAATACAATACCTCGGGTATACGATACAAAAGAGCATTTTACAGAGGCAGGCGCTCAGCTTCGACAGAAGTGGTACCTTTCCATGGAAGACAATCAGTGGAAACTTAATGGAATCCCACAACACAACAAGTACCAAAGCAAAGGTGAAATAACGCTTACCTCCTGCCTCATGGCCTCGATGCAAGTAATCGCCACACTTTCTTTCCACAGAGCAGTAGCCATTGAACTAGGATTCAGGATGTGACCACTGCCAGGAACTGCAGGTCAGGGGCTGGTGGATCAATCCAATGAGAAATGCAGTGTGACCCATAGCTCAATTATGGAATTGCTGAGTCCGCTGGCTGAGCTCTTAGGACTCCATTACCAGAACACAGAAAGGGCTGTGCTGTAGCTCTCACAGCACATACTGGCTTTTGTAGGTGATGTGAAGGACTGGTCAGGTCTGACAATAAACCAATATGGATTCAAAATGCTTTTAAAATTCTTTTCCCTGTTTTCATTCACATTTTTCACATGATAATCTCTTCCCATCCCTCCTTTTGTCAGCACTGAATTCAAGTTATTAGCAGCATTCAGTAGAGAAAATGAGATGTGGCTCATCACTTAACTTCATCCTAGCATTATCATTATGTACAAGTTATTTTGTTTTAGAAATCCATACACATTCGTCACAATCACACTCATTTTTCCACCAAAGATGAGGTATATAGGTAGCTACTGTTTTTCAGCCTGGTTTTAGTAATGGTTTTAAATCTCCTGCTTACTGGTGAACAGTTTGCAAGCTTTATATCAATAGACTTTCATGAAGTATCTCCATATAGAGAAAGATACTGTTCTTTTCCTTCGGTGCTTTTTGTTGCTGTTACTTTTTACATCAGTTCAAGATCTCATACATCCCCCATACTGAACAGCTATAGATATACGTAAGAGCTGAAAACTGGAATTTCAAAGCTCAGTTTAGTCCACTTTTAAGCCATTATTTTCTCTGACTCCCATTTTGGGGAGATTGTTGGGGTTTTTTTAAGCAGTAATTTTTAAAAAGGCACTGTAATTTGAAAACCAATAGTACCGTGAATATTATTCTACTCTCTATGTTTATAGGAAGATTGACGTGAAAGGAGCTATGTGACACAATCTGTTTCTGTGTTTGCATCCCACTGGAGCCCACTGAGGTCCCCTCCCTCAGACTCTCCAGTGACCAGCTGCCATACAGCAGAAGGGTATCCTAGCCTGCCTCCTCAGACACTCTTTAGTTCCACTTCTTCTCAGCAATCAGAGTTCAAAAATAAGAATAAAACAAACAAACAAAAGAATTAAAAATACAGTCATCCACTAGTCCCAAGGCTTACTTGCTATTTAATGGTTATCCAGCCTATCTCCCCAGAGCTCAGCCATCTGATGGGAGGCTCACGTAACCATCCAGCTGTTCCCAGTCCCCAGCTACCATGGAGATTTTTTCTTTGTCCTCCTTTCCAGCCGGCAGCTGAGCTAAGCTCTCGCTAGACTTGATGCCTGTAGCAAGACAGGGTTAATTGGCCCTTGTTAACCTGCTCTGAGCCCATATGGCATTTGTAGGACCCCATCTCCATATGCGTTTACCTTTCTCGCCACCAAAAAGTCTGTGCAAGTTTCACCTTTTTAATGAAAACCTTGATACAAATCTCTCCACAGTGCTTGCACCTACCCTGTCACAATCAGCCAGCCGTAAAAGTGCTAATCAGATGTTACAAATAAGACTCATTAGAATATTGGGTGCTGGTTATACCTACTTCAAAGGAGGGAAAATTGCTGGAGATTCAGGATTCGTATTGAGTCCCTGCTTAATAATTTATCTTCATGAAAGACAGGTATTAGGAAGCGCTTACTCTGCTAGAACATAAATCCACTGTCCTGAGCACTTGTGGGCATCCACTACGCTATTTCGTGTTTTGTAAGAGAAAGTATTCAAACTGCAAGGCAGATTTAGACACATCACAACTTACTTTCATTCTCTCCCCTCCCATTGCAATTCAGTTAGCTGTACCTTATATATCCTTGTATATCTTCTCTTCCAAATAGCATATGGAACCTTATCCACCAGCCTGTGTATGAGCCTACTTTGTTTGTCATGTGCTTCAGTTTAAACTAGCCTTGAATAATCCTTTACTCTCTAGGTGCAATGATTAGGACTGTGTATAAGCCCTGCCAAATAGTGTAATACAAAGGCAGAGTCCCTCTCTCCCTGTGCAAGGTCACATATGTACATGCAGGGACTGACACAATTTGCCTCTGTGAATTCTTCAATATGTTAACTACCGAAACATTTCAGCTAATTAATTCAGACATAATAGCTTGGAAAAATCAAACATTCCTTATTGCAGAAGAGTGGCTCTATGGAGCTATAGATATTGGCAAATCAAAATAACGTTACATCTTTAAATGTGACTGGAAAGTGCAAATTGACAGCCTGGAGATTAAAAACTTTACTTCACCTGCAGAAAGAGATACAACAGATGCCCTATTATTTGACTTACACCACAGCAAGTGTAAAAGGACACTCAGTCATTTTTCAAGGTAGGAAAAAATCAGCTGTATTCTGCTTACATTTATTATCCATCCAAACATTTTCAAGCCTTCTCAGAACTGTGCTTGCTTTTGCTCTCTATGGTGATGGCCATTAATTCATTTGCTCGCTTATGCTGCCCCTCCCATTTGAGCTTCCTTCTCCTACTTCCTTAGAAAAATTATTGGCTAATTACTGGCTAAATGACTGTATTGACTTCAGGAACTGTCTGAGTAAAAACCAAACAAGCAGCCTCAGGAACATGGAATTTCCTTGATGCTCTGATTCTCCAGACAGTATTTCCTCAGCCTTTTTGTGCTAAGACAGTCTTGATGAAACCTAACTGCTACCTCTGATTTATTTGGAGGTATGAGTAATACCACCTCTTTTCAATGCAGCTCGTACAATGCAAGATGCAGGAAGCGACTTCCAGTAGTAATCACTCTGATGTCACATCAGTGTAGCTGAAATCAAAACCACAAATTCAGAAAAAGGAAACTGTAATGTAAACCGTACCAAGGACTGCATTCTCGAGTCTACTGTGCCTTCATTAGACCACTGAAATAAGTGCCATGCAGAACGGAAAGTGAGCCTTACCCCTGGAGCAGTAAAAAGCACTCAAAAACCTGCAAAAGAAACGAGGCTTGTTAAAGCTTTTGAGAAGTAAAAAATACTCCATGCATTCTAAAAGGCCAAATGCTGTTTCCATGAAGAATCTTAGTTAATTTTCACATAAAACAGCTCTAAATATTTAAAAGTAGGGAAGGAATATCTGTTTCAGCAGATACATACTTTTAGTAGATTAATTCTATCTGTCTCAAAGATACAACTTTTGTTTTGCCAAAGCCTTGTAATGCATGGTGATGAAAAATAATTTTACCTTTCAATTTTAGTCACAGAGTATTATAACTGTGTCTTATGATAATTTTGAAATATAATGTCTTTTTTCAGGCCTTTGGTAACATAAGTAACAAAGAGTCGAATTTGGAATTTATTTTATTATATTTTGTAATTATGCAAATGAGGTTGTACATCAGCATTAATCACACTAAATGAAGCTATCTGTTTCAGTTTGAAATACTGAATAATTATTCATTAACAATGACTGGTGAAGAAGCTTAAATCAAATAAACTTGCACTTTAGAGAAGCAGCTTGCAACAAATATTCTTTGGGAGGGTTGGTTTTATTTATTTTGGGGAAGTGTGTAGGCACAAATATTTAAAACCAGATATTATTTGTGATTTGTAAGAAATGTTGTAATAATGTCTTTCAAATGCATCCATATTTATAAATCCAGTAGCTGGTTTATGAAGAGGAAGCTAAAGTGTAAATACCACTTATTTTCTTTATATTTCAAAAAAGAAGATGAATTGGCATCTGTCTCCTTTCCTAGTAAATAAGCCATTTCTAATTAATTCATCTATGAGGGAAATTTCTAAACAAGCATTCTCAAAAGCAGACGTGTGACAAAATGAGATTGCTTCCTGCCACTGAAGCTCTAAGTGCATCGCAGCCTCAGAGCTACGCTCTCGCAGAGTGCAGCTCATCAGGTCACTCTGATCTGAGGCACTAGCTGTGCAAGCTTTGGTTTGTGTGTCTTTCTCAAAATGAACTCTGTCGCTCAGTTCAAATGGCTCAGCAGCAAATTGATCTCTCCAAGTTCATACAAACCCAAACTCCTAGAAGAATTTCCTCCTTTCCTTAGACCCTGTGCCTTCTTCATTAACTTTGATACAGGCTCCCTGCCTCACTTCTGCTGTTTCTTCTGCTTATCTTTTTACAGGGTAGTCGGCAGCTTCACCCTTTCAGCAAGCTTATCCAAGCTCACACTGTAAAAGCTGTTCTCATCCCCAACTAGGAAGAATCGCACTGTATCAAAGGTGAGGCACGATGCAGTCAACTTCCACTGGCCAGTCAAGCACAGGGAGCTGGCAACTAGTGCTGTTAACGGTGATGCAGACCTTGTCTAGCTAGAAAGAATTCGTCTCTGCAAGCTAGCCCTGCCAGTCAACAGGTATTTCGTGTTGACAAATGACTTTTTTGGCAATAAGACTTCTAAACGCTATCTTGTTCCCTGAATAAAATAAGCTGCATCATCAGTAGGATGGGGTTTCTTTGCCCTTTAGGGAGGAATTCCCTACTTTGCTAGGTCATGTTAGTCACTTTGGCTATCAGCTGCAGGTCTAACAGAGGGATTCTTTTGTAGCCAGTAACAAAAGAGAGGACCCTCCAAAATCTGGTTCATGGCATTCAGAAAGAGATGGCTAACATTGGGGTGAGACCATTCCTCCCTGGAATGCCATTCCCTTTCCCCAGGATGAAGGGCACAGATGTCTAACTTTGGTTAGATGGGTAAAGTTAGCTCAGGCAATTTGTATCCAATTATTTTGCTGGTATTGTGAGCGGCCTAACACAGCCATGCTCACACACTTCTGAGCGTACCATCCTCTCTGAATAAACTTCAGGTAGGCTGCTTCACGTGCCTCACAGCATGGTAGCCAGCAGAGCTCAAATATGAGCCATGTTTAGATGTAGATCAAAACCACTCTGTGATTTAAGCTGGTTTCTTTGACTTTACACTGAAATGGAGCAGAGGAGACGGGCTGAAACTGCTATGAATAGGAAAGCAGCAAGCAGCAGAATAGCCTTTGTGCTGCACACAGGAGCTACCTCTTCCCTGGGATATTGTTCCACTATCGTTTTCCAGGCTTAGTTAGGGGAGCTGGTGTAAACTTCCAGACCCCATTATTGCACACCTGTGTTACAGATTGTGGGTCAGGGCCAAATTCTCCCGCATACTGTACAAACACACAACAGAAGTATTGCTAAATAGCTTGGACCTCGGTGAGTCTGGGGATCCTGCAAGGGAAACTAAGCAAGGGGAATGACACTGTGGCTGAGAAATGTAAGGCAGTTGAAAGTTGGAGGGAAAAGGAAGCAACAGAGCTGAAAAATGATCAGAGTCCCAGGTAACAAACGTCCTGTGAACTTTCTGTTTCTGTTCTAATCATCTGGCTTGTGGCTGTCTCGGTTTTGGTTTTTTTTTTCCTTTTCTCCCTCTGCCCACATTAACCTTTCCTTGTGGACAGGATTCTTTTTCTGGTTTATTTTTCTGGGTTTGTTTTGGGTTTTTGTTATTATTTGACAGAACCTGGGTTTTTCTGGTTTTAGACTTTGGGGACCCTACACATTTATCTATGCTAAATGATTCAGGACACTACAGGATCTGATTTTGGTTATTTGACTTCTATTTAAATATTAGAAATAAATGTTATTAAATAATAAATCGGTCTACTTAGAAGTGTTTGTCTCCTCAAGTCTAATGTTTATGTCTCGCTTTCTTAAATCTTTCGTCTTAATAATATGACATGTATCATGGGAAATTGCTCACTACACCAGAAGCAGATTTAATAAAAATCTTTCCACACACTCAACAACAATTGGTTTAAAACTATGCAAGTAAAAATTAAGAGCTATCATTCAGACTTGTGTCTTCAAATATGCAAGGGAGTGTTCTTAATACTGATTTTATACATACACAGAACATAGTTCTCTGTTTCCCTACTTGGGTTTCAGAAGTAATAGAATTTCGATACAGCTAAGTTAGTACAAGGATTACAAAAACATTTTCAGTGATAAGACAAGGGCTTTACTTCTGGTATTTTGTGAAAAAAAAATGGGATCAATAAAAGCCTTTACAATGCATTACTGTGAGGAAAAAATAATTTGTATAGAAGTTACTGTAAGCTTCAAACTAATGGTCATAACTGTAAATGATATTGAAAAACAGATAAAATTAAATAAAGACTTGCAAAGTATAAATTTGCTGCTGGCAATCTAAAAAGGATTTTCTTGTTACTCACCCACGGGATTTGGGGTTCTATCAAGGCAGCTTTCCTACTTGTCATACATCATTTCAAAGAGACATATATAGCCTGGAAACTGCTTTAAGGCAGCTGCAAGCAAGTGTCACTTTGAGTTAAATGCATTATTAAACTGTTGGGAAATTTCACATCATGGGTCATTTATCTATGCTAAATGGGTCAAAAGCCTCTACACATGCCTAGATAAATGAGAGAGAAGAGCAAAATTCTCCCTTGGGAAGTAACACGTTGACAACCTCTTAGAGTTCACGTTGTTATTTTTAGTAGAGATGAGGAAAAATGACTTGCTAAGTATACCAATTCATAAAACCAGGTGCCAAATACCCACAAGAAAAGGTTACCAAATATCCCCATATTTTGACGTCGCTTCATGCAAGGTGTCAGCAAAATGAAGTATACTATGCTTTGGTTCTCTGTCTTTAATGGCTGATTACCGGGTCCCAAAAGATGCACACTGAATAATGTGTATATTACTAGCTTAGTTGCTTTGGGGAGAAATAGCACGTGAACTTTGAACAAGGCATACAGGTAGCACAAACAGAGCAATAGCGAGTTCCTGAAACTTTGACATATTGTTGAGATGTGATTTAATTTAGTTGCAGAAAAGTCTTTGCTTTAGTAAATCCTATTCTGCCTCTGGCATGTTGCTGGGCGTTCCCAGATACCATGACATGCATCATCAAACAAATTAGAAGCTAACCCGGTAGCCAATTTTAGGAAATTAGCAGCAATGTGAATTCACATGAGAGAAGTGAGCTAGAAACAGTTCTTCACAGTGCATTGGTATTCTTTCATGTCGAAATATTAAGTTTTCCATCTCCTTGCACATTTGCCCATCAAGCAGACCAGTCAGTAAAATAGTTGAGCAAACAATTGCAAAGGGAGGGCCGTCCTTTTGATTAGAAGCAATTTTACTTTCTTGGTAGCTGATAGAGGGGAAAAAATATTTGGTATTGGTATCAGTTCATAGCTCTGAGCCAGCTGCGTTTACATGAAACTCAGCATGTGTTTCGGGATGAGAGGCACTGAAAGCACGGCCCCCTCTTCTGCCAGGTGACCTCCACAGGTGGATGGTGTCGGATAAGGTCAGATAAGTCTCCTTCCCAGCCAGAAGGTTACAAGATATTTTATTAAATACATTCTAGATAATGGGGAAGGATTCTTCACTTTAACACAAGAAGCAGATTTACACAAGTGCTGATGTTAATAACTGGACCTGTGAAAACAGCATAAAGCTGGTTTGGTTACTCCCACCTGTGGCAGTGCCATTTCTATCAGTGCACTGGCCTCAGCTCCCAGCGTAGTCAAACCTGAGTTGCTGATCCACTTCATATCTTCTATTTTTTACCTTCTGATCAAATGACAGCAACCTGAGAGCACCAGCAATCTGACAAGTTTAAGGCTGAAAAACCAAGATCGTGGGTGATTTTCCTATCAAGCTCCATGAGAGGAGCATGATGATGAAGTCATCGGATTTATTTATATATTAGAAGAAATTTCTGTACAGCGTGGGGAATAACAGAAGTTTTCAATGTATTCCTGGCTCTCAAAATCTGAACACTTTCTTGGCAGTAGAGAATATTTCAAAACACACAGTCCATAGTGTGAGAATTACTTTGTCAGCATTCGTCATCGGAAAGGTATCTGTTTGATTGAGACACCTACAGGGTTCTTATTTGCCATAGCCCAGCACAACAGCAAAATTGAGAATGAGCTGATCCAAGAACTGAATTAAATTGTATTCTAGTTCTTTAGGACACATCCTCTAGCAGAAACTCCTGGAGGAGCAATGTCAAAATTTTGAGAGGAAATCTGACGGCAAGTCTTGGCAAATACGTTTCCTCTCTTAATCCACGGATTTTACTGCATCTCAGTCTGAATGAGCCCATAAAACACATTTTCGGATAGAACTCCGATGCTTTTGCAGAAAATGCTCCCACACCTCATTCTGGTAAAGACAAGTACAATGTTCACTGTCTGTGTCTTTTTATGGGACCTTGACTGTCACAAACATTCATAAAAGGCTGACCGAGATTCCAGCTGATGATACTAACCTTTGTATCAGCCCTAACACCTGTAATATTTGTAACAGCAATGCCAGAGGAATTCTGACAAAAATTGAAAATTAAGAAAAGAAACAAAAAAGTACTTGAAAAACCTTAATAGAAGGATTATGACATGAGTAAAATATATTTTATAGCCTTTATATTATGATATGGTTCACCTCCTCAGATTTGCTCTGAAACCTTAAAGTGTATGTCTTTAAGAGATGCCAAAATTA
>NW_009259989.1:57742-66403 GCF_000687185.1 Egretta garzetta
ATTTAAACTACTGGCTGTAATACCAGTCACTTTGTTAACTTTCCCTAAATCATGCTTCATGATGAGATCATCACTGAAGTTCTACAGAGCTCAGAGGGCTGATTTTTAATCACACTTGGTTAACTTAGTACCCATCAGTGTAAACTGAGTTAGTCAAGAGCTATATGTATAGGCACAAAGTCAAATCCTTGCATATGTGATTGCCTAGTTACCATCAGTCCCTTCATTTGGTGTATCATTCTAAGTTTCTGCTTAAAACAATGAATATTTCCCAGACTGTGACCTACTAACCTCAACCCTCTATCCAGCAGGGTCAGAAATTCTCCCCAAATTGCCTTGAATCTCAAAATGGTCTTCAAATCTGAAACCATCTCTGAGAAAGAGTCAGTTTAGATGATTCCTGAAGTTTCAAGACACCACCCTTAAATTTCTTTAAGGATCCATAACATGCCTTTTTTTTAATTGTTTTTCACTTTTCAGTGAAGAATGCTTTTCCTGTTTTGAAGTTTAGTTGATTTACAGTTGAAAAACTTTGAAAAAATTAAAATGGCTGGAAAATATAAAAGATCTGCATATAGTCAAAGTCACTACTTATTTCAGTTGATGTAAGATGTAAAAACGGATCTTAGGCTCACAAAAAGCACTGAGAATTGCAGCTTTTGCTAATCAAGCTTGATGCAGGACAAAGATGAACTATTTTATTGCGCTACTCACCTAGAAAACTTTCCATCTATGGCATTTATCATCACTGCAAAATCAAATGCAAATTGTTTTCTCTAGCTATTTTTCCTATTTATTGTTTTGTAAATTCTTTTTGTACACGAAAGACCTATTAAAACTTCAGTACGTTAAAAAACTTATGAACCAAAGAAAGCAAAATGTAGCAAGATGTTTGGCTGATGAACCAAGCAAAGCAAAGCTCATCTGCTTAAGCCGGCTGACACTGCTGGCATCATACCAAAATGTACAAACATATAACCTGACCTACCAGTGCATTTTATTAAGATGTCCCTGAGAACAAAATTAAAACATCTCATTAAAAAATTCCTCAGACATAAAATTAATGTATATATCAAAGCCATGACACAGGTTCTCAATTAATTAATTAACCTACTTTTAAGTACAAAATCTCTGTGCTCGGGTATCCTGTCTATTGAAAGTTTCTGACAAGGTCCCCAGCTGTCCTGACAGTCTTTTAAACTAAATTGTCTTAATAATGTAAGAATAACTCATATCACCATTAATTTCTTGCTTTATTCCTCTTTGTAAAGGTACCAGGATGATATGAGTAACAGGTATAAAACAGCTTCATAGATTAGAAAATATTTCTGATGGTGTTCGCCATGCAATGTGAATAAGACTTCTTTATAGAGATGATTTTAATGTATTAGTTATCTTTCCCCCATAGCTATTTTTTGCTTGTGTACAATGCTTGTTGTCATAACCTACATCAGGCCGTTTACAGTATAAACAATGGCTCTAAATTAAATAAGCTAGATTTACTTAATTTGCTCAGTAATAACAATATTACATTATTTTAGCCAAACGTCGATGTCAAACTGAACAGAAATAAGAGGAAAGCAGTAATTAGTCTAGGTTAAAATATATCCTCAAAGGATATTAAATATGCAAGAGCTCATCCATGAAAATTAGACTGCAAGAGGTTACACCATGTATTGGCTTATTTTGTTACATATCAAATTATCTCTCATGAATAAATATATCTAATAATGTTTAACTCTATAATTTAATAGTGCCCTATTAAAAATACTTTCTGAATCAACCAAGCTGTGTATTTGATTTTCTATGATTATCAGATTTTAAGTACACAATAATTAAATGTGCAATTTGTACTGACTTCTGCAAGCACAATTAAAAAGACTATGCTCTTTAATCCCTTTAGTAGAGAACTTCAATAAATATGAATACTAGGACCTAGCACTTAAGTTGGATAATAATGTAAGTAAAAGAATACAACAAGACGTGAGGTTTCCTAATAGTAAAAAAGGTTAGTTTAGATCTCTTTGTTTATTTAAAGCAGAAGAAATAATTCCTGAACTATTAGATTTAAGTTTGATGTGCTTTGCAACATGAGCACTGCTGTATTCCCTCTCCCGCAGCTACCAAGACCACGGCTTTCTTAAAGGACTTAAAACCACATCTCATCTAGTGTAAAATCCTCACCTTGCTTGTCACTAGGCAGTGACACAATTTCCCTGTCAAACAGCTCTGAACTTGACTGACCCTAAAAACCTTCCAAGAGTTACCCACAGCTGAAACGGAGCTGATCTGGGTAACCTCACTGCCATTTGCTGCCACAAAGCACTAAGGGACACTTTGAAAAATGAACTTGGTTAATAGGTGCTGAGGAAGTACAGGTGAGTTACAAGTCCCCGCATGCAGCATTAACCCAGAATCATCACTGCTCTCTCGTGACAAAAAAATGATAGGAAGGGCTGCTCTAGTTGCCATGGTGAACTCTACTCAAAGATTGTATCTCCCTCTCTCCTTTCCCCAGAGAGGATGAAGATCTTCATGGAGTTTTTCTTCCCTTTTTCCTTGGTCCCTGCCCCAGCATCGAGCTCAAGCCATGATGCTGGGCTGAAGAAAGATTTTGTGCTATTTGCTAATTCTAAAAATTCATGAAGATAAATTAGTCTCCTTCCTACCATGTTCCTTCCACCATAAGAGATGAAGAGTGGAGCAATCGGCTAATTGACCCTCTTTTCCAGGCACAAAGAGCCGCATTACAATGTGACATTGCTCTGCCCTTTTCTTTTTGAGATGTTTTCATGGCCTATCAGAGTCTGCTCTACAAAAAGACCTTCTGCATCTGCTCTTGCAACCTACTAATTACAATACTGTAATTAAACGCACACGGAAGTAATTACCTTCATATATCACGGTGTCTGACAAGCAGAGAGCAACTTTCAGTTAAGGCATGCTTAGCTCCACTCTCAGGAAGGGGGAGATTTGTTTTTGACTCACCTGGTTTGACCGCTGCCTGAGGATACTGAAAATCCTTATTGTTGTCTGAGCTGCAGTTCTGTGAAAAATGTGGGTGCATCGATCCACACAAATGGGCCAAAGTCTCTGTGAGTGGGTGGTAAACCCCACCGAAGTTACTGGAACTGGGTAGGGATCACGGAGGCCAAAGTGTCTCCAGTGTAGCAGTTGCCCCATCTTCCCCTGGAAACAAATTGTTTGTTTCTTAACTGCTGTTTCTGGTTCCTGGGTCTCTGCAAAGATACAAAGTCACAACAATATCCTGGGGTTTTGTTGATTTGATTCTTCATCCCTTTTGTGATTTCAGCATTCCCAACCTCCTTTTCTCTCTGACAGTAGTACTTAGGATTTTTTCTAGTAGCACTTCAGTCTCAAGGAGAGCAGAGCTTAAGATCTGATTTTGCTTGGTAAGGAACAAATGAGTACTTTTTTTTTAAGGGGTGAGTTCTTTGGTTTTGACTCAGACTTTGTTGTTTGCTCTACAGTACATTTTGAGCCTGTGGCTGAGCTAGACTTGCTTGAGGTCCACACCCGGAGCGTTCAGACCTGAGCTCAGCTGTGGGATCCAGAGAAAGTTCTGCAAATCACAGGTTGGCATAGTAAGAAACCACACAAAGAAGTCCAGACAGTGAGGGGAACACTACCATTGCCAGCAGGTATGTGAAGGAAAGCAAGGGGCACAGAAGAGAAGTGAGATGATTTGACAGTCACCCCCAGACACTACCACATTCTGCTTCTGTATTCTGCCTTGATGGTGTCACATCATTATCTGAGAGGGGGGAGAAAAAGCTTCTGTAAAATGTCAGTGCCTTTGAAGTATAGACAAAATGCAGACATATCAAAATGTATTTTCCTTTTCTATACCCTTTCTTAAATGAAATACAATGGTCAGCTTTAGGCTAGGTGCTGCCATGCGTTGCCAATGGGAAGTGAGAAACAACAGCAACAAATACATCTTTCTTCCCAAAGTACTGCTTGCAGCATGAGGCAGCACTAATCAAAGACAAATCACAAAGGTCTGGATTTTGTCTGTTCAGTACTAATACCTAGGGGCAAGGTGGAGAAGAGAACTCTTTGATATTGAGCAGCCATACTCCCTACACTCTTTACCAACCAATTTAATGAAAGCTCATTCTGTAAGAGATTAGGAATGGTATTAAATCATACCAAACCCTATTATTTGATGGCACTTCTGTAGCAGCATACCAGAGTCGGAAGAGTTTATAGCCAATACTCCTGGTACGCACAAAAGGCAGTTTTTTCCCATTGCCGAAAAAAAGGGAGTTACACCTATGAGTAAGTGTCTGCAGGACTGGGGCCTATGACGCTAAGAACAAAATAAGAGGAAACAAACAGCAGGGATGCCATGAGAATGGAGCAGCCTGCGCTCAGCATTGCTTTGAAGTATAATTACAGCCCCACTGAAGCATGAATGTAGCCTAACGTATTTGCAACCACTGTAATCAGTGTAATCATGCTGCCATTTCATTTACTTTCACACATTCTGTTAAGGCATTAGGACTGCTGTGTAGACTGCTGGAATGATACAGTTAATACTGTCCATTTATTTTGTTCATGCTGATAAATCGTGTTGTTATTCTGCTATATTCATACTTCTTTTCTATGACTTTAAGGCTAAAGCAGCCCATTTCATAGTAGGATAAGAATTCCGTTTGTAGAATAAGAATAGAAGGTAAAAACAGATTTTGTTAGCTTTTTAACACCTTTACAGGACCTTTCATATCTGCTGTTAATTAGCAGTATTGGGACCAAATAAAAATAACAGATAACTCCCTCCTGTAAAATTATTCCTTCCAGTAGTTATTATTTAGTCACAGTGAAGGGAGTGGAAAAAAGGGAAACAAAAAGAAGAAAAGACACCAAGACGTCTAATCTGGCTGCCATTTTACCCTTTCCCGAGTGCCCCACTTACAGTTTTCTTTCTTTAAGCAGGTGCATTAGCAAAATAAAATAATATAAAGGGAATTGCCTTGAAGGTATAGAAGGTAATTAAAATAATATACATAGCTAAGTGAAGCAAGGGTAGGTGAAAGTAATGTGCAAGGTTTAACATCTGCTCTACCATACAAAGCCCTTGGAAAAGAAGACACAAACTGAATTAGGATAGATGATGTTGCTGATTTTCATAATAATTATAAACGTCCTTTCTTTCAGCTGGTTCTTCAATGCAGTGTGCATAAACAATAGAATGAAATAAAATTACACTAGTGAGAGGGCAATGATTTTTCTGCTGATAAGGGTGCTGGTGTTGATTTTTTTTTCATTTATTTATCTTAACTCTTTATCAATGTTGTATTTGCCTAATTTTTAAGGAAACATCTTCTGTGATTCTTCCTAAATCAGGGCATTTGAAGAGGTAGTGGAAAATGGTGGAGTGAATTTTTAATGAAAATTCTGCACCTTGATGTCTATCTAGGAATTTAAACAACTATTTAATAAGCAGACTCATAAGAATGAAATCTATATAACAATTAAAATAATATTGCTCTTCTAATCACTTAAGCGCCTAGAGTGTGTATCAAGGTAATCACATTCATTGTAAATTGATATGCTATGCATATCCTTGTAAGCATTTTGAAAGAAAGTGGTGCGGAAGACACAGGTGCCTAAATTAATAAACATTAGAAAATCAGCAAGAGATTTAACTACACTGGTTATTGTTTTCAATTATCAAATAATTAGTTTGAACATCTTTGTACACCTGGTCCCAAATCATGGGATTCAATTACCTTGAATGGCTCTGGGCTGCTATTTGATCACTTAATACTAAATCTGCAAAGTACTGGGCATTAGGAATAATATCTGGTGGAGGATGCTGAGATTTCCCAGAAGTTTTGTGAAAAAGTTCACTAATCAGAACATGTTGGTTTGCAGAGTCATGACTATAATTAATATTGGAAAAGCTTTGTTAAGAATTTTGTTTTAAAAAAGAGATCTAAGGAAGCAGGTGGCAGGCGAAGGGCTGAATAACATCATTTACGTATTCTCACACAGAAGTATTTAACTTTCCAGAACATGTGCATTTGATACAGTAATTTAAGAAACGTCACATGCTCCTCCAACTTTCCTACCTTTTTGCTCTACATACTGACCAGGCCAAGTGTGCTGTCTTGTTCAGTTTCAAGAGTACTGAATTTGTCTTTTATTTCAGCTCCACTAGCTGCCTTCGGAGATTTCTGTGCAATAGAAAATTCAGAAAAACTTTATTTGAATTAAAGTCCTCCAACAGGCTCCTAAACAATACAGCTCAGACTACTAGTGAGGTATCTTTAAATTCTCTTACTCATTTAAGCAACAGACTGAAAGAGTTTGGTATAAAATTTCAGATTAAAAAAAAGGATGTAATTAAAAGTTTTACAAAAAATTTCACATTAAACGTCAATGTGTCTTGTATGTTTATGACATAATTATTTTCCTGTAGAACTTGAGGAATTAAAAAATACTCCTATAACATACTCTTTTAATGGCTCCAGTAGGATAAATAGGAATTAAATATATCTAGACTTAGAAGAAGTAAGAGTCCAGTGTCTCACTTATTCAGAAAGACATTAAATAGCCAAATGCCACTTCTACACATATACCTAGACAATGTATACAATTCCATCAAAAGTTTCGACAAGTCAAAGCATCCTTTTCCTTTCCAGTTTTTGAACATTCATTGATTGCAAACCCCTGTAATTTCACTAGCAAAATAGAGAACAAGATTTATTTTTTTTTTCCTCTGCCTAAAAACTCACTGAAAGCAAACCACTGTCACCCTTGCCAAGCATGACGGAAAATACCATGGGTGGAGAGTGTTTCCCAAATCCTGAGAAGGCCTAATCAGTGTGTAACTTATTTTCCAGGTTGAAACACAATAATGTAGCCAAGACTGACAAAGGACTGATGTCAGCCTTTGCCTGCGTCTCTATAATTTTCTGCTTCTTGTGGCTCTCAGTGACACAAAAGCAGGGACAGTACTGGTGACAATCACTGACATTCTCAGATAATCCGATTAAGGTAAACTTCTAGAACAACATTACACATTCTAGTGTATTTGTTGTAGCATCATTTTAAGAAGAGATACAGCAGCTAAGGATATTTCAGATCTAAAATTTCTACAGCATCTATTTCTGAATGTGATTGTTTACACTGAGAACAGTCATGCTGTTCATATTCATTAGATGTTAATTTTTGTGAATGATATAATCTGTTTCCTGCTTAAGTATTACACATATTGTGATTTCCAAATTGATTATTTGAATGAATATAACAAAAATTTACATGAGGATTACTTTTCATAAATGTCCTTGACTGGTTATGAACAATTCACTGTGACCATTTGATACAATGTTTGAGTTGGGATTGAAAACACAAGCCATATGGTAGTATTCTGAAACTTAGACTTAATGCAAAGCCAGGGAAAACTTTCACGTACTGACTTAAAATGTGCTTTGCAGGTGGGTTTGTATGACTGAGACCTAGAGCTGTGCCATGGAGATGACAGAGAACCAATGGATTTGGAAATTTATTCTCTCTGCTGTGCCACACAGTGCCTGTCAAGGGTGAAGATGATAATAAAAGCAAATTAGAGCTAAAAGGCATTTATCAAACTTGTATTAGTTGCATATTGATGGGCCTGCTGGAAAATTTCTGAACAATCTTAGGGCCGCACTACCAGGACAGACTTAATGGCAGAGATCTGTGGCTCTATTCAGTCTTATCTACTGCAAGCTTTTGTGAGATATTTACCATCTGAATGGACGTAAGTGTAAAATACCATTTCTGTTAAGAATAGACCTTTCCTGCTCTTATCTTTTGTGATGGACAAAGGGGTGCATGGGTATTTCAGGAATACGTGTTTTTTGAAGAAAAAAAAAGCAGTCAGAATATTTGGTACAGTCGGTACAATAAATGTATACGGACTATTGAATTTGCACATGTGAAAGCAATGTAAATATTAAATAAATTAATCACAAGTAAGTTTTACCATCCCACTCTGTCCTTACAGTACTAGAAATCAGCTCCCTGAAGCGACCAGGAAGTCACTGTGTCACCAAAGCTAAACCAGTGGATTATATTTGTATTAGTTCTTTAGGGATGATACAAAACCAAGGGAAACATTGTGCCCATTTTCAAAAAGGGTAGAAAGGAAGACCCTGGGAACTACTGACCTGTCAGCCTCACCTCTGTGCCTGGGAAGATCATGGAACAGATCCTCTTAGAAGCTATGCTAAGGCACATGGAGGCCAGGGAGGTAATTCGAGATAGCCAGCATGGCTTCACCAAGGGCAAGTCCTGCCTGACAAACCTAGTGGCTTTCTATGATGGAGTGACAGCATCAGTGGACAAGGGAAAACCAACAGACGTCATCTATCTGGACTTCTGCAAAGCCTTTGACACGGTCCCCCACAACATCCTTCTCTCTAAATTGGAGAGCTATGGATTTGATGGGTGGACTGTTCGGTGGATAAGGAAATGGTTGGATGGTCGCATCCAGAGGGTAGTGGTCAATGGCTCGATGTCCCAATGGAGACCGGTGACGAGTGGTGTCCCTCAGGGGTCCGTGCTGGGACCGGTGCTGTTTAATGTTTTCATCAATGACTTAGACAGCGAGATCGAGTGCACCCTCAGCAAGTTTGCGGATGACACCAA
>NW_009259989.1:66710-81766 GCF_000687185.1 Egretta garzetta
ACAAGAAGGACATGGAAGTGTTGGAGCGGGTCCAGAGGAGGGCCACAAAAATGATCCGGGGGCTGGAGCACCTCTCCTATGAGGACAGGCTGAGGGAGTTCACAGAATCACAGAATCACAGAATTCTTTGGGGTTGTTCAGCCTGGAGAAGAGAAGGCTGCAGGGAGACCTGATTGCGGCCTTTCAGTACCTAAAGGGGGCCTATAGGAAAGATGGGGAAAATCTTTTTAGTAGGGCCAGCTGTGACAGGACAAGGGGTAATGGTTTTAAACTGAAGCAGGGTAGGTTTAGACTAGATATAAGGAAGAAGTTCTTTACAATGAGGGTGGTGAAACACTGGCACAGGTTGCCCAGAGAGGTAGTGGAGGCCCCATCCCTGGAAGCATTCAAGGCCAGGTTGGATGGGGCTCTGAGCAACCTGATCTAGTTAGCGGTGTCCCTGCTCCTGCGAGGGGTTTGGACTCGATGACCTCTAGGGGTCCCTTCCAACCCAAAACATTCTATGATTCTATGATTCTATGAAAATACAGGAGGAATATATCTTATTTTATTTCAGAGTGCATTTTAAAATCAATGGAGTAATTAATTAATTTCCCTGTTACATGCATGGTTCAACCACCTAATGGGTATACCTGGCAGGTGATGTGGCTTCATGGCAATGAATCAGCTTATCTCAGCTGCAGGCCTTCCTGCATCTTTTTCTCCTTCATAGTGTCTGAGTCGTCCCTGCTGCTGTCAGATCCTACACTTTACCTTTCCCCAGGTGGAATCACTCTGCTACTCAAAATAAGACATAACACCTCACTCCTCCTGAAGGAAAAATGATGCTTCCCTGATGTTAAAATTTTAAACCAATAAACACTGTACAGCACTGTCTATTCTGTCTGCAGCACTAAATGATTTTAGGTGAGGAAAGTCTACAAGTGCCCAGAAATACTCTGCATGGCTGAGCCTCTTTTTCACAACAGATACTGCACTGCAAAAATCATCAGAGACTGTCATTTGTATTTACACTGAGGTCTTTAGCTTTTCTCAGATTCCCAGCCTTTTGCCACTGATGTCCAAAGTCAGTCACCCAAGCACAGCCAACCTCTTCAGGACTCAGTGGTTTACAACAACGTCCAAGGAACTGCTAGGGTCATTTGATACCAAAACGTTAGTCCTACTTCCCAGCAGCACTGGTCCTTTAATGCAGAATAATTATACAGGTAAGCACCCTGCTGCAGTCACACAGTAGGACTCACAGTACCGATAAAAGTAAGATCTTGTGGGTCAGTATGGGCATTAGTTAGGACAGTGAAGGTCATTGTTTATTTTCTGCAGTCAGTAGGCACTGGTTTTGCTAGACCCCAGATTGTCCTTTAGAAGGAAGTAGAATTAAGGTGTTTTGTTTTTTTTTTAAATGCATTCTCTGGAATCTATGTTGGGACAGTCTTTTTAGTTGGAGGCCACACATGTAGGCCTTACTGAGGAGGCATTTGACTGCTGCCAAACTGAGAGGCACATGGCAGCATGACACTTTGTCCTTGTTTCGGCTGGGACAGAGTTAATTTTCTTCCTAGTTAGTTTTTCTTCCTTCTTCCTGCTGTTCTAGTAAAATGTCTTTATCTGAACCCACAGGTTTTACTTCTGCTCTTCTGATTCTCTCCCCCATCCCACTGGGGTGGGGGAGTGAGTGAGCAGCTGTGTGGGGTTTAGTTGCTGGCTGGGGTTAAACCATAACACAATTCCATTGAAATTAGGTCAGACTCAAGATGGTTCATGTTGTATTTTTTTCCCCTGAAGCTTATTCCAAGTTTTCAAAAGCAACTTGCATGTTTGGGTAAGAATGGAAGAGGAGAGGGGTAAAGACTGGTTAACCCTAATGTCTTCCATGGTGTTAATCTGAGGCTGTAGCAACCCCAGTCCTTTGAGGCTGACACCAGAAACCCCAAGCTGACCTGATTTTATACAGAATTCTACATAGATCTAATTAAAATGTTCATGAGGAGGTGCCAGAGAAATCCCAAGCCTTAATATTTTAGTGTAGAAAATGTGATATAAAGATTAAATGTTGGTAAGGTTAAGATGAAATACAACTATAATCTAGTGATGATCCTTTTTTATTCATGACATTTTCATTTTGCAGGTTATTCCCTTTATTTCTGTTCTTTTTGTTCCTTTGCATTTAGGATACAATATCTTCTTACACAATCTCCCAATTAAAGGGCTTCTCCTGTAGTTATAATAATCTCAAAAGTATTCTGATAAATGACTCCATCTCTTAGAATGCTTTGAGACACAATAACTGCCTCAGAATAGGCAACTGTAACAAAATGATCAGTCAGCTACACTGACTACATGCCATAAATTTTGTCTCAAACATGGATCATCTGTGAAGATTTAATGGAACAGACTGGAATCCTGTCCGTTTTCATGTGGAAATCCTATAAGGGAATCTGAATACCATGAAAGTTCACAGTACGTGCAAATCCAGACTGTGAGAGTCAAAAATCATGATAAGGGTGTAAAAAGTAAATTGATTCATTCTTGGAGGTTCCAGGTTTGGTTAATGTAGTCCTGTCTCTTCTGGGATTAATAAACCAGGTTACTTCTTTTTTTTTCCATCTTCTATCACAAATTGACTTGCTGTTTTGGTTTGCTACATCAGCAGAATCAAATACAAACCAATTTTCTCAGTGCAGGGGGGGTTGTACCAGTCAGAGCGGGGTTGATATATTAGCATTCTCCCCTATCACCGGCTTCCAGTATTTTCCTGAATGAGATTTTGCCTCCTCCATTTCCACAGCAACCCTTCTCATGCCAGGTTAGCAACGGGAGCGAGGAAAGAGAGGAGCTTTAGGATTTCTCTGTGTTGATTTTGCTTCACCTGCCTCAAGCTGCACCTTAAATATAAGAAAGGCAGATGTGACATGAGAGCTGTTATGGTAAATACTAGAAACTGCTGGAGTAATAGATGATACCAGTGTGTCATAATGTAGCCTAGAGGTAACAGGCTTGGGAAATTGCATCTAAAGCCAGTAGTGACTCCTTTACTAGTAGGTTGCTGTCAGCATCCGCAGGCAGAAAGTGTTGAAACTGAGATACAGAAAGGAAACAGCAGTCCCTCTTCTTTACATACAGTCCTGCTGGATATTTGAGGTTTCAGATAGATTAAGGGTAGAGTAAAAGTGTGGGAATCTGTGGTGCTTCCAAGGACTAAAATAAACTCTTCATGTGTGTCTGCACTTGTAAAATGAGGCTAATGGCTCTGCCACTTTGAACTTTCAAGTCAAAGAAGCGGTGACCATGGGCTAGAAAAGCAGGAAATCTGCAAGTAACTTGAAAAAAACAAAAGGATCAGGGATGACTTGTCACTCTATCATGGGGAAAGTCACCTCACCAGGACAAAAATGCTTTTTGGTGGGAGAGAGTAGTAACAGTGGGCATTAACATCACTGGGAGCTCTTATGTAGCTTCTGACAATAACTTCCTTGAAAAGATTTCCTCACTCTTTGAAGTGTCTGCCTTGCCTGTAGACAGCTTGCTTTCTGACTACTGTCTTGCCTGTCTGCTCCCCTATGTGCTTCTCTGTTGTAACACCCTGTATTATTACAGTCACTCTCAGCACCTGGCTACAGGAGTGAATCAAAGTGTTGTGGAGGCAGCATATCAATTTGGGTTTGTGCCATGGTAACAGTTACTCGACGGTTAAGTGTGATCATTTCAAAGACACTTTTTCTTCTTTTTCCCTATTTCTCTGTGCCCAGATCACTGCTTGAGCTGCCTTCCCCCTAAACACTACGTGCTCACCTTTTGTGACTGTCTAAAATAGAAAACCTCTGCTCTTGTCAAAAGGATAAACTGAAACAGTCACTTATCTGGCTGAGGGATTGCACACCAGAGTGCTCCATCACCACTTCCCAGCTGCCCACTGCTGGCTGCAGCCCTTCGCCCAGCTGGGACAGCTGCAGCCAGCAGCAGCCCTCTGCGTGCTCGCCCGAGACCATCACAGTGCAGAGAGTAAGCTGACCTCCAAGCTGTGAGAATCCGAAAGAAGCAGGTGAACAGAAATAATCAAATAATCCATTTTGAGTTGTGGTACTTACAGAATCCCCCTGAAAAAAGAAAAAATTGGACTATGTGTCAGTTGATTTCATGCTGCTGTACACAGACCTATTTTCCTTTCCTCCTGTCTCTTTCCACTGCTATTAGCTAGCTAGCTCGTTAGTGATCTGCGCACACACACACTGAGAAGTGAAATCTGCAGGTTCTCACAGCCCATGATATCTACATGGAGAAATGCAGAACTCACAAGGACAGTTGTGCAGGCTCTCCTGGAAGTTAACAAGATTTTAGTAAATTCAGAAGATTGGAATTTCCCCAAATACAGACCAAATTAATTCATATGTAAAAAGATTTCTGTCTACAATAACAGGAATAAATGCCACATAAAACCCAGTCCTGCTCCCATCAGAGACAATGGGAATTAAGCCACCAACTTCAAAGAGCAGCGCTCTCCCTGTAGAGTATATTTCATGCTTCTGCAGTCTTGGCTAGATTAGTGCAAATTAAACATTGGGTTAAGTTGCCAGAGCCCATAAGCGCTCCATTAGGCTCTGGAGGATTTGGCTAATTTTAGTCAAATACTTACCTATTTTACAGAATACATGCAAAATTCATCCATGGGATAAGCCCGCTGAACTCGATAGAATGCCACTAATGAATTTGGCCTTACAGCTCCACTGTCTCTGCATTTATGCAGTGCTTGAAATGCATTGCAGGTTTATGCACCTTATCGAATCTTAAGAAACAAATACTTTATACCAGAGCATACAAAATAATTTAGTAAGAGTTGTAAACAAGTGGCTTTCACAAGTGCTAAAGGATCTAATCATCAAATCATATTCTGAGTACACACAAGCCTTTTCTTGCCTGCAGGGCCATCGTGGATAGGGCTGCCTGCAACATCTCCTTCCAGCACTGCTCACTGCCCTATATCTTGTGAATGGCAAACTGCCCCAGGGAGCTACAAGCTACATTTTTCAATCATCTCTGCTTTATGTTAAATACACTTACAAGCAGCCAAGTAGCATCCCCAGAGGGTCTTACTACAACAAAGGGATGTTAACAATATACCTCTGCCTTTTTTTTTTTCCCCAAATATGCTTCAGTTATAGCCATTCCTGAATAATCTCCTAATTAGTGAGGAGGCCTTGAGTTTAGATTCATGGACTGCAGAGATAGAGACCCAAGGTGTCTTTTCCGAGCTTCACGCTGGAGGATTTTGGGGCCAGCATGGACAAAGCCTTGCCTGATTTTCAAGCCTCATTTCTTCGCTGGCTGATACCAGCCTCCTGGCTGACTACAGGGAACCACATCACTGCGGTCTGCCTCAGTTCCTGCATATACAAGATGGGCCAGTACTGACAGTAAAGCATTTTGACATCTGATGAAAAGCACTAGAGGAGCTCATTACCAAGTGTTTGTACGATGTCTGGAACCACTGCCTTTGCAATCTCTGTCAGGGCTTTTGGATGTTAATACAGATACAAACATCATACTAATTTGTCATTTTTTAACTTATGACTCAGGCATTTACAAAAAGCACACGTTCAGATATAGGTAGTACAGTGCAAAAAATAATACAGCAACATCCTTTGGGAAGGCAGAAAAGGTCAAGTACAGTGCTGCTCTTCTCGGAAGAAGTAATATGCATGGAAACTTGACCACTCAAGCAGTTAATTGACAGTGGGTTCTCTTGCTGTACACATCTTCTGAGGTGCTTTAATTATGCAAAGACACCTTGTTGTCACACAGATATTATAAATAATGTTTAACACTCCTGTTTGAAGTGCTATGGGGATTTTTTTTTTTTTTTTTTTTTGCTTTACGATTCCCCTTTGGGGAGAATTCTGTGTTACAAACAACACAGCACTTCAGCATAAGGTTTTGTTGCTGTTGGGTTTTCCCCTCCTCAAATTATTTTTAAAAAGCTTCTGGCTCTCTTCCTGACTGTTGTTGCAAAATTAGGTACTTCAGCAAATTGCTTGGTTGACAAAAGGGAAAAAAATGTTGCTTCAAAACAAACAATTATGATGACTTTGAAGCATAACATAAAATGTGTCATTGATTTTGTCCCAGAGGACTGGTGTAAGGAATGAATAACCAAAGATGCGATGAAGCATGTAATATTAGTGCATGCAACATTACTTGTGCAGTATTGTTTTAAATCCATTTGTTCACCTTTGCCCTCTGTGATCACCTGCTATCAATAGGGGAAACAAAGACAAGTAATCTAAATACTTGATCACTTGTAAGAAAAAAAATTACTTCCTATTCAAAGCTAAAGTGGCTGAGTAGTGGCAGGAAAATGTACTATTCCTTTTCCACAGTCTCTAAGTGAAGCGTTAGAGAGAGATATTATAATTTCAACCTGCGGTGCTTGAATTCCTGGCCACTAGAATTTGGCATTCGTTTCCTTCTGGAAAATAAATTTTACATTTAAACTCTGATTACACTGTAGAACTACTACCATGAAGCATTTTTTTCCTTTCCTGCTCTCTATATTCATAATGCTAAGTGCACTCTGAAGGGGTACTGGGCAAAAGGTACTGGCAAAATCTAGTTCTGGAGACAACCATTCACTTGGGTGCGTTTTGTTCACACAACCCAGTGTTCAAGAAGTAGGACGTTAAGAGTGTTAAAGCCAGAAAAGGGAGCAGTAAATGATCAATTGTAGCAAATGTTCTGCAGTCATTTCTTCAAACACAAGTGATGCAGTATTTTGTCCCTGGGCTGAAATAGATTCAATTCCCTATTAGGCTAGAAAAAACTCAGTACAGCTGTTCTGCTACCTTTCGATATGGCTCTTCTATAATAGATCATCTTATCTTCAGCCAAGGTATTTGCTTCTGTGATGGAGAATCTGTGTCCTTTAAGTTTCCATTCAGCAAAGAAAATTCAAATTGCTTTAAAAAATGACATTAATCAGATGGTAAAAAATAGTTGAAAACAATCAAAGAGCGGCTGTCAGTCTGAAAGTTTGATTCCTAATAGACTTGAAACTGGAATTCTGTTAATCATATTTATCTCTCTAGATACGCCTGAAATCAGTTTCCATCACTGAAGTGGAACAGACTATTTATTGTCATGGGTTTCTCAGCATCTTTTCGGTGCTCAAATAATTCTACACATCTTTCCACTTAGCTTCACTGGTTTGGGATTATCATCCCTCTGTGAGCCAAGCCTCAGCCTCTTGGATGTAGTGATCAGATCCATTTTATTACTAGAAGGATTCTGCTGAGAAACCACAGGTATTCCTTTACTACAAAGATCTAGCCATACTGTGCTATGGCCTCTGCTAGACACAGTGAGAAATAGTATTTTTGTATTACAACACACAGGAATGTAACACAGCCAAGATCATCCTATTAGGGAATCCACCATCTATGGGATTTTGTTGCCTAAATACTTTGGAAGATTTCAGCCTCTATGTTTTTATGTTCCTGGATTCCTAGTTGCTCTATACAACTACATTAACCGTGCAGGGAAAATAACCATTTACAGTGGGAGTGACTTGACAATTTTGTTTCCAGAGCTGTAGACTGACAGAAGATATATCTATTCAGCTCTGCTAGGCAGCAGTGCTCAGCAGTAAGCTAAATTAGCCCACAACATGTTATTCTACCTAGACTTCCCAACAACCAAAGCAGCTTGCTTTAAGGCTAGCGCACACAGTCACATAGCGCGTTCAAAGGAGAAAGGTAAAATTTCAGCAGGTTTTTCTTCCTGGATTGATTATTCCTCCAGTACTTCCAGGTT
This sequence comes from Egretta garzetta, assembly GCF_000687185.1. Lineage (NCBI taxonomy): Eukaryota > Metazoa > Chordata > Aves > Pelecaniformes > Ardeidae > Egretta > Egretta garzetta. The sequence goes on from NW_009259989.1 coordinate 74,514, forward strand.
CTGCTCTATGACAATTTAGACCACAGCACTTCATTCCATGCTCAGATCTACCTGTCCTTGCCTCTACAGGTTTACCTGAGCTTCTATAATGAATGAGAATGAAAAAGAAATAATAAATAAGACTGTGTAGCTAGGGAATATGCAAGACTGATATTCAAAATAACTGTAATAAGTATTTGTAAAAATGTAGTAAGTCAAGTGTGTAAATGGAGGGAATTAAATGCCACGGTAAATTTACATAAAACAAAGTTTAAAGCAGAAATTGGAATAAATATAATATAGATAAGTAGTAATCCTCTCCCTGCTTAACTAGGCCATTAGTAACAGTTTTCAAGGACAGACCACAAAATATCTTTAAAAACAGAGGGTCATATTAGAGACCAGAAAAGACTGATCCAGGAAAAACAAAGAACTGAGCCTAGCTTTACCTCCAGTTCTGCATCCTATGCACAAAGGTTCCTACTGGAAGTCTACCTATACTAGTAGTCACTATACACTGAGACATAATGGTGATAGTCATTTACTCCGGTCTTTTTTCTTACAGCATTTTTAAGATTGTTTTTTTTTTTTTTTTAAAACTAATGTTCACGTGGAACAGTATAAAATATTTGTCCATTGGGTAGCAGAAAAGGATTTAGAAATAGAAAATATGCTATTCAGATGGTCCTTGGAAATTAAGCCACTTGCACTTTATAAAGAAGCTACTGGAGATGACAAACCTGACATTTTTTGCCTTGTATAGTACTGCAAAGATAGCTGCTTTACAAAGACAATCATTCCTAAGAGTGTAAGCATTATTAGGTTTTCTCTGCTGATCTTCAAGGTGTAAATGACAGGTAACTTAAATACCCTGCCAAGTGCAAAATTTCTTTGCAAAACATCTCAAAAATATGATTTTCTGTTTTACATAAGACTTCACAATCCATATTATGTCTAATCCTCTAACACGCATTCTTCTGTTTTCTCTTTACCTGCAGGATTTCTTGGGAGCAGTGCATATGGTTTTAAGTATTAGAAAAGTAAATGGTGCCTTGAATAGCAGAATTAAATTCAGAAGCATCCAGCACTGATAGGAAATCACCTCTAGAATATATTCCTGCAGACAGCTGTTCTACTAATTCCTGGATACAGACAAATATCGATCTAATCCCAAAAGTAACAACTGTCAGTATAGTGAGTTTTCTGTGACCCATATCGTGTCTCTGTAACTCTGACAAGATAGAAGAAGAGTTCTCCAGCTGGGAACAGAATTATGATACTGTTTTCTGACATTCTCTTTGATTTTTTTCATGCCAGCCTAGTTGATCAGTAAGCGATGTATTAATATAAGACACCCAGCTGAAACAGGTTCAGAATCTGAACACCACAAAGACAGGAGACGAGTGGGTCAGATCGACTTAAATGTGCTTCTTTTCTTCTGGGAAATCTCTTCAGGCATAAATGATGACTTCATGTTCTCTCCTTGTGTAATGCTGGCCAAGCTGAGATTTCAGGCAACACCAAAACATACATTTATCAAACAAAACCTTTGCCAGTGTACTAATCTGGGGTGGGATTAGAGTGATCAGCTAGAGGTAGGGCAGAGAGTAATAACTAACACATGCTACTTCCAGCTTGGCTAAGCAGTGTTTAGATCAGCTTCCCAGAGCAAACAAAGCAGTCTGGAGAGTCCTAAGATACTATCACAAGGATATAGTCTGAAAATAGGACTGTTTAATTAGCCAGCTGAGGTATCACAAATCTGAAGAAGGCTCTTAGAGCCTCTGAAAGCATATCTGAATCTGTCTGAAAGGAAAAATCTTCCTGGAGGAAAATGAGATGAGGAGAAAGGAGGTTCCACACCATCTAACTTCACGCATCTCACATAGTTGTGAAGATAGGACCTCAAGCTTTTCTTGCAGCCAGTGGAGACTCTAGAAGAAGCTGTCCTGGAAGCTCAGCTACACCTATCAAGCAATCTCAGACGCTAACCTAGGCCCCTGCAAGCCGAAATTAAACTGCGTAAATATGCCTCTTTCCTCCAGCGTGCCTACATAACAACGGCACTGAGTCATCCACTCTTGGATCAAATCTGTGAAAGCTGTCAGTGTTCTTTGAAGTTTACCAGCCAGATGGGAGTTCAAACGCAGTCAAGCACTGAGTGATATCATTTCATTTTGGATGTAAGTATGAGGTGAAATTGAATCTTTCAGATGGTAACACTTTTAATCAAACCAGGAACCTTGTCTGTGGACTGTACCACTGATGGGACCATTAGGTCAACAGCACCAGTTACTGGTAAGGGGTCTAGTATCTTTTCAGAAAAACTGTTAGACCCAGGCTTTCTTATTATTTTTCCAGTGCTTCACTCAATGAGATGTACTGATTTACAAGGAGATTTAGGACTTGAGGGAGAGAGATCAATAGCTTTTTAGTGAATACTAAGTGCTATTTGTGACAATTCAGAATATAAAAGAGCCCCATGCTGTCCAGCTCTCATAGCTAGAATAAGAGGAGCAAGCCTCGTTGTCTTGAAGGATGAGAAACTGATGCCAGAATTATTTTTTTTTTTTTTTACCCAGTCCTTTGACTCGGTGGTTGGATTGGGTGATTATGCACCACTGGACAAAATTCAGAGTACAGGGAGACTGGACTTTCTGCTGGAGATGTCAGAGATTAATTTAGGTCTGACACATATGTTCCTAGGATTACGTAGGCAGACTCAGTGAGTGTTAGCTAAGATACGCACATTAAGTCAAGATATGCACAATCAGAATGAAGCTTCTGGGAAGAAGCTTATTGCCCAAGCAAAAACTCGTTGCCTTTGCATAGCATAGCCAGGTTGTGTGTGCAAGTGAAATTTTTGAGATTTAGTGTGTGCACATGAACAGACTGTTACAGCCTGGGTGCACAATTGCACAGTTTCTAGATAAAAATCAGGGTTTCTGCAGCCATACTGTATATTTCAATTATGCACTAAATCAGTCTGATGCTCTTCTGAAGTATATGACCTACTTTACTAGTACATAGCACTATGAACAAGCAAATGCATGGTAGTCCAACACACTTTGGACTAAGTGAATCAGACCATAGATTTGATTTATGAATGAGTTGTAGAAATGCTGTAGCAAATGCCTGTTATGAATACAGTGTTATGAGTAGATCTGTTCAAAAACAATTTTGTTTGATTCAAAAAGGCTCAATCCTCCTTATGTATACAGAATTCATATTCCCTGAAGGAATAAAGGAAGGAAGCAAACTCAGGTTTTTCACTTCCTGGGTACAGAGGTATTAATTAAAATGGATTAATTTAATTAACAAGAGCCACATCTTCCTTAGGAGAATTTGAGCAGCATTCCCAAGTAGCTTGCAATTCACTGAAAACATGTTTGGCAAATAAAAAATTGAATTGCAGTGATAGATATTAAAAAATGAAAAAAGAGCTTGTTATAAAATAGAGAATTATTTGCACGCAAGCCCATCTGTTTCTTGTGCTCATGTAGTTTAGATTAAAGTACTTTTTTCTGTCTACTAATTAGGATTATTTATTACTGACTGCTCAGATATTTATACAAGAGCTTGAAATACAATTCTTACAATACGTATTTTAATATGGCATCAACACAAATAAAGGATGACTTTTGAGAACCTCTGGAAAACACTGAATAACATCAGATCCTAATGAAATTGGTGGCAGTTATCATGCTTGGGAGAAACTCACAGAAATTTGTAGAATCAATCTATTTCAGCTGAATTCTTGTTTCTCAGAAAACTGCTAAGCACAGTGCACTGGGATAGCTAATCAAGAAATCATAACTGGGCGATCAGCTGAAAAAGAAGTCCGAAAATTCTTGTAAAGTTTTTTTCCACAAGTATTAACAGTGAGCATAGAAATATTTATCCCTGAAATCTAATTAGAAATTAACAACTCAGCTAAAGACTGTGTAGAAGTGAAAAAGATGATCAAATATTCACCAAATTACTAAACTGAGTTTTGGGACACAACAATAATGGACAAGTGTTTCTTTATGGTTGCTTTCAAACCCACAACATTTTATGTGTGGAAAGCAGAGAGGAAAGCAAATACTTAACTGGCATAAATCTTTTAGCAGCGTTACAGGTATTTCAGCTATGTCTGCATTGTGGTCCTTCTCAAAATTGTGACATTCTAATTGATGGATAAGGATAATAATCTCAAGAGTCACCCTTTTACCAGGAGTCTTGATACAGTGAGTTAGATGGAAGTGACATGACCAGATATAAGTATACAAACAGAAAGTTATAAAATAATCTCAGGCCTTTTAAGTAATTTTTCCCAACTCCTTCTGACTCTTGATGCACAACAAAAAGGCATCTGGGCTCATCTAGGGAGGCACACCAAGGGAAGGCAAGAAATAAGACACAGTTTTCAAAGTAAAGCATGAACCCTTGCCTGAGAAGAATAGAGAGATGCAGTTAAAAAAACATTATATGAGCTGAAATACAAAAAATCATGCACAAAAAATACATTAGAACAAAGGTATTTGTGAACCTAGGTGTTATTTATAATAACATGTATTACATCCTGTGACTAGTACTAATTGTCCAGTCTCCAGATGAGGACCAAATTTCCTAATACCTGTTAGGTGAAGAAAAATGTTTAAGCTTTTAAAAATAAGTAAAGGAGCAGTAAATAATGTCGATTAGGAGATGATAAATATTAATATTTTTTGTCAGTACTTGTGTTTTGTAAAAATTCTAGTTATGTCCATTTGGCCCATTTCCATATGGGACTTTAGTGAGTCATTTACTATTGGTAATAAGTCATTAGCATCATCCTAGTCGTTCTCATCTGATTCTCGAAGGATTTTTTCCTCTGGAGCAATTGCAAGTCTCATTCCACCAAATGGAAATACTTTAAAATGAATCAGCATAGATTGTTACCCTACAGCCCTCCAAATAACTCTTGCATCATTTCTTTCTTAATAAGGCTTAACTTGAACAAATATCCCTGTTTATAGAAATGCATGTCCACAACCTAACAGAACCCTCTGCAAAATACCAAAAAGGATGCTTATTAGAGGTATAATTCCGATTATTAAAATAAACAGCTATTTTCTGCGGTGCCCCTCAAAAAGAGAGCTGGGGACATTTGCTACCAAACCTGTTATATCCTCAAAAGTATTTGTTCACCATTGGTTTTGATCTCAAATAGAACTGGTAATCTGCATGTATGAACCCCAATGTTAAAAAGCATCACTCTTGCAATGTAAGCAATACACAGATTGGCAGAAAAAATGCATTTTGGCCAGATGGCAAGTATGTGAAAGCACTGGGATTGCTGTTACCCAGCTTTTGCTACCACTTGGGTAGTAAGGATTCATAACCAGCCATGCAGAGTGGACATCAGCATTTACAAATGTGGGAAAATCCCACAGAAATTCTGGGAGTAAGGAGCCCTTAGGAGCAGAGTGGATTAGATTAGAACTTGAAGGGAATCTCAGAGCAAACCCAAGGAAAATTTAGATCTGGAGGCTGACTTAGCAAGGGTCCCTTCAGAAAGTATAACATCAGGCACAGGAAACATAGTGGAGTAGGTATTATTTTCACATTTTGCACATAAGCACTTCATATACATCTATCTTTCTTACCTCGTGCTGAGAGTGGTTTTGGGATCCCTGAAGATATCAAGGCATTTTGGACATGAGGCTGTAGCAATCCTTGGAACAGGTGTCATGAAACACCAAAATGAGCTTCCTAATACAAAACTTCTGCATGTATTGTTTCAAACAGTAACACCAGATGTGCCCTCATTGAGCAGTGCAGGCTAGGTGGGGAGCTGGCAGCATAGGGCTTCATATAGAACTGGTATCTTCTGCTGAAAAGCATTAGCCAGGTGCTCCCTGTCAGTGAAGTAGTAGAGAAAAAGTGTGAGCTTTTGCGGTAAAAAAACCTATTCCTATCCATATGCACGTTTTATCCAAGAACAGACTAACATGGAAGGCATTCTTGTACAGTTTTCACACTGTACTGTCCGGGTTAACTGATAACTGTGTTGGAATGGTTTCAGTGCAACTGAAGTCAACCAAAACCAACAGTATGAGCTTCCAAGCGTTCACTCAAGCATACTTCCAAACCAGTCTGTACACAGTAGTGTTTTTCCAATTCAAGCAGTGAACACATTACTTTGTAGATGAGGCACAATAACAAGTGGAAAAAAAAAAAAAATCTCTTCAGTAAGAGTCCCATGTGCCTTTAAAGAGCTTCTCAATGTAGTGACTGGTTTCTCTCTCTTGGAGGTTGCTGGAGCTCTGATCATATGACAGCCTTTTCCCACTCTGACCCAGAGCCTTCATTTGAACCTAGTATATGTAAATCATGGAAATGAGGATGTGAGTTTTCTGACTGCAGGTTAGCATGGTCTCCATACTGAATTTCTCCAAAACACTTCCTAACTATAAAATTAGAAATCCCTTCTCTCCTAACATCCTGTTGAATGTCTGGACAGAGGTGGTCAAATCCCAGTTCATTTGCTCTGGGGCTGTTCTTGTCCAGACTCTCCAGATAGGATGAATAACCTTCACTCAACTACTTCAGCTATGAAACATGTGCCAGAGACCCCTTTGATTTCACAGTGTATCTGAAAATTTCCACTTTACGGATAAGAGGCCTTGAATTTATAGTATAATTTTTTTGCCTCAGGAAGATCCTGTTCTGCCACGGTTTTGACTATGAGACAAGTCCTATTACCAGAGAAGATGGATTTCCCAGGCAGTTGCTGCGTAAGGAGCAGGGACAGCACCCTTGTGGTTAACTTGAGTGATTTGATACTTGCCCCATGCCAAGAATGCAAGGAAGGGTTAGTGCGCACAATCCTTGGCAAGTCTGCACCTGACAGCACTTTTATCCTATGCTTTAGATATTTCTATGCACATAAGCTGATGTGGCAAAGTGGAAGAAGTGTTTTAAAACGGATTTGTTTAAGTACAAATAGGGGCTTAAACTCCTCTCCCACTCAGGAACAAAACTTTCAGCTCACTCATGAAGTAACTTGCCAAAGACCATACACTGATTCAGCTGCAGAACCTGCTAGTCCAACAGCAAAGCCAACCTTTAAGCTCTGCTCAAACTGTAATGACTACGTAACTGTCTTGAAACCAAAGAACCAGTCCATCTGCATGCTGACTGCAAAAACTGATATGCCCAGAGGAGACATACGGGGACCCTCCTTATAATTAAAATCCAAGGTACACATGAATCACTCATTAGTCTTTAAAGCTATTGTCTCTTACTTC
>NW_009259989.1:81786-119537 GCF_000687185.1 Egretta garzetta
TTGGCAGTGCTCAGCATAAATACTCAAGACATGTCTGAATCAAATTGCTGTTGTATATACTATAACAGGAAGGATGAAAAGACATAAGAATCAGATGGCACAATGGTAAAACATTTTTCATATGCAGGCAGGTGTGCTCATAGTCCAAGCTTTTAGTGGCCAGGAGTGGTTTTAACGACATCCTTCTCTCTGCTCCTTTTAGCAAAGGCATTCTAGATAGGTTGCAAGCAGCACTTTATGTTCATTTGCTTCCTAGGAACATAACAGTGGCTGTACTGGGTCAAGAGTACGTCAGGATTCCAGCTTTGATGGATATATAGGAGAAACATACAGTGATATTCCTCCAGTACTCTTCCCTAGCTATCAGGAAATTATAACTTGTATTAATAGTCCTAACGGATCTTTTACCAAGGAGTTTGCCTAGATACTCCTTTAACGCACTAACAATTCTGATCTCTATGCTGTCTTGCAGCAATGAGTTCCAGAGTTTAACTAATCTGCTTTTGTGACGAAGTGCTTTACTCTTTTATTCCTACCACCGGATAATTCCATTTGATATTGCCTTATTCTTTTGTCATGAGAAAGTGAATACCAGTTTCCTGTTCCCTTCTGATACCACTCACAATTTTATCATAGTCTTTAATGTGTTCTTCTGTCAGTGTGTTTTTTTCTGTGTTGAAAATATTAATCTATTTCATCTCTCCTCAGACACAAGGCATTCTGTGCTTTGTCACCCATCTCTAGTTCTATTTTAGCCCTTCTGAGATGGGTAAACTGTACTACAAAGTGTACCGAAGATGGAAACATACCTTTCCTCTTAATCAACTGGAGAGTGTTTTTTTCCTAACTGAAAACTTGTAAAGGTAGAATAAAAGTCAATCTGGGCATTTCATTTAAATACATTGAAAGGGATGGATTTGACCAACATTCTGAAAACGTGTTTCCTTAAGCTTTAAGAAAACTGCTAAGAATCCCTGAACTGCATTACCTTGAGAAAATCCAGCATCTCACAGGATCAGGCTTCAAAATGTTATCTACGTCCAATTCCAATGACCCTTTTATTACACTGCCTTTAGATTTAGTTGAAAACAAAATAGAACCCTGGAGGGTTAATATTTTCAAAACCAGCCCCAGTTGAAGACAATCAGTGCAGCTTTTGATAAAACTGATCAAAGGGCAACTCTTGACAGCTTGGAAACATGAAATGCTATTACTTGCCCTCTTTTAGTTTTGCTCTTTCTTCTCAGAAGACCAGTGTTTGTTTTGCATAGCAGCAAACATTATTCCTGTGTTGTTTAACTTTTGCACATGAGCCCTCATTTCATTACACCAGAGTAAAAGTAGTGCAAGATTAGACAAGAGGCTCTTTGTCTTCTGCTATATTAAAACCTTTTTTGCTATTTATCTTTCTTTTCTTTCTCTCTCTTTTACCTCTTGGCCACAATTTACACATCAGCGTCTTCCGCTATTGTCTTTATATTGGATGAGAATCCCCTTGAAATATTCCCATAGAGTCACTATTTTTCCTCTTTTCATTACTTAAAATAGAAAGTTTTTAAGATAATGTATTTGGCATCGGACTTACAAAGAAAAGAAAAATAAAAAGAAGGCATGGGGTGAATTGCTATGATCATCTCAAGGACAGTTTGTGTTGGGGCACCGAGGCCAGGCGAAGAGGGCAAATTCATGATCCCTTTTAAATCATGGTACTAATCAAGGGATATATAGATCGCCCATTGACAAGTAACTAGGAGCACCTTAAAACTGCTTTTCTTTAGGCTTAGTGCAAAAGCCGCAGGGTGTGTATCTCAACTCCATGCCCTCTCACAGGAGAGGATATGTCGTCTGGCCGTTTAACCCTTTAGAAAGCCCCACAGGATTTTAATCTCTCTTTCATAATCTTTAATTAGTCACCTTTCTCAGCACCTTCACAGTTTTCTTTCATGCCATTTGAAATCAGGACACTTTGCAGATCCTGGTGTACAGATAAAACGAAGCATGTAGTCGGTAGCAGTCCACAGCCAGTTTAAAAAGCCTTTTGGGTACAGTGTGAGCTCTCTTACGCCGGTGGAAAACTACGGGAAATCTAAAGATCTCAGTGTCAAACCTTCCTCCATATTCAAGAATGCTGAGGCTGTAAAACACAATTCAGTCCTTGTAATTCCTTTGAACCAAACATTGACATAACTAATACAGAAATGCTTAACTGAGGACCAGCTAACAGAGATAATTTCTATGCTATCAGATCCTTATATTAGTTATCACCCTCAGTTAAGTTCAGAATTGCTTTTTAAGCTTCTCTATTTAAGCTAGTAGCTTTAAAATGCAAGTCTCTGCATTCTCAAATCATTGCTTCTTATTGAGCATTTTGGGCGTAAAGGAGCAGCATTGTCTCCTAATTTTGGTTTAGAATAGGGAGTAAAAAAACCCCTTACAGATTCACCATAGAAGTTCACAGTGAGGGCCTGAAAAAGCCATTAAGACCTTTCTGCTCCTCAATTTCCCCATGCATAGAATGAAGTTGAAAGTCTTACCTTACCTACCTGCAATACTGTGTATAAACCAGCTGGTGTTTGGTAGGGGGTTTGGAGAGGAAAAACATTTTCCAAATGCCAAATATAATCATTCATGAATATTAATTCCCTGGGCAACACATCTGTGAAAGCTCTTTAAGTAACACCCTGCTAATGCACACATTTACAGAGGACCTGAGTGGGCACTTTTCCTACCCAAATGCTATTTATTTGTTTATTTTTGACTAGTAGATGTTTCTGCTTACAACCCAAATGGATGTAAGTCACAGTTCTGACAGTGACTGGGGGAAAACCAGCAGAGTCAGTGGCACCCCCAGGAAAAATGTCTTTGCTTTCACACGAAAAGGGCAAGTATACCTAGGAGGCAGTGTGTTCTCCACAGTGCCAAGGATGTGGATAACTGTGCAAGACTTCATTTTAATTTTTCATTTTCATTTTTCTTAAAAACTGAACCAAAAGAAAAAATCTTCCAATGTTTTTAAGTGATTGATTTTTTTTCTATTGGAACTGGCATTTTTCATTAAAAATGCTTTCTGCCAGCACTGTATCTTTCAATTGGAAAGCTTTCCACATGAAAAATCTCAGACAACTATAATGTAACAAATGCTGCAACGGTATCTTTCGTGTGAGATACAGGGCAATTTCATGACTAACAATACAGGGAGCTTAGTTTTCTAACAACAGGGTATTCAGTTTTATCTAATGTTCATGATTAAGCTGTGTGCTTGAGCACATCCAGCTTTCAGCACATAAGGATGTGCAGATTCAGTATGCCCACTCACTGTACATAGTGCCCGAAGGAGTAACATGCTTAGGAGGAAATAATGAACTAGCTCTTTTGGTGATCTGTCAGGAATGGCCAAAAAGGGCCATTACAAAATAGGACCAAGCTTGCAGTTGAGTTTAGCCCTACTGATATTAGACCTTTTGTACATTTGAGGCAGCTGAAAAATATGATCCAAGGAAGGTGCTCTAGACCCAAAAAGGGCTTGAATTCAAAGATACGACAGTAAGTCCAGGTTCTGTGCCCATACGCTGGAAAACCATGCAGTGTAGCAGGGCACTGAATAACTTCTCTGACTCCAACTTAAAAAAAAAAAAGTATCTTTTAGGCCATTTCCACAACTTCTTTCCCACAAAGTCTGTGGAGTCCCTGAAGAGCTTCCCACTGTGATATTGGTGGGATCTGGATCAGACTCTAAGTGTCATTCCTTTTCAAGGAGGTTGTCATTTCAAGGCAATTAATTTCCAAAATGAATGGATTTAGATGTAATTTCCCTCTTTTCTGCCTCCCTCTTAAAATAGAGTAATCCTACGGACCTATGTGTTTTTATTTCCTACCAGAATCACCACAATAGATTAGACTCTATTTCCCTTCTACTGTACATGGCATTTGAACAAATCCCATCTAAATTCCTTTCTTACTTTAATAGTGGCTTTGGCAATTAGATTTATAGGCCATCTCCGCTCTGGCATTTAAAGTCCCTTAGTATGAAAAAAAAATAAAACTCCTTAGGAACAAATCTTCGTTCCTTCCTTCTTCTTTACCATTCAATAACCTTAATGACATAATGCAGAAATGTTTATCCAAAAAGTAACTGCAGGAACTAAATAAAACACAGATAGTGAGAAAGCAATTTAATTACATAAAAGTCAACATATTTCTAATGCCGTGCTTAAAAACTAGTGGTGTCTTCATTTTTCATGCACATATTTATACATACTGTAGGCTATGCATTATTCTAATTATTCTGTTTACTACAAACACTGCCTATACATCACATTGTGTTCTCTGATGACTAAGTTATGACTAAGCTTAGGAAGCAAGGACTTAAATTTACCTGTCACAATTTTCAGGGAGGCTCAAGATACTTTCAATTTATCTTTATGACCAAAGAACAAATAGTTTTTCCATTTCTTTTTCCCTCCCAACATCCTCCTAATAGTATCTCTGTCTTTCCAGCTGTCAACCTCATTCCAAACTATGTGTAGCAGTCTCTCTTGCTGATGTAAAAAACCCAAGCCTCCTCTCCAGCTCCCCTAGTGTTCTTGCCCTTTAGCACTAGCCTTCATGCTTGCTCCTTATTGCCCTTCCTTCAACCTCCATGAATTAGAAGTCTATTTCTAAGTGGAAGTGCCATTTTAGTGTAATCATTGGTTTAATCCCTTTAAGAGGCTGCGATCTCTTCACTGGATAGGTATTGAACATCTCCTTGAAAAAGTAAGATTTTTAGATCCACTTTCACTCTCTAATCTATAGCTGTTAAAGACATTCGCTGCTTTCCTTTTAGCCTCATGATTTTCTCTGACCAGAAATTGATGGAGGTGGCCTATTCTATTTTTACTTCTTTTGATCATTGGCTTTTTCTGATAATGTCAGCTCTCCTCACTATACCAGGAGGTTGCGTAGTCCTGTCACCCAGGTAAAGCCTAATCCTTCCCTTTTTGTGCAGCTCAGACTATTAGATTTTTAGCTGATGTAAACCCGCCTAGTTCCATTGAAGGTGAGTCCATGCACTGCTTCACTATTGTCAAGTGGAGTTTGGGTGGACAAGGCTTGGGGGAAAAGTATACAAACCCATCCTTTAGCTATTTTAATAATCAGGCAAAGAATTCACTTGCTGAAATGCTTGTGACAGGAAGTGAGAAAAGACTTAAAAAAGGTGTGCTGACTTTCAGAGGTCATTTTTGTTTCAACTATGTTTATTGGTTTTTTTGTGCTAGGAAAGTTTGTCCAGGAAAGTTTGGGGTTTTTTCTCCCCAACTCTCCCATCTTTAACTGATTCTGATCGAGTTGATTTAGCTCTGTTACCCCTCAAGTTCCTTCTCTGTTTAGTATTAGTAAGCACCTAGTGAATCACATGAGCAATCTAAACCCCATAAAGACTTGCTTGCCAGGGTAACCCACTGATGTCTCTGTTCACTGTTATAAATTCAAAGAGTTTACACAAATTACTTCCAATATAGATCCTTGAGACTAAAATCAGGTTAGAATTATATAATTAATCAATCCTTTATAGATCCAGTTTCAGATACTCACAACAAGCAAAGCACAAAATATGATGAAAAGTACACTGGCAAGTCTATGGGGTGCTCATAGATATTTCAAACAAAATAGGGGTAAAAGTGATTATGCCCAATGACTTATTTGATAGCTAATTTTGGTTCAATTCCTCTCATAAATCATAAGGACTTTGCTGGATAATTATTCTAAGGAGAATAAATTACTGGCATGACATAGTCCTTCCATGACATTTGCTAATACACTTCTCTGTCAAACTGTGAAGTTAAGTGTTTTCATTGTTGAGCTAAAGAGGCTTAACATTAAAAACTTATGGAAATGGCTTTAATACTGAGATTTACTTCTAGAATACTTTTGAAATGCAATATCCCCAGGTACTTTATAAAAAAGACAGACTCCATTTTCAATAGCTTTTGCTGAGTTTTTATCTGTATTCATAATCCAGAATGTGTCATTATAAATAATTAACCAATCAGCATCTGCTATGCTCACAAAACAGTTGTATCTCAAAATTGACTGTTGGCCTGATTCTGCACCTCTGAAATGGCTGAGAACTTTGCTTCTAGCTTCTATCTGAAGAGGATAAAGCACATAGCATCAATCCCCATCGTAGCTTTTGGGTCTGCAGGTACAGTTCCATACACTGTCTGACCCAAGCCAGTGGAATCACTTTGCTGGCTGGTACCTAAACGAAAATGTCAATTTAAAAGGTGTATTTTTAAGCTGTGTACACTACTTGCAGAAATATAAATATCAGGGGAATGGATTGAGGAGTATTTCAGATTAATCTCCGTTTGAGACCTCATGTTACAACCTCAAGCTGTCCTTCCCCAGTCTTTGCCACCCACGGGGCAATACAATGTTATCCATGTGGTTTTGTTGGCCTTGTGTTTGGCAGGGACAGTATCCATATACTCAACTCTTTGCTTAGGGCCATCATGCCCAGGGTGGACACTAATCACACATCTGCTTTGCCCTGACTCATTTGCCATTGACATAACAAAGCTGAAGTCAGCAAAGCACAACTAGCAGCCCCTTTGCCACCCACGGGGCAATACAATGTTATCCATGTGGTTTTGTTGGCCTTGTGTTTGGCAGGGACAGTATCCATATACTCAACTCTTTGCTTAGGGCCATCATGCCCAGGGTGGACACTAATCACACATCTGCTTTGCCCTGACTCATTTGCCATTGACATAACACAGCTGAAGTCAGCAAAGCACAACTAGCAAATTACCATGAGCCAATAAACACTAATAAAATATCCTGTATCAAATCTTACCTCTTTCAAATCTGTCTTTGATGCCTTTTCAGCCTCATACACTCATTTAGACATTCTGTCTTTACACTCCAAGTGAAGTTAAACATCCTCTTAAACACAGATGGTTATTACAGTCTGTTGTGGAAAAAAAAAAAAAAGGAAAATGTAGTGGAAACCCTCAATGCATTTGATTTACTGATACGCTAGAAGACAACACTGCTTTTGGACAGGTCAGCTACCCTGTACATGTAAAGGACAGAAGAAAGCCATGTTTACATTAGTTTATCTTCAAAACTGCTGTACATGTCTGTGTAACAGTGTATACGGTAGTACATACCAGAGAGGGCGCAAGGCCCTCAGCTGTTAGCTCTGTGATGAGCTCTCTTATCAACCTTCTGTGCCTAAACCAATCTTGAAAGAGTTTTCCTCAAAGAAGATAAAACCTGAAAAAACAGAGCAGCCAGCAGCTAGTTTATTGCCATTTTACCTGCAGTTACGCAGTTTTCTCAGACTAGGTTCTGTCACCTTTCAGTGGTCTTCCAACCCATACCTACCATACTGTCATCACTCTTGTTCAAACTTTTTTACTTGTTTTTGCAAAATTCGTATTATTTCTTTTCAAGAAAAAAAGTAGCATTGCACTGATCTGGTTATAAGATCATCCTGGTGAGCCATAAAACACTCTCTCTCATAGGATTCTTTAATACAGAATATGGAAGTCTGAGATGTTGATTGAAGATGTTTGATAGACTGAGGATGCTGTGGCTGGTTTTACATAAGTAAGAAGAAACAAAGATTCCTTTTTTAACTCCTGATATAATACAGATAAGTTTGGGAAATTAAAGCCACAGCTAGCAGGCAGTTCTTTCTCTATCACCTGCCAAAGCCTTGTTCTGAGCTAGATTAGGAACAAATACTTAGATTTGATTCATATTTACTTTTATCACTGTACAATCTTGCCACTTTTCTACTGTTCATTATTGTCCAAAAATTTTACAGTGAACACAAGGCATCCTGTGTTTTAAATGGTTCCCCCTGCTACTTTCATCACTTACTCAGCAACAGCTACTACACAAATACGGAATGTATAGGCAAGAGCACTGGAACTAAAACTACTGCAAAGGCATTGCACATTTCTTACAGTTATGCCCCTCATTTTGCTAGTTAGTCACATACTTAATGGCAGCAGGGATCTCTTCAGAATTGGCTTTGCTTATTTTGCTTTGTGCAAGATACTGCATGATCATTACTCAGGGTTGTAAATAATTCCTAATTACATCTCAAGGGGTCCATTTTGCCTACCTAATTCTTGAAGAAACTACTCTCTTCTGTTTATACAAGCTTGGGCCATATATTTAAGCCGTGATGGTACAAATGTTTACCTGCGCAGGAACATCCCGTAATGGGACTGCTCCCATTTTTGCATGACTCACCTGTGTAAGAATTCAGGGAGTGAAAGTATGGATATGATGGTTTCTATCCTTTGCAAAAAAAAAAAAAAAAAAAAAAAACATGACTCACCTGTGTAAGAATTCAGGGAGTGAAAGTATGGATATGATGGTTTCTATCCTTTGCAAAAAAAAAAAAAAAAAAAGTCTAAAAATGATTTTGCCTTGAGCACATAAAATTCACAACCAAGAACATGTGGTTAATGAACAAAAGCCTTTTACTTTTTCCCTTTAACTCAGGCTGTCACTATTTTCATGTTTATTTGCCAGATGCATCCCAGCTGCTAATTAAGCTTGAACGAATTAAGGTGAATTGAATCTTGCCTGAGCATCTGCTGTTCTCCTATTAGCATGGCAGGCAATGAAAGGAAGATGATGCTACATCTTTAAAAAGGCCATTTATAGTTAGAATTACTTCTTGCAATACACCAATACAGAATTTTTTTCTCATAACAAATACTGTGTAAGTAACAATAAAATGTGTTGTAGAATATGCCAATGAGTTGACCTGTGTTATAATTCTAGTAGTTTTCTTGTTAGATTGTCATAATATGCAAAATGAGGACTAAAGTTTTAAATGCTATGCTAAGATGAAGAAAGAGGTGGGTATCAAACAATCTACAAGCTGAGTGGCTTGATCAGGAATGATAAAGGTATAGCTTCAATTCCTCTCTGTTTTTGGAAAATTTCCTAATAATAAAAAATACAAGGTGGTGCCAGGTAGTATTCTGTGGGCCTAGAGAAAGGAAATGGCTTTTGTGGCACCTGTGTCAAAAAGTTCCCTGTGTGGAGCTTGAAATGGGAGGTAGAACAAGATATTTGACTAAATCTACCTGTGTCAAGTACACAGTTACTGCTTAAGGTGCTTAAGAGTCTTGGTTCCTGTGAAACTGCAGTTAATATAGTATTAAAAAAAAGAACACAATATTAAAAATAGTTATGAAAGGGAAGCAAAAAGTAAGTCATTTTGATCCTGAAGACACTTTTAGGTTATTTTAGATGCAAAGAAAATCTCTTCATAAAAGAAATATAAAAATGATTAAAACTCTGTGCCTTGAGAAGGTGCAGAGTTTGCTTTTACACAATTTGCAGTAAGTCTTTAAAGTGATAAAATCTTGAATATTAGATGTGCATCCCTTAGGGCTTTCATTTCATTTTTATACTGAAAAAAGGCTAATACAAGTTCATAGTAATCAAAAATGGTGATAATTGCCACTACTAAAATTCTCTGTAAAAAGTTTGTGCTGTCGTACAGAAAAGTAAGTGAAAATTAGTCAAAGTTAATAAATTTACTTATTGCACAAGAGACAGTTGGAAAGTGAAGTTTATAAATGTAAATGTCTAGAAGTTAGAAACACAGTTCCTCATCTGTAAGCATGATAAATTTAAGTTCTGTAAATGGTGTATCGTGGCAATTAAAACAAAGGATGCACAATGGTAAAACTGCTGAAATAATGTTTCTTGCTACATGCCTTCCCATAGGAATGTACTGTTGAAGGAAAACCTAACGGACTTTACATCCAGTAATGAATGTTCTTTTGCTTAATGACAAATGAGAGTCATAGTACCATTTTCTGACTAAAGATGATTAAGTATTAATGCCCATTGAACTAAAGAACAAAACAAGAGCTATTGATCCAAAAGTGGACAAATGTATTTGTTTTATTAAGCCTAACTGAATTTTGCCAGTTCATAATGGTAAACTCAGCACCATGAGAAGAGTAGTTAATGATAAGACTCTGGAGATCTTAATGATGCTTGGCTTGTCGTGAGCATTACCTGAAACACATTTAAGTACTTGGATAAATTAATCTTCATCACTGAATTCTGTCTAAGCAAAATAAACCAGGGAAATGGTTCTAATATGCACAGTGAGGGAATCTTAAATCTAGACTGCAGGACTTAAATATTTCACCTGTGCTTGAATAACATCTGAATATTCAATCAGATCTGAATCCTCCATTCTTTTCACCAGATAAAATACAGTAAAAAGCTGATTATTCTTCCTCTTCCACGAGCATACCCTGAATTGAAATAAGCATGAAAAAGAATATCAAGTGGAAAATTATTCCCATTTTTTGTTGAGACAAGGTTAATGAACTCTTTTTCATAATTTATTTTAAAAGTGTATCCAGAACGAATCTGACCCTCTTCAACTAAGCCATGCAGCATTCCTGAAGAAGCCTTCAGGATCCTTTCTTGGGACTATTTGTGTTGAACTACACAAATGACAAAGCCAAGAGCAGCAAGACATTAGTGTGACAATCAGGAGACAAACAATAGTACAGAATCCAGAGGACTAGTTGCAAATGAGCAACACAGAATGCATTTTGGATGTTAAATTTGAAATTTTAAGCTATTCATTAATTCATGAATAATTCATAACTCACACTTCATAACTATGATGAATAATAATTACACACAGAATGGAAAGTGCAGGAAAAGAGATAACAATTGATATTGAAGAGATAACAATTGATATTGAGTTGATGAGATGAGAAATATTCAACATCTCCTTCCTTACTGAGCAGCTAATCTCTGAATTATAACTTTTTTATGGCTTTCTCAAAAACAACATGCATTTTCTACTTACACTTCAATATTTTAATAAGAAGACACAGACTGTTCATACCTGCTTTCTTCATGGACCAGTCCTGGTTAAAAGAAGGCGGCGTTTGTGTGTGAAATTAAAGCTAGAAATAAAGAATTTAAATTCACAACAGAATAAAAGACATTGTTACTGTAGAAGCTTTATTGTCAGATGAAAGAAAGAAGACAGAACAGTGTAGGAGAGGAAAAACCTTGTGCAGTTAAATGTTTACATATATATATATATATATGGAATTATATCAGGACAAAGATACCTAGAAGATCTGTACAATGGAGTTCTACAGAGAAATGTGCATGAGACTTCAATAAGTAAAGAATAATTTGTCATACTCCTTTTTAGAGTAATAGAATACAAGAGGGGATGTCTTAGCCCCCTAGCAAAGTAAAGCTAGACTGAAGCCATGCCTAACTTTTTCTAAAAGTCTGCAGTAATGCAGGTTTTATCACCTCAGCCAATTCCAGAGCTTAACCACCATATCGTAAGTCTAACTAAAGTTTTGCTCTTTACTGAAATTTATACCAGTGTTTTCTTATTCCTCTACCATAAAGACAGAGAATAGTTTAGAGTGATCGTTCAAGAGCATTTAGAAAGGAGACTTCAGAGTAAGTCTAGCTGAGATAGAAAAATTACGCTTGGTGAAAAAAATTGCTAGAAAATTACTATGTATCAGGAAAAATATAGCAGAAGTAAAAACTGATGACTCCAGGGAATGAATTTATTAATGGGGAACTCAGCCAGGCAAGGCATTTGTTTGCGTGCTTTTCTGGATTACAGGTAAAGATGGGGTCTTCAGAGCTACCAGAATCTCCTGTATGCCTTCAGGTAGAGTACTGAACCTCAGAGAGACCTGGGCATGAGAGCAGCCCATATGAAAGTCGAAGTGGCAATTATTTACCAACATTTTCTAGATATATCATAACAAGCACAAGAAGGAACACAATGTAGAACTAAAGGATGAAAGATTTAAAGACGGTAATTTAAGCAGTATAAACTTTAGAATAATGTGTGAAGTGTTGAGAGAAACTGAACAGGATACAGAGAGAGAGAGAGAGACATGGAGATGAGGAAGGCAGGAACTAAATGGAAGTGTTCACAGATAATTTAATTTATCCCCAAGAGGTATATATGTCATCTCAGAAAAAAATATGTAACAGATTAGGTATGGCATCCAAAAAAAGACTACATATGGAGTTAAAAAGGGCAGCCAATATGGATGACTAAGGACATGCAGAAGGTAATCCTGGGAACAAAGCATACAAGATCCCCTGACATCTGCTATCCCTCATATCAATTACAACGGGCTCATGGCCCCTCTGGCCTTTCCTGTACAATTCATTTAAAAATATAGTTCTTTATTGTTATTTCTCAGTGGCTTTATCTGTGTCTTAAATTCTCTGTTAGTTTTGATCTCATGAATTTAGCAGTTCAAGTCTTGTATCCAACTGTTTTTCTCTTTTTTTGCCTAGGTTTTAATGTTCTACAAAACAAGCAAACAGACACAATAAGTAATGTGAAGTGAGGTAAAGTTAAGACCAGCACTAGCTTGTAGGAACAAAACCAAAAATTTATTCTACCATTTTTTTCAACACCTTGAAAATGTTTATTTCAGTTATCAGAGAGGGATGAGATTTGGGACTTACACATTCAGTGTCTGAGTCCATCACCGATCCACTTGTGACTGTGGAGCTGCTACTTACAGGCACCTGTAAAACAGGAAAATAATGTTCCTTAGCGTATTTTGAGGCCTAATAAAAGTTTGTAAAGCATTTTGATACCCTTCAATGAAGGATGACATATTAAGGTGATGAATGACTGTTAAATATCATCACCGATTCCAAGACTCTAGGCAGCTCTCCATTCACATCAGTCATATTCAGCAATGGGATTTTAATACGTCCTCTTCTTGGTTAACTCCAGGGAAAAGTCTACTTGGCACTTCCACTGCCACTATGTTGAAGTCCTTTGTCACAGCCTCTTCATCACTTGTGACAGCTGGACTGGCAAGGTTGTGACTCCTTTGACCAACCCTGCTTATGCTACTAAATGAAGCACCAGCGTGAACCTCCCAGACTTTCTCCCAGTGGCATCACAGTGAGCTCTGTTGTCAAATGTTGTCATTTCTGGAGCTATCAATCTTTGCTGGACAAAAGGCACAGAAGGTAACAGAAGAGGGAAGAGAATCTCGTCTTTGGCTCTCCTCCTAATTTATGTCCTGTCAGCTTGTATGTGGGGGTGGACAAAGACAGTAAGAAGTAGGCATGTCTTTCCTTCCACTTATACACTGGGTTGCAGAACTACTATTTAATTTAGTTTACCTGAGACTTTTTTTCTTCCTTTCCCTAAAGGCTGGGCCCTAAGTAAATGTTGCGTTTGTTTTTCCTTGAAACCACCTGAGACTTTTTTTCTTCCTTTCCCTCCTTTCCCTAAAGGCTGGGCTCTAAGTAAATGTTGCGTTTGTTTTTCCTTGAAACTGGCCTTAAGTGTAGTCAAAGTTGCAGTTCAGTCTAAGAAATATGTGCATGGCTTAGTGATGGGAAAACTAAAAATATTCATCACCACCATTGCCAAAAATGTCTTCATAGTGGTTTATTTATGCCTAAAGGCATTCTTTTCAATACCCATCTGTGTTGGACAGGTCCAAAGAGTTAATACCAATATGCTCCATCTCAGGAGTTTCCCAAACTGATGCTAGCTAGAGGTTTTCAGTGAATATTAAATAGATTTTAAAATGGTTGCTCAGATAGAAGTGTCAGTGAGGAAAAAGGTATTAGTTGGAAACACAATTTCCCATAGGCATCCTACAATGCTGGGTATTCTATTGTTACCCTGTTTCTGCTTTTAAACATGTGGATTTTGCAGATGAGTGAAAAAACAAAGGAAGCATTGCATTCACAGAGCAATTTGCTGTGTGGCTTTGCAGGTAAGTTGTTAACTGAGAGCTTTACAAGTAAGTTAATCTAAAAATGAAAGTCAATGGCTGTTTTGTTATTTAACTAATAATAACATCTTGGAAAACAATTAAGCAGTCGTGTCCAAATCACACAAGCAGTTACTTTTTTTGTTACCATTCAGTAAATAAAATGTTATTGATCTCTATATTAGTAAATAACTGAAAGCCAATAACAATCAAAAATATATATGAGCATGAATAGGCATTTTATTTAGACATGAGAAGTTTTTATTTCTTTTTTCTAGTTAAATTTCAATGTATCTGTGAATATGTCAAGATGACAGAATCTCATCTAAAAGCTGTGAAGACAGCTGACAGAAAGTGCATTAAAAACTAGATTTTGAATTCAAAGAATGAAAGCTTTAAATCACTACAGGCATGTCTGTAGGACAAGATTGATACCAGATGCTATTTAGTACATGTTATTAACAAACCATTCAAGCCTTGAAGGGACCTTGTCACTACATAACTTCTGTCTATGTAAATAAGATTGAAGCAAGGATTTATATTGCAAGCAATATCGAGCATCCAGTACATCAAAGAAACAGGACAGAAAGTACTGCTCAAGTTAAAGAAAGTACTAGAGAATACTAAAATCTATGACTTTCTCCTGACTTTGCTTACACACATAAATCGCTCTGCAGTGCCACACAAAATCTATCTCATGAAAGTACTGGTTTGCAGAGCAAGAACAAACACCTACGATTGTCTCTGTGCTAAGAAAAAAAGTATTGCATTAACCAAATATCGTTGTATAATTACAAAGCAGCATACATTAATGCAGATTAAGTTAAGTTTTAAACTGAAAATATATACACACTACAGGACCCATCAAAAATCCTTTCTTTTCTCTCTTTCAAAGGTCTTCCTGTTCTTGTTATGCTATTCACTAACAAGCAGCAACACTGTGGCTTCAAATATTCAGTGCTTTGGGGAATATTGTGATAGCAGTCTAAGCAGATAAATTCTGGTCTTCCCTGAGCTTCTGGTCCATACCCTCCCCTGATATATTCATTCAATGTTAATTTGGCACTCCTGCCTTTTCCCACAGTCTCCCTAATTTATCAAAACCAATCTCCCTTGCCTTCTAGCTTAGTTGTTACATATATACTTACACACAAGTCACTTCAAAGGGTTTGCATATGTTACCAAAGGACCATAATGTTTTGTATCAATTCTACAAGTATTTTGTTAGGTTCATAATTTTTAAGATGGAAGAAACCACTGGATCAGTCTGACCTTCTGTCTCAACACTTCTGGTTGAACTACAAAAGTTTTCAGAAACATGCACTCTGGATCTTAAGACTTGGAGAAAGAGAATGCACCGTATCTCTACATAAATTTCTGAGTCGTAGTTATCCACCATATGGATGGTTTTTTCTTTGTTTTCTTGGCTTGATTTGTCTGACATAAAATTTTAAGCACTAAATAAATATTTGCTATAAAAACTCAAGGAATCCTGGTCATCAGAAGGTACGAAAGCAGAATTTTGATGGGTTGGGATTTGATCTTTAAGGCCCTACATGATTTTTTTTTGTCTGAGATTGCTTTCCTTGTGCTGACCGTACAGCCATGGTAATTACAGTGAAATACCTGAGCTGCAATCCCACTTTTTCAAGATGAAATGGCTGCTGGCAGGTCGTTCGCTGTAAGAGAAAACTTTGGAACTTACTTGTCCAGAAAAATCCTGGTATTTATCTTCGTTCATTATCAAGATATCTTACTGGGGTTCTTTGTATTCCATAAGTAGAATTGCATCAGAAAAATGATGCATTTTGGAGCCCATGGAAGTGACGGAAATCTCTGAAAACAGGCATTATGACTCCAGGCTCTACTGCCTTTTCCAGATGACTTTTCACCTTGACAATTCTCTATCAGTAATCAAGATGAGATACACTGGAGTCATCCTGACCGAACAAGTGGGAGCCTGTTTTGGCAAGAGCAGCAATGGAAAGACATGGATCATCTTCAGCATTTTTTTCATTTCATGGCTGGGCTCAAGGGTCCAATCTTGATTTCTGATGGAGGGATTAGAAGGGAGTCTGCAAACAGATCCTCACTGAGGTTTACTCCTCCAAGCTCCTCATGCTTTTTAATGAGGTTATTTGGCCTATGTTAATTATTGCTGGAAATATTCAGCATTTATCTGCCTCTCCACATGGCAAATAAGGATACTGTTCGTTCTTTGAAATTCAAAACTGCCAGAAACTCTGCTTGCTATGTCTGATAAATCCAGCCCAGAGCCTTTACCTTAACGTGATGCCTACAATCTGGATTTGGTGCAATTCCATAATGTCTCGCTTTTAAAATTATTATTATTATTATTATTTTATTTTAGCCTCCTACTGATCTGTCAATTTGGAATTACAATGTTACTGGATTTACACATATTATTGAAATATGGGGATTTATTCAGTGCTGTGTTAGAAAGGGTGTCAAAACACAGGAAACTAACTTTCCACTGTAGATCTGTATATATACAAGATGTGTCTTTTTCTGGTTGCTTTGTAAATTAATCACCTTCTCTTTGTAAGTCTATTCATTGTAACATCATCCCCTAACGTGAATATTACAGTCTCATCCCAGGCTTTACTGAAATCTGTATAAATGTCCTTGAATTGAACAACATCCAGCAGATTTAAATTCCGCAATAAATTTCAAATGGCAGAATTTATTAGGACTTCCAAGTTCTTGTGAATTACTGAGATTGCATAGGCCATATTCTTAGAGACTGTTGGTAACTGAATTGAGGGGGAGAGGATATTCCTGTTTGTTTTCCAAGTACTGAAAATAGTTTAGCTTTACTTTAATGCAGAAAGGAGCTTTGGTTTGATTTTTAGGACTGTCATAAAACAAAGACGACCTTTTTAGAAGCATCGTTTTTTATAAAACCTTCACATCCAAATGCTCATGCAGAAGTGTTTACTCCGCCCTACTCTGGTTATGGAACAGCTGTATGGTTGTATGGCTGCTTTAAAAAACACTGAGAGTACTCTCTAGCATTTTCCAGTTGCTAGCAGGACCAAGGGGCTAAAACTGCAGCCAGGAGTGGTCAGATCACAGATTCATTCTCGTCTCATTGACATTCCTCACATGGCATGGCTGGCTTGAGACAACACAACAGCTTTAACTTTTTCTCTTCATCACAAGAGGTGAGCCTTGTCCTGGGTAATTCACACACTGCTTTTTAGTGGTGGAGCATAAAGTGGCTCCTGTACACCACCGGCTTAATAAAAACTGACAATTTGTAGCATTTCCTGGACTTTCGATCAGTACACAGATGCCCTGCCTAGTTGAATTACTGTTCCAACAAACAGTGAATTTAAGACGTCAACTTAAAGCTTATGAGCTTAAGTCATCTCACATTTTTCATGCAAAAATCAGAATCAGTGAAATGAAAATATATAAACCCAGGTCTCCTCCCTTCAGCAACTGTTATTAAGCAGAGATTTACAACCAAAGCCCAATCATGTTAAGGTTGGATGCACTTTTCAACTAACAAATATTTCAGCCACTAAGTGATATATTTTACAACATATTGAAAGATTGCTTAATATGCTGGTAATATATATTTAACTTAAAAAGAATAAATTCCTTTGTGACAGAAGTAGCAAATTCTAACCTGCTGAAATAAAAGGTTGATCTTTGAATACTGTGGTCTCATGTTAATTGATGGCAGCTTCTTTGATAAGACAGTGTGGATATTATTATTTTCTATAAAACAATAAGAATCTCATTGCTGGTGAAACTTTCAAAACAAAGTTGTATCTAAATTATGTAACATCAACTTGAAATTGGCACACAGACTTTTCTGTGTGATAGGGGACAATTAAATCGGAGATAATGGAAGGAATAAACTAATCCAAGCACAAATCACTAGAGAAATTACTGAAGAAATGTAGCATACCAAAACAGGTGAGAATGAGCAAATAAATATTATAACTTCAATTAAAAAATAGAGTATTTAATGGACTGGAAAGGGATGTGGGAATTAACATTGGCTGATATATTTCAAACCACTGAATTAAATCCATAATATCTGTGTTGCTATATTTTAATGTCTGTGGTTGCCTGGAAGTCATCTTCTAGGAACCAACAAAAAAAAAAAGGTGATAGCTAGATAGATATGTCAGTATGGCTAAAATAGTGCTATTTACTGTCACCAGAATCTAATTGGAACCATTCTGCGTAGCCACACATGTCAGGAAGAACACTTACACTTTTAGAACAATAATACAGGTTAAAAATCATGCTGATCTTGGGAACAAAGCTGTTACACTATGGACTTTGCACATGGGGAGGAATAAACAGTATCAGAAAAATTCACAGATTTCTTCAGCAGATGTTGCAGTTCAAAATGGAGGTGTTGGAAAGAGCTGCTGAAGAACCCAGCTGCATTTGTGAGGGGCCTTCGTTAACACGAAGGATTCTGTGCATGGACGTGCTGTTTATAGAAGATTGCTGCAGTGTATATTAGAGTGGACTGGCTTTGAGCTGGAAGTTCTTTTCTTGAAATTATTTCAAGTATAACAAAATCTCTTTTCATCTAAACAAAAACATCCGCAGAAACATTTGACTAGCAAAGGGATTTGACTCTATATCAAATTGATAGAAAATATTCACCGTTGAGTATCAGGCACTGACGTGCTGCCTCACAGGTGGAGAAGTGATGACAGTATTTATTTTGTATCATTTATTCAAATTGCCAAAACATTCCCTAGGTGCACATTCTATGCACTGGGTGCCTTTTCCACTGCTTAAAGTGAAACCACGCAGCAATACAAAATAAATGACTGTACCTCCTGTCTTTAGGGTATCATTAAACAAGGTTAATTTGCCCCCCACCCCCACCCCGAGAATATAGTACTGAGCCCAGTGCAGAAAAATAAAAAACACTGTGAGTCACTGAATTCCATCATGTGAACCTAAATTCCGTATTTTACATGCATTTTGTAGCTTTGTAGTATGGTGATAATTTATGGTTATAAATATTGCTTTTGTTTAAAATAGCCAAATTTACATTTTTTGAGAGTTTCATACACTGATGGAATAGCCATAAAACTACTTTTCAGTGCCTCCATGTATTGTGCACTACTGATAATCTGAAGCTTTCTTTTTCTCATTTTTGAGTGTCTCCCAGACCTTACTGACTGTTCTTGAATGTTCAGGGTGCAGAAGCATTCAGCACCCATTTAACAACATTATGGAATGCACTCTGTGGGTAATGAGGAATTTAGATATTATTTGAATACCACTTCCTCTTCTTTAAGGCACCTGATACATATTAGGACAACAAACCTACTCAAAAAGAAAATGAACCCGTTCAAGAAGACATCATTTGGAACCACATTTGCTCTGGTTGCCTTCTTTAGTGAAAAGGAAAAAAAAAAACCAACACCTCTCACCAAGGAAAACCTTTGTAGCACACCAGTTTTCCTTAGATTAGTGTTAGATTTACACTGATCAGCAAGCCTGGGAAATACATGTTGCCTCACACATTCAGCACACTTCACTTTTTACTGATAAGGACCTCCCCCCCGCCCCCCCTTCTTTTTTAAGACTGCTGAACATAAACAATGTATTCTTGTGCTGCTTTTCGGTATTTTAACTTGTCTTGAAAAAAGCAGCAGTTGAGTGCAACTGAAATATTCACTTTCCAAAGCTTGACCAAATTACATTGCACATTCAATTTCTTCTACCTTCTGGAATAAGCAAATTGAATGTGATGTATTGGAAGAGGAATAGGCTCAGCACTTCTATAAACTTCAATATTTTTCTGTTACCAGCCACCAACTTGTTAATTAGAGAATGACTGAATCTTATGGACTGTAGCAGTGGAGAGAAGCTCACCTCTTTGTACATGACCTGGTCTGGAATTAAAACTGGATAAAAGGAGCTGGAGGGAAAGAACATAGTTCACAATTACTTTTATATATTTATATATATTTTTTTTTTCCCTTGGAAGAGCCCCCTGACACTAAATTTTGTTTGGAATTTGGAGGAAGGAGATTATTTTGTTTCATTTTTTAATTCATTGTTGATAGCAAAGCTGTAGAATGGCTGTTAGAGGCATTGTGCTTGGGGGTCCTCACAGCTTTAAACGAACAGCATGACACTGGTTCCAAAGTGAGTTTCAGCTCATATGATTGGAATACAACTGCTCAAGCAGCCACCTGAAATTTCACCACCTTTCCGTAAATGCTACGTAGTTTAAAAAAAAAAAAAGAGTATTCTGCTTTGGATGTACCTACCTACCTTAGGCGCTTATTTGACCCCTATTACTGTACTATCAAAGCACCTCACAATCTTACTGGCTTTATCCTGACAAACCCCCTGTGAGGGTTTGCTATTATCTCTGCACTCACGCTGATACTTTATGTTTCAAGGAAGTACAAAATCAAACTGATTCAAATGTAATACTTTCCCTTTGGCCTTGGAGGCCCAAGGCAGCTCTTTCTAAACATGGTTTCAATCATGTTTCACAGATTAAATGAATTATTCAGGTCTGTAAATCTACATTTTGCAGAAGATTTTGCTCAGCTTTAAGATCAAGTTACAAAAAGTCATTTCTCTAAACTGCCTCTTAATGGTACAGTTTTGATAAAAAATCATGTAGGAAGGATACATCTTTTTAAATGCATGGTATTTTTACAATAAGGGGTAAAACTGTTTTTCTTATGTTCTTTAGGAAAAAAAATCCCAACCCACCAGTTCAAAGAAGGACAATCTGTAATTATAATTGAAAGGGGAGTCTGAATTTGTACATCTGATGGTAAAAAGGAGGTTACAGGTAGAATTTCCTACTCCCAGTTTGTTATACCTCTTTCACAGATTAATTTTATCCAGTTTGAACAGGCATTACACACAGTCCTTGGTAAACTTTAAAAGAATCCAATATTCTAGGATAGAAAAGAGAGAAGAACAGAGGAAAGAACTGATTAAAGGGTTAAATTCCAATAAATGGTATTTACTTTCTGTTGTTTTGTTTTCCAAATAAACCATTGTTTACAGTGCTAGATGAAAAGGGAAGAGAATTGATTGTGGTATCAGAGATGGGAATGTTTGGAGACAGCAATTCTTCCAAAACACACTGGAATGAGCAAAGGAGATAGCACCTCTTTTTTTTTTCTTCATTCAGAGTAATGCACTTTCAGTGGTGAAGAGGAATAAACCAATAATCAAGGTATGAAATGACAGGGAAGTTGAATAACAAATCAGCTGGAGAAGGCTCTAAATTTAAACTCTTCAATATTAACAATTGTTGCTGTATTATCCTTTTCAGGCTGAAGATTGATGAGCATTTTCCTCAGGGGAAGTGCTGACTTTGGCTGTCCCTGGCCTCCCCTCTGCTCTTGCACATTCATTCCTGGCCCCAAGCTGTGCCCTCAG
Organism: Egretta garzetta; assembly: GCF_000687185.1. Classification (NCBI taxonomy): domain Eukaryota; kingdom Metazoa; phylum Chordata; class Aves; order Pelecaniformes; family Ardeidae; genus Egretta; species Egretta garzetta. The sequence continues at coordinate 103,002 of NW_009259989.1, forward strand.
CTGAGCTAGGACAACTGTTTGGGGACTAAATGGACAATTGGATCAGGGAGGTGACAAGGTCAATAATGATAATTATTATTATTATTACTACAGTTCCCCATTTCATTTTACTACTCAGTCTCAAACTCCTTGTGTGCACTCAAAAAAAATGGTTTAGTTAGCAAAGGGAGAAGAGACACCAAAATGGGTGGCTGGATTTGCTTGAAGAGGGCCCTCGCCATCGCAGCTGTAATGCAAGGAAGGAAGGATACCCTTCAAGCACGTCAGCCTGCCCACAGAGACCAAGTCATGCTCCAACATAACCAAGTTACTCACAACTTGTCAGACAAGGGGACAAAGCAACAGGACAAACCAGTAGCCCTGGAGGAGGCTTGGGCCTCTTCATTGGGAAGCTGCATGATGTTACCGACACCAGCACCACTGAGAATCTGTCACTAGGACTATATCTAACAGTGGGAACATTTTTCAGTGAGAAATTGATAACTATTTCCTAGCCTGATGTCATGGAGCCAAACTAAAACTAACCCAAACAAAGGACAAGCTCAAACAACTCTATTTCACAAAATAGCCAAAACCACACGACAGAAACCAATGAGAAACAGGGCAAACTGAAGTCAAACAACACTCCAATAACATTTAACACCTAACAGGCTCGAGGTGTCAGTCGATGTACTGTTCCTACACGTCAATCCACACAAGAATGATGATCCAAAGTACGCACACACACAATCCTCCCTCCCTTACAAGGGGGAAAACTCTCTCTCCTGCTTCTCAGGGTGTACGTGCCTACTACTGCTGTCCTAAATGTCTGCTCTCACCACGCAGTTTGTCACCTCCTGTTTCTCTGTTTTACCTACAAAATGCCCCAAGATGCAATTTTTCCACGAGCAGGATGAATGTATTGGTAGAAAAACTACTGTAGGTACAATCCTGAGTAAACTACTATTACGCCTGTTTCTTCTAGTTCTGTTTATATGCAATGTTGTTACCACTTATCCTAAGAGGCAATTAAAGTATTTGTTTCAAATTATAGTCATAAATGTGACTTCCTTTTAGGTAGTGACTCTGTTATTAACCTGTCAGTCCTGATTATTATTAAGCAAACTATTAATTTCATCTGTTCATTGCTTCTCATGTACTCTATCACTGGTCACCAAAGGAACTGGGCTACTGCTGCTGCTCCCTGAGCGGAGATCTGCAAGTTTTCACATGTGAGACCATCAAATAATTGACACTAACTGTCAAATTAATTATACTGGATGTCACACAAATATTAGGATTCAGGAGCATTTTCATAAACATGCAGTAGTTATCTAAGCACTCCTGAATAACACAGGCATGTTAATTACAGTAAGCTAAACACTGCATTTTATTCATTCAGCAATTCATGCCAATCATCTGGTATTTTTTTAATTCTGTTTCTTCAAAAATCAAAACAGCTCTACTCTGTTCTTCATATTGAAACCCTTGTATTGTACTCTGATGGACATTACATTTGGGATCCTTTTCATTACTGCATTGCAAAGTAATCACACAGTATATTCCAGTGACCTCCTTTTCAACATGATTTTTTTTTCTTGGTTTTTACAAAGTTATTTTTTGCTCTATTAATAATGACAATTAAAATTAAAAAAAAAAAAAGAAACATAGAAAAATGTCTCCACCTGAATAAAAATGAAAATTGGAAATGTTTCCTTTAAAGTTCCTGATTTTAAAAGAAGTTTGCTACATTGTTCCACATATGGCTGTAACACAAGGTTATTAACAACTGCTCGTTCAGATGAGGCATTTTGCACCCAACTGCCTACAATCAGCTAGTTGACTATGAAACTGCCCAATTTCTGTGTGTAATCAAAGTAACTGTGTACACATTTGGCATGTAATTACGTTTCTAAATTGATTAAAATCCAGCCCTGAAACAATTGCAAGCTAAGGCTTGGCTCCAATGATTAGTTCTTAAACTTCTTTCACAAGCTTGAGCAAATAATACATTTGCCAAAAAATGCTGCCAACTCTGAAAGTTAATTATGATAAATGTAACACAGTTCTCTCATCACCAATGTACAGAGAAAGGCTTTTGCCTCTTCTAACTTTATTGTCCATCAAGACAAAGATGGCGCTTCAGGGGTTTTTTTGCCTTTAACAAGGACAGATATGCTCATGAGTGACAGTTAAATTTGTTGGAGGTATTAAATTGCTAATGCTAATGCATTTTACAATCTTCTGAACTGATTGAATATATTAGACTGCCACTCAAAGTCTTAATAAACAATTCCGCACTCTTACTTTAAAATCATCCTGTCAGATCTGGAGGTTTTCTCAATTGGCCTCCATTGTTAATGTGATAGTAGTTTACAAACAAATTACTTTTTTTCTTCATAGGTTGTATCATATGAGACTTTAATGGGTGTTTCTCTTGTTTCTCTTTTTTATTTATTATGAAACAGCTGTGCCAGAGCTTAATGGTGTGGATTTGTGCTTTAAAGCACCTGTGCTTGTAGCTAGACTTCTCCCTCTCTTGCAAATAATCTCTCTCTTATTCATATTTGAATAGATCTTTCTTCTCATTTTAGGATATTGCAAACTCAGCCTTGTGCAACTTAATACACTTTTGAAGAATGATTTCATTATGTTTATTCTAATATAGTGTAATTCCTCCACTGAGTGCCACTTTTGCTTCAGAGACCCATCAGAAGCTCAACAAGTACTGAAGTTTCATGTTTGCAGATGTGAAAAACAGAGGTACTCATTATGGCTAATAGACTTTGACAGAAAAGTCATTAAGAATAAAATATTTTCTCTAATTTTGTAGAAAAAAATAAGAGAAATGAGGAATTCATTTTTCTGAAGTGCATTTATGGAGAAAACAACCTGGATATTTTGATTTTGAGGCTCTCAAACATAAGTAGAGCAGCACTAGCATCAGAGGGTTTAGATTATTGTTTGGATAAGTATCCGGATTTTGATACTTTATCTGTCTGAGTGTTAAATCAATATATCGGATTGTTGCCAAAGAAAAACTTGCAAAGAATTCTACCCTAGACTAGTATTAATAAAACCTCTTTATGTTTTGTTTGTTTTTCCTTATCTGGGTGCTGATGATAGATTTCTTCTGTGAATAGATGCATAAATTATTTGTAGTAGGATCTAAAATCACTGCAACAGACAAATACAAACTGTTCTGACGGCTCATTCCATAATGCACTGCTACTTGCTTAAGAAAGCTTCATTTCCGACTCTCACAATTTTCATTATAGACTTTCTTAACTTAGTTATCCTGAGAGTTAGATAAGTGTTCCCTAAGGCAGATATCTCTTTCTGCATAGATAGCTTTCAGGATTAGGATGAAGGCTGTGAATGAATCACAGAAGAAATAGGACTAGTTGAGACTACCAAGTTTAAGACTAAGAAAAGATCAGTAAGTCAGCTACCTGAGGATGTGTGTTTTCATTTTATGGACATGATGAAGCTTCCATTTTGCGTACGTGTATAACTACCTCAAAGCTATGCAGAGAGATACAAATGTGCCCAAATGTGAAAAATTACCAGGTCACTTACTCAAAGGAGTTAAACTACAATATTTAAACTGAGTTTCTCTCTGGCCTAGAATCCTCAGGGTTGCTAGGGCTTGCCCTACATCTGTCCCACATCCTGCCTTGTAAGGTTCCTGATGATGTCAGAAAACAGATCATCTTAATTTGGTTATTTGCTGTTCAATACCAAAAGTAATTATTCCCTGTGTATTATTGTTTACTTGTTTACAAGTCCAGTAAAAGCAATAATGAAATGATTAAACCTAAGAAAAAGTGAGGATATTGAGCTGGTTTCGACTTTTGTTGTGGTAATTCTACATGATGGTATGTGCAGTACAATTTTCTATTCTATTGTCTAAGAGAATAATTGTCTAATTTTCCCAATAAAAATATTGTAATGAAAAAATGTCATCCCTTCCTGAAACCCTTGTTTTTCTTCCATCTTTAGACCACCATGACTATAAAAATATGTAGAAATATTTGGATCCCTAAATCAACAGGTACTGAAAATTGAGGACTGCCTCTTCAAGCTTGTGTTAGACTCAGCGTCACTGAAGCTGCATCAGATTTCATAAACTGAAGAGCTGTTTGCCTGTCTATCTATCTTTCTATTTGTACATTGAGTATGCTTCTCCACAAAATGAACTGGAATCTTGCATCAGTGTGTAACTAGAGATTAGAAAATATGAATATGTCATAGCTGGCCATTTTCATAGTGCAAACACCAAACACATGAAATATTTTTTAAAGGTTCTAATTTGCTTTTTCTTTCCTACGTTAACATTTCTCAACCTGTCATACCAACTTTTGAGTGGTCACATCTGGTTGAATCAGTCACATCATTTTATATTACCTTATGAACGAAAACATAGCATTACTAATGTTTTTAGGCAAGATATTTTTGTATGTGTTGTGGTTTTGGTAATTGGTGGGATTTTTAGGATGGGCACTGGTCCATGGATGTCTGACCTCTTCTAATTGGCGTTATTTCCAGTTTTTCTGATGTATGATATAAACTGTCTCTGATGGCAGTATAGACCCTGCCACATGATATGTGGGAAATTGTATGGTCCTGGATGAAGAAATATGTGGTTTGGACATGCAGACTAGTTGCTGACAATTGTTGACCACCTAATACATACAGGAATCTTTTTCTATGTTTGGATAGCATTATTTCAGCCTGCTTGCTCCAGATGAGGATTTAAGGTCTTAGTTTCTGTTTGATGAAGCATACTTAGATCCCTGCCTTTCCAGGGGTCAGTAAGGCTTTCTTTGAAAGATTGGCCTGGTTTAGCTAGGACTGATTTTTGCCTTTACTGTCATAGTCTCAGTTTCAGAAATATGAGAAGTTGTGAGTGATTTTTAACCACTGTCTGTCATCAGTGTGACTAGATCCAGCGTACCTGGCATGGCCAAAGATCAGTTCTTACTACTAACCTGGATCCATGGCAAGCTGACAGTTCTTAAGTCTTGGCAGAAAGTGTGGGAGATCTTACGTGCTTTAGAGAGCAAGATAATTTTACGTTAAAAGATGCAATGCCATAACAGTACTTTAGAAAACTTATGAACTTAAAACTAAGAATGTGGTTTTTATGAAATAGGTATTTGTCTAACAAATATTTTTCAGAAAGCAATTACAGAAAAGATAATATGGTAACAGGCACAAATGTAAGACATGGGCAAAACCAGGATGAGACAGACTAGAAAAATTCAATCAAGATACTACCTTTCTGTTTCTTTAATGCTGCTCTCCATTGTCCTGGTTCCCATTTTCTTCATTTCAGCATTACAAGCAGACTGAATTTTTATTTTTAGAAGAGGATGCCAAGTATTTCTTCTGTAGGATTTGCAATGCTATGAACTCCACACAGTGCCTGTAAAAATAAAAGATAATAATTATGAACTGGTATAATTTTCATTACACAGTTATCTTGCATAAATTTCAAGCTGTAACAGCACTGGTCTGCCATTAGTGTGGGATGTGGGAGGAGCTGCTGAAAATGAGCTCCCCAAACAATAGGTTCGTTGGGACAGTAGCTGTAGCAGCTTTCTTAGTTGCCTCATTCCTTGTGGGAACCATTCTGCAGACGCACTACATGCAGAACTCCCACTGAAGTCCTTGAGCAAGTGCATAATTGGGCCCTAGTGCACACTTTAACACATTTGTTTTCATTACCATGTTTACTATCTATGTTTTGGAAGTGTCAGTTATGCTGTGCTCCATGGCTCTAAAACCACAACGCGACAGCAATGTTTTATATTTCTTTTTGAAACAATAATTTAGCAATTATTTTTCCCCTTATGTGTATGTTCTTAGAAAGTACCTCTGCGTGTTCCAGAACAGTAAGCAAAGTCAGCACTTTTGTGCAGCATTTTGAACCTCTTATGCTTGTAAACCGTATGAAGTGGTAAAGAGTGGATTCTTCTTTCAGTCTTTGCAGGCAGTTGAAAATAAGAAACACACCTTTTCACAGAGAAGTCTTTTTTTTATAAAAAATCTATTGCTAAATTTACTAGCATTTATGGTTGGCATTTCAGTAGACTTTTATATTTTTATACATGATAACTTTTATCTTGTTTTTTCCTTTAAAGAAAGTGGATACTAAAAATTACATATTGCCGTTCTTCATATGCGTTCTATGTGAAATCTTAAAATATAGTCTTTGAAAACCTCACTACTGAGTGTAAAAGGGAAGGGATTTAGCCCATATCTTTCTTTCACTGAAGAATAACTAATATACTATTGTTATTTTTTGACTGAATCAGCGGTTAATGAGAAATATTTGCAGACGGCACACAGCAAATCAATAACTTTGTTTCTCCTGCTAATCTTCCCTATACAGATAATCAGCCTTTAGAGGACTGAGAATTTGGGACTATTAGAAGATAAGGATGAAGCGCTGACAGCTTACTCATTTCCTCATGCAAAAATATGTTAGGTCATTTTTTGCATGTGAAATATGATACGGATATATCATCGGCATTTGATAAATAGAGAGGTTTTTAAAAATTGCATCTGAAATACTTGACATGCAGTACAGTTTTTGAAAATGATAAAATCATAATTGTAAAAAAGACCTGCAGTATTGCCAATCAGATTCTTGCTGTTATGTGCACCCTGGCACATATATCTTACTGTCCCCCTGCAGAAGAAGGAATGAGCATAAAGAAAAGAGCAATTTTCCTGCCGTAAATTGGAAAGTCTGCCAACCAGCTAAGTGATCTACCATCAATCAGTGTTAAATTCTCCTTAGCTGCAGAAAATTCAAGAACTATTACTGAGAGATTTCACACAGTGACTAATGGTATATGACAAACACATTTAAAATCTGCATAGACCAGCATCGGTTTAAAATATAACATGAATAATAAACAATTCCAAAGATATCCTGGTGTGCAAAATAAGATATAATCTCCTCAGACACATATTGTACATAGAAGATTACCATTCTAGAAATGCATTCAATATCAATACAGAACAAAGTCAAGTATACAATATGACTTTATTCGGAATAGCATCTTTCATACAATATATGCTGCAATGTTGCATGTATTCAAGCAAGACTGTACAGCAAGATGGCTAGGTTATAGTATAAAGTAAAGATGACAGCTGAATAAAACACTGGGCTGACTATACAATTACTTTACGCACATGAGGAGCCCCATTAAGTAATATTGAAATCTTGAGGTGAGGAAGGTCTTCTCTTCCACCATGTCATTACTGAAGCCACAACTAATGCATCTGTTCCAGATGGCAAGCATTCAAATGAATGTGAGATAGTGTTGTTGCTTGCATACTAAGCTGGCCATTTCTCAGTGCAAAGATTCCACTCATGTCTGTTTCGTTTTCCTTTAAAAACATATTCTTTAGTTGCATAATATGGAAAATATTTATAAGAAAGTAATATATTAGCTATTAAAAGCTGCCTGCACTTCTAGATGAAGAACAACACATAAAACTGGAGGCATTTGTCCTAGATTTGCATTTTCAAGCATTTAAGAACATTTAGTTTGTTCATTTTCCAGATTTATACTTTTGATTTAGAATATAAAGTCCATCATTCTGACAACGGCCTTTCTGGCACACAATGGTCTTTTTTTCTTTCTTTCTTACTGACAAAAGTGTGTTACACAGAAGTCAGAGGGAGTGTCAGGTTTTATTTTATTGGGGATAGTATCTGTTATTTTGGGCTTTGTCAAGCCCTGAAGGAACCATAACAACTTAGGGCAAAGGTGTCTTCACTTTGAATGGACACATACTCTGAAAGAAATAGAAATTTGTAAGTCAAAGCAGCCAGGGCACGGCATGCCATACTGAGAATACAAGCAGTTCTAATAATCAAGTGAGATGGAAACCCCTGAATAAACGTAATCGCACCAAACAGCTTCAGGCTGAAGAAAGGCTTTCCCTATTCCCAGCAGGCATAAGATAATCAAGAAGGAAGAATAACCAAATAGTTTAAATGTGTTTAGGTGCAATGTCTGTTAAGTCATGCTGTGATCTCTCAAATATTAGTCTGACAGTATGTCTCCTCATCCATCCTTCTGCCTCCCAAAATTTAAGTATTCACAGCTACTTTGCTTAAAAACTTTAAATGCTGAGACTATCCACCTCTGAATTGTGACTTTCTGAATCATTCAGGGATCAGCTTATCTAATTTTGTCTCCTCTGAGCTCAGATATCTCATATTTAAATGGGATAAAGTGCTGTATATGTTAAAGACAGGACAGACACAAGTCGAGAAGTCTGTTTCAATGAAAATTACAGGTAATACAATAAACAGAGCTATACCTTGTGCTTGAGCAGTTTCTATACCAACAGAAGCATAGTGTTGCTTGAGCTTAATTCTACAAGAGCAAACAGTCTATACATAGTACTCAGAAAGCAGAGACTAGGTCAGTCAGAATAAACAACAATACTTAAATAATCATCCCATTAGCTGAATTATAGTAATCACTCAGTGATTTGATCCTACTATACAGCATCGTTTCCATTTATAGAATTGCTAACAAGAAATCGGAAACAGGACAAACAGGAATTTGCATGTTATCATCATTTGGTGCCATTCTGACTAACTCCATGCAAGCATGTACCCATTGGGGATGTAGGGAAGATACAAGGAAAAGATAGTTTGAAAATTTTATTAGTAGAAAAGATTCCAGGTCTGCTGAATGCCATTAAAGACCTCTCTGTGTTACTCCAGCACCTTAAGTACTTGCTCTGAAGGCTCTGGGACTTCTTGTAGGAAAAGCAGGGCCAAGCATATAAAAAATATAGCCAAAATCCATTTATGATAGCACACAAACTCAGCATTGAAAGAAGCCATAAAGTTTATCAGATAAATTGTATTTCCAATTGTTGACTTTTCTCAAAGAAAAAAAAAATTATTTTTAAAAAGTCAAAACTAAAGTAAAAGTAAGAGTATAGCAAGACAGATGACTAGGCAGAAGGATATTTGCCATTTGTTTTGTGCTCTCCTCTACTGTTAGCAAAAGCCTCTGATGTATTATCATCATATTATCTTCCATTGTTTTTAATAGGGTTTTTTATGAGTAAGGAATTTATGGCTCTATGCAAATATTCTGTGAAGCTAGCAGCAAAAGAAAGTGCTATTTACACTGAAATTCATGTACTAACTAAAAAGCATTAACAATAGCAATTAACAACAATGGAGATTGTGCTGTTTCCATCTGTATTTTGCAATATACAGCAAATGATAGTCACTCAGCAATACATTAATTTGCTAATGTTCTTCAGTTAAAATATACAAGTTGTTCTATTTATTTTAAAGCACTTTTATCAAAGCAGTCCAAATCCCCAAATCCTGTCTGCTAAATAATTAGAAATCATTAAGGATATGAGAATTCACTCCCAGCCCTGAGCAAAGTACTATTTCCCTAAGAGGAGTTCCAAAAAAGACTCAAGACACTTTGGATTTTCTGTTATTCCAGATGGAATAGAAAGGACAATCTTTTGCATCAAGGCCATTAGCAGATTCAGGTATTCCTCTCTTGTGCTGTCCAGATGTATGAATGGGACCCACCACCTTTTTGTAGGACAGAGAGAGAGAAAGATACAGAGATATGGGGGGTGGGGAGAGATATACAGACCTAGCAAGAGAAGCTTCACCTCTCATCCTCCTTTCTCCATACACAGGGTACAGGTGTGTGGAGGAAGGTCTTATGTGTCTTTTCTCTCCAGCTCAAACAAATATACTCAGCAGCTGAACACGTTTTTTCAGAAATAGCAAAACTCTGCGTTATAGAATTTCTAGGAATAATCAGATAGTACAAATATATTTTGCTTATTTTTAAATCCTCAATTATAAGGAAACTTTCTCCAGTTCTAAAGAACAGAGTAATCTATAAATCTGTGAGAATCGTGACAGGTCCCTCTCCAACAGTTTATGTACCTGCTTCATCTCTACCTATAGAGCAGCATCCAGGTGGATAATAGTGTCTTCATATCCTTCCCAAGTGACCTTGCAGATACCATTAACCTAAATGAGATTAGTCACTGGAGCTGTGCACAGTTGCTTTTAGCAGATGCAGCCACAGCAGCAGCACTTATCAATAAAAGACGCTTGTTGAAGAGAGATAGCCTGGATTTGGAAGTTTTGAAGATGATCATAAGGACATATGGTATCTGAATTTCTGAATACGCCAGAGACAGGCTGGCATAAGGACACATATCAAAAAACGGAAAAAGCCTCTATGAAGAACGCACATTTTCATGTTCATTTTTGTAATACACTGCAAGTGTTTACACAGAAGCCTCTCATTCACGAAAGTGAAGTTTATTACTATCAATCACAGAAACAGCAAACAAAAATGCTGAGATTTTATGTACAGTGCTTCAGTCTGAGGGTTTTAACACTTCTGTAGGCAGCAGTAGTTATTTTACTGGCAAATGGTGTCATTGGGAATATGTTGATCATCTGGCTAAGTTGTAACATTCATAAAATATCAGCATCCCAGCTGAAAAACAGCCATAACAACACAATGAGGCAGGTTTTCCTTTGCACATATTTAAACATTTATGCTGAGGTACTAATTGCCACTGTAGAGAGTATCTTTTCTGTGGAACAGGAGAATCATGCATGAATGAAGTTCCAAGGTTACCGTTAATGCAAAATCAAACGATCACTAAGAATAGATTTTATTTTCCCAGCACCTTTCCCAAGTCAGGAAGGTACTGTGGACACAACTGTATTTTCTGCACTTTGAATGAATTTGAGAAAATCTAAAGAAAAGCTTAGAGTCATATCATATTAAAATGAATTGCAAAGTGCAAAGGTTGCCCAAACCTCTCCTAAGGTCAGTGAAGAGAGACACTTCAGAAAGCAGTGGAACTACCTAAGACCTGAATTATGCTCTGAAGATGTCTGGCTCTTTCCTTTGTGTAGAATAAGAGTTTCTGAAACTATTGTTCTTACTTAAACACCTATGGTAGTTACAGAAGGTTGGGATTAATCTAGAACTTTAGATGACCTCTAGGGGTCCCTTCCAACCCAAAACATTCTATGATTCTATGATTCTATGAACTTCAAGAACAAGGTCTTCTCAAAAAAATCCCAGGATGTGAATTAATATCATAGCTAGTATCTCTTTAGCCTAGGGTTTAAAGCATCACCTGCAAGTGAAAATGATGGATTAAAGGTCTTTCTTTAAACAGAACAGTAGGCACAAGTAGCTGTGATGACAGCTTATATCAAAATGCACTAATTATTGGGCTGCAGGGTAATATGCACTCCTGTTCTCTTTCTCTGTGCCTTACCGAGTATTTAATTATTCTATGTAAAGTGAAATAGCTTCAACAGCGTGGAGAGCAGGATGAAAATCAATCCTGTAAGTCCTTAATGGTAGGGTGGGTTCAAATGTTGTCAGGCAGAGGAGGAAACTGAAATTAGAACTGCTAGAAACTGATCAATTATCTGATCAGTTAAATTAAGTGGAGAACTATGTAGAGTGTACCTCCTTTTCTGAAAACACCTATGGGATCACTTCAAAGAAGGGGAGATCTCTTTACTTTGTGAACCCAAATAGGTTCTGGGTTTCCTTTTAACTATGGAAAATAGTGTTAGAAATATCTTTTAACTACCATACAAGTTTGCAAAGATAAAAAAGACATACATGCATACACTGTCATCCTCCAAAAAATTTAAATCTAAACTAGATTTAGTTATCTCTGGGGGCAATGCTTGGGCTGCCAAATGTTAAATAAGTACCAATGAGTTTCCAGTTTGTGCTGTAGAGCTATGCATGCCAGTATTCAACACCATAGGTGATGACCTCTCTGCCAAGAGGAAGTTAAATTTTGTGTTTGCCACAAGCATCTAAGGGCTGTTTGGGAATTCATCTACCAAAACCAGTAACAGAGTATTCAGTCTTTTCTTAATCAGCAGATATTAACACATTGGTATAACTAAAAGAGAGAAGAACAGGGATATCTCAGCTGCCAGTCCGATAGCTAGCTAGGCTATCTGTGCTCTTGGTCCTTTCTTGCAGTTCTGAAAGGCGCCTGCTGGCATTTCTGTGGAGGTATCTACTTCCCAATTTATCTGACAGGTGGTTAGCTATTAACATAAATAAAAGTTGTGACCTGTCTGCCACTTTCAATAACTCAAGTGCTATATCGCCAATCTGTCATGTCCTTGGCAGCCCTTTGTTTATTAGTAAATGCATTATTCATTAGGAAAATTTGTTAGGAAAATGTGCCTTAATTTTAATCATTTTAACTGTACTCCACTATTATCCCTTTAGCAGCATTTTTCTTTGTTTTACTCCAGCTGTTTCAAGACCTAGATGGTGACTTGGCTGATACACCACTAGATGGGAACATGAGGGAGGATGGCACTTTGTTGCTGTCTTCAAAGCTGTGAAAGCTCTTCAAGATGTGCAGAGATAAAGAAGGTTGTACGACTAACTCCTTTCATGACGGTGAAATGGGCGAGTGGAAAAATAGGGAAGAGGAGACAAATAAACTATCCACTATAGCCAAATTAATCCTGCATGTTTAAATCTGAAATAAAAATAATACCTTTGGGAGTTTAGAGAGGCACTGTGACTCACACATAGTTCTCTTCACTGGGGCTGCTTACTCATTGCTCCTTATTCAAAATGGTGCCTTCTCCCTTCTTCCCCTCTGCACTGCAAAAACTGATTTATCCCTAACAAGGAATAAGCACTACCAGTGTTCCACACAATCAGATAAAACCTGTATTTATACTCTATTCAGTGTATAAAATTTACTCTTAGAATTCTTAAAGACTTAATAAAGGCACTAGTCCTTACAGCAGCAGCAGTCCTTGAACAAGATGCTAACCCTTCATCCTTTCTGGAACAAATAAAAGGTCCTAAAGAAATATACTGAGCATAGATTGAGCTTCCATGAGTTAGCATTGCGGTAGACATTCTGTTTTCATGTGAGCTTGGATATTTCTTATGTAAATGGTATTGAAGTGCTCGTAACACCTGTTATTATGGCAGAATTTATGCAAGTTAATAAAACAGTAAAGCCACTAACAAGATATCATAGCATAATGTTGAATAGGGGAATTACCATTATAAAATTTGATCAAATGGACGTGACAGAAATTAGGAAGTAACTCTTACATACTGGAGGAAGATAAACAAGAGTATGTATGCAAGACTGATCCTGATGTGTGTGGGATCAGATGAGGCATAATGGCTTGTCAGTTAAAGTTATTTCAACCAAAGATTCGTTCCCAACCAGCCATCTATCTTCCATGCAGTTTGGATCACATTATTTTAACCTCAAAGTTCACCCTTTGGATTGATAAGTCTGGCTACCTGAGGATTTTGGAAGGTGAGTAATTTGTTTTAACCATCTTCCAGACAGTTTTTTAAATAGTCTTTCATACTGGTGAACTTTGTACACTGTACATTTTTCACTCCTGTGTTGTCCATTTGTTTGCTCCTGTTTTGCTAGTGAAGTGTGACTTTGCAAAGAGAATGTCAGAGACTAATGGCAAAAGTGCTTGCTAATTACTATTAAAACTCCCATGTCTAAAGTCACTTAAGGCAACAAAACTTATGGGACATGAGTCAAATTAACAGGCAAATATGCCAGATCTTAACTGAGGGGATATTTTTTTTTTTTTTCTGCAGGCTTTGCTCTGTCTTTAACTGAATTCTGGAGGACAGAATTTCCAGTTGCTGTGCAAACTGTCACACTGAGAAAGATCGCCTCTTGCACTCCAGTCTTCTGCTCTATAAAATAGCAGCCTATTTTTCATGATTGCAACTTTTGTTAGCTGCACCACTGAGATGTTTTTCTGGCACATTATTCAGGGAGATGTTACTGGACAGGTGCTTAAGGAATTTTGAGGTTAAATTCAGAGTTAAAGGAAGAGAGAGAGGCAGAAACTTTCTCTTACCAGTTGTATAAAGAACCCAAAATCTCATCTGACATTAGATGAATAAAAAAAAAAAAAAAAGGAAAGTTAAAAGGATGTAGGATAGCAATGCAGTTCTCAAGTACTGGTCCTGCTCAGTTTAAGCACTGTAAATTCATGTCAATTGTCAATTAACCTTGCCTGTTTAAATACAGAGATGGGCAGATGACTGTTCTTTAATTTTTGCTTTTTTCTAGTTCAATTTCAGAAGTTGATTTTCAATGTACGAACATAATAGGAACTACATCGGGACAAACCAAAGGTCTTTCAAACCCCGTGTCCCACGTCTAAAAGCAGCTGACACAGAGCAAGCACACAGCAATACATTCCCAGGTATTTTTCAGCCTCAAATAATTTTAGCTCAGGGGTGTCCTGTGACAGGGATTCACAGCATTTAATAAACTTACATAATTTTTTCTTCCGCATTTTTTTCTTGTTGTCTTTAGCATCCTTACAAATTATTAACTTCCCTCTGAATGCTGCAATTTCCCCCACAGTACTAGTGACTAGTCCAGTTGTCTGGCAAGGAGGAAGTGAGAGCACAGCTTCAACCTCACCTTTTTGGTGGGAGCAGAGAGTCTGCAGGGAATTACTGCAGCCGTAATCAGTTCTCTGGGCATGTGGGAAAAGCTACAGAAAGCTGTTTCTCCATGGGGGAGCCAGTTGCAGCTTTTCTCCAAGTCAGACTAGGCTACATTGTAAGAAACTAGACTTAACAGAATGACAAAAGAAGAAGAAAGACAGTGGAAAGGTGGCTGTATTTGCTATGAGACTAAAGATCAGGTTACCTGTATAGAGTAAACAAAGAATTATTAAGCAACAGGAACATGCGATGGAAATTGCTTCAAAAGTTACCAGATGGCAAAAGCTGTAACTTACTTTTCAGCAGTCCTGCCAAGAACTGAAGTGAATGCAACATAGTACAATATCATTTGTAGAAAAACACAAAACCAGAGAATTCCTGCCATAATCGTTCCATGATTCAGCAATTCACCCAGCTAACTGCTCCCAATCACACATAAACTCAAATAAATTTGAGAAGAGACTCACATACATGCCATATGTTAGGATGAATGTAAACCCCCAAGGATATCATTGGAAAGCTCATAACAACTGTGCAGAATTCAAGAAGGAAAAGAGTGAATACAAATTTGCAATATCTGTTTTTAAGAGGAAGGGCATGGGGAGTAGGTTTTTTAAGTTCACAATTAACTTGCAGCAAGCAAATGCATAGCTCTTCTTCCTCAGGATTACCATAAAGTCAGTGGAGCAGCTGCCTAATCCATGGGCAGATAGAAAATAGGAAACTCTGAAAACGAGACAGGTTAATGCTTCAAATTTGCGTAACCAAATACCCAGGGGCTAACTCTGCCACAGTCACTCAGGGGGAACACTTTCTTCCTCAACACAGAATACTTCTGCAGTCGCTGATGATGTAACTCATAGAACCCAAGGCCAAATTCAAATCCGAGTTACACTTTGTGAAATTAGGATTCACCACTTTCAGTTCCTTTGAATCACTCTTAATTTACAGTGGCATAACAGATTAGAATCTGGCCCCTCGAGTTTTAATACCTGTTTAGATTTAGACAGTAGAAGAGCTTTAGCTTAAGACAAGAGCTATTAATTCACTCATCTTTATTCACATATAAAGGCTGATATATGTCTTCATACATTTATGTACAAGATAATGCAGCTAAAAAGTATTCAGAATGTGCATAAAACTGCAGGAAGGGATAGCAGATGATTTTTAATTCTTTTTTAATAATTACAATTAAGCATACAACTATATGATGATATACAGTGTATTATTTCCCTGTTTTTCTCTTTCATCAGTTTTTTACAAAAGCTTAAGGGGATAATTGTTCTTCTGGTGCATGTATTAAATTTACCAGCAGTTTGGTTTTGAGACTATTCGTTCCCTGCAGAGTCTTCAACACCATTTTTTTTAAAAGCAATATAAAACAATTATAAATTCCCCATGTAATTAAGTTCATTATAGTAATATGCTCATCTGATCTGAGTCCACTGCTAGCCATCTTGCTTTTCATATTTCAGGTTCTGAATTTTGTTTAAATTCTTTTTCGGGGAAGGGGAATCTTTTCTTTCTCAGAGTACAGCATGGAATAAAAGATGAAGAAAACACATTCATTGTTAACTACTGGTTTCGGAGGAAACCTTTTTTAACTGCAACCCCCTGACAGAAATTCACACCTTCATATAGTAAATGCAAGCCTCCTAAAAAGTAGTTTTACTTTTTTTAATTCTCCTTTTCTCACCCCTTTACAAGTGGTCCTGAGACTCCCAGAGGACGCTGACCAACAACTTGAAAATAACTGCTAGTCCAAATCCCTGTTCTTGTTTTTTGGACTGCTCACTATTTTCCCTGTTTTTTTCATGACCCAAGCTCTGGTTGCATCCTTAATTTCACTGACAAAAGGGAACGAGAATATTCACTACTGTGTTTGAAGTAATACCTAACATTTTTAAAGCTCTGTTGGAAATGTAACAACTGTCTTTTATTAAGAACTAAATTCAGCTACCAAATAAATACAAGGAAGAATGTTCTGACTTAAAAATTGCTT
>NW_009259989.1:119565-139923 GCF_000687185.1 Egretta garzetta
CCAGGAAAGTAAGAGGTGCTATATAATGAGAACAGTCTCATTGGCCTTCAGATTGCAAGATAAGACATTGTACTCTTAGCTGTTTAGAAGCGATTAACCTTTTTTATGAATACTGCAGTATGTATGATCATACACTTCACATGTTGCATCCAACTCTAAGGAGCAGAGAAGACTGGGCAATGACCCGTCCTTAACAGTATGTGGTCTATAATAAAACCTCTTAAAATATTATGCCTTTACCCTTCGCCTGTGTTTTCTTTTACCAAAAATGGTGATATACAAAGACATGAGACAGGGTTTCCATCAGGGTTTCAATGAGTGCCTCATTTGTGAGGAACGGTGAGAGGCCAGAAAAGGGAGTCAACCTGCTAGGGCCAGATCTCTGATTCATTTAAATAAAGCAGATGATCCCTCACGCTATTATGACCTGATGCTACTCAGTATTCGCCAAAACAATAAAGGGAAACAACCCAAACTGGAAATAAAAGAGTAGATACAATCTGGCATCACTACTCTTATTTTTACAAAAATTTACCTTCTATGTCATGTTCTGGACCTAATCTGACACTCATCGACTTACTGTTTTTTGTGTTTTGAATTCCCTAAAAAAAAAAAAAAAATGGAACATGGAGAAATAAAAATATTTGGGCTTTCATTCAGACAGCTGCAGCTAGGAAAACCACTGGCCAAAGACATGATTTAATTCTGACATTGTCATCCTGCCAGAAAGAAAGAGAAGCTAGAGGGCACAATATGGAGCCAGAGATTACTACTAAACTGATACTTCCTTGAATTAAGATGGATTAATTTTTCAAGCAGAAGAACTATTATTGCAGTAGTATCGATAGAAAATATAACTCTCAAATTAGGCAGGGATTCCAGAATTACAGGACTGCTTGACCCAATTTTCAAATGCAGGATTGAAACCGTATTTGTGGAAATGTAGGCTATGTACAAAAACATCAGGTGATATTCTGATATAAGTAATATATCATTTGTTATATCTAGCAGCCGCTACCTTGTCACCCTCTCCACTTTCAATCATCACAGGTTGAATACTTGTCAGGGATCAAAATATTATCTGTATCTCTCAAAACATAAGAAAATGAGGGAATATTTATACTTCTAAAGACCCTAAAAGACAAGGAAAAAATGTTTCACTGGCATTTATGGGCATCATTAAGCACAAACATTTTGCCATCAATACTGAACAGCCTATCACTAATGAGACAAAATCAGTCTGCCTTTCTACCTGTTGAAGAACATTGTCATAAAGATCAGGGCACAAATGAATTCCCTTTATCTGTATGCTCAGACAGTTGCCTGGGGGCTAGTTTTATGATAAATGCAGCCTATATTGTTCCACGCACACGCAGCAGTATTATGGTATGTGACAGGCTGAATGACTATGAGTACAGGCAGTGGGCAGTATCTTGCATCCTTCAAAATGCAAAACTCCTCTTGACAACATATATCCATCCCATTGGTTTACTTTCAAGAAGGAAAGAGGAGTTAGATGGAAAGGATGAAAGAAAACCACAAAAATGATTCCGTACAGGCTTGATGGATTTCCTCCAGAGCAGATATTCTACTCCTTGGTCTAATAGGGTAGCACAAGCTCTCAGAAATGATGAGACCAACTGGAGTAAATACATTTTATTGTATTTAATTATTGTATTTAATTATTGTATTTAATTTAAGAAAAGTAATACATTCTGGGTTCTTTTATTTCCTTCCTGGAATATTTGGGTTCACTGACGGTCTGAGTCTCAGGGTCAGATTAAAAATTGAATGCAGGCAGAACCTATGCATCTAAATGCAAAATTCTAACCCAGGAATTTTTACATCCAGCTGCTACCTAATACTGGAAATGCCTAATTTCTTCAGATGCATGTCCTTCTAAATTTTCATTTCTTTCTTTGAATGCCCAGGACTGCTGTGACTTGAGTTCAGCACCTAAACCCTACGTAAGCCCCATCAGAATAAGAAACCAGTCTTTTTTCTTTGGCAAAGTCCCACAGGGGATTCAAAATTCCAAGGCACCTCTAGAACTCACTCAAAAAACCCAGAAGTGACTATTTTCTTCTAAAATGTGTTGAGAAGTATGGCATGCCCATGTTTTATATTGATGAGGGCACCACCAGTCTGGAGCTCCTAGGAGCATGCCAGAAGCAACATTTGTAATAAACTGCACTGTTTACAGAGGCTGTGAGGAGTTTCATACCATCCTTAGGGGTTATCTTACTCTCCCTATGTATTAGCTAGAAAGCCAAAGTGTAGGTCTCTGGTTTTGTTTGAAGACAGGAACTTAAATTCTTACCAAGTTCTAGCCTTCTCTTTTGCCTTTTTTTTTAATTTAAGAAAACTTAATCAGAAAGAATAGCTCCGATGTTTACAGTACAGTTCAAATCGCAATTTTGTCAAGGTATATCCTATTAATCTATCACATATATGAATATACCAAAATTGGAATAATGCACTTGCAGTAACCCTTCGGATTTATTGATCTCTAGCCTTAACTGCCTGTACATTCTCCCAGTTTATCTGCATGGTGGAGGAAAGTACCCTCAGTAAATACCAGTTTGCCAAACAAAATGCTTCATGGAACTGAGATGGCAGTGACATTCTAAAAAGAAAATAATTGAAATGGCTTGTTATAATCAGAACAAAATATTTACTTTTAAAATTTTTACAATCATGTTAATTGTTGAAACATTTGTATTCAATATAATTGAAACAAATGGGTTGCCGTTAGAGGAATATAGTATTTCAATGACGTGGAATAAAATGCTCCAAAATGGTTCTCTTGCAACCAATATGATTTATGTTTTGTTGTCATTCAAAATGAAACTCAATTTTCAATATCAAGTCAGAAGTTTCATTTTTTAGCCATTCTCATTATCTGGTCCTAAAAGAAATGTAGAAATGCTATAGTTGTGAGATGTGCCTTCAATATATATTGGTGGGAAGAGTTTACTACAGCAAATATGATTTGAATGTCTCAGACACTTTTAATGATCAGCTGTTTAGATCAGAAGATTGACTGCGGCTGCTGTAGATTGCTCCTGCTCAACATTAATACCTCCTTCCTCTCCTCCTTCCCTGAATTCTCCACACACCTATCCATCTTTCACTTGCAGGGGAACCTTACACTAATTACACTTCTCAGAGCATTAAGAAGATAGAGATAGATTTATTGAGTGAACACACTCAAGGAAGAAACGGTTGGGAATGCCTCACATTTGTCATTTTTTTTCCAATTATTAAGAGCGTGTGATCAAATTGTTTCTCAGAATGTGCATGTTAGCATTCTCCAAAATATTTTATAGGACATTGTACTGTCATTGTAATAATAATAATAATAATAAAAAAGTCAAAATAAAAAAGTAAGCATCTTTAAAAAATGTAAGAAAAAAAGTCACAACGTAAGTAAAAAAAGTGTGATAATAAAAAAGCAATGTCATAATAAAAAAGCTTATTGTAACACACGTCTGTCTGACTGCCTTCAGCAAAGCACAAATGCAGATAAAATGAAGTTTTCCCATAATTACAGAGATATAGAATTCATTTCCTATCCCCACTGAACAGAGAAGCGTCACTGATTTATTTACCATTATGCCACTGTTTGTAATATTTGGACCAGGGTATCTAAGTCCCATAAGCTTCCTAAAAACTCCTAATAAGGATATATCTTTCCAGAGATTAAGTTATCAGTCTCCTGGAAAAAAAAAAACAACTTATTCTGATAGTGCTCTTTAAGAGGACATTGTATCACTAGTATGGGAATTAGGTGATTATTTTATCCATTGCAGGAAAATTATCTTCAGAAGTAGAACAATACATCAAAAACTATCTGAACACCTGACATTTCTTTATTTTTACTTTAAGGCAGCCAAGGTTGGCACTGCTTGTGCTGTAAGCCTGAACACCCAGGTCATGAAGCTGAGGTGACTAGAAAAGAAGAATCTGCCAAATGTAGGAGTGAAATGTGATGTGAAATAAAAAATATACTTTAAATTAAAAGTATTCATCCCTTCTCCAAAAGCAAATAAAATCAAGCTGGAATCACAAATGTAATTAAATACCCATATGTATACAAATAGTAGTAACTGGGTATCTGAATAGCATCCATCCACTTGGGTATTAATCAGTTCACCTGAGTTTTTATATACAAAGGAAAACAGAAAAGAAAAGAAGGCTTCTACATTTACTAATGGTATTTGCAAACATCATCCCAACATATTAGAAATACAAAATTAACTCAGAGTTATTTAAAATCTGTATCCAGTTTACTCACTTTACATAAATTTGCATTATTTGTTATTTTATTGCCTAAAGTTGAATGTGTCACTTGTGGATTATTTAAAGTCACCGGAAACATGCCATATTTAGAAATATTGAAGTGTCCCAGAGCACATCTCTAATTGAATATTCTTTCTGATATTCATGAATGATAAATGGTAGGCCCCTAGCCACTTATTGCTGAATTGCAGATTTCCAGAAGAAAAAGAGGTTATGTTATCACTGTTTACAAGATCAAGTTTTGTGCAGTAATCAAGATTTTATCTAAGAAAGGGTCATTCTCTAGAGATATGCCCGCTTAACATCAGTAATAGACTGATTAATGGTCTGACTGGGCAGCAAAATCAGGACAAAAAAAAAAAAAAAAAAAAAAAAAAAGACATGCTGTTCCTGACACACAAAAGCAAACCCAAACGTGAATACTGTTAAGAGGTGTGTTTTACACTGACAATATAACAAAGCTCTGATATACTAAGATGAGGACAAATGCTGAAAAATTCAAGGGAAGCTTCAATAAAAGGGCATCAGCTGGAGACTAATGAAAGATACTGAGAATAAAATATTGTGTAGCCTTCGTGTATTTTGACACCTCATTTAATCTGTGTCTAGTCCTCCCTTTGGGAGGGACAGCTGATGTGACCTTAAGGTTTCCTCATCACTTGCACTGCACTAATTTCCTGAGTTCTGCTGACAAAATATGGGCTTCCTCAGTGGAGATTTCCAGTATGATACAGAAATGACTAATAGTTAAATGTCACAGATAAAACGTTTTCTAGACATTTTCTAGTACAACACAAACATGGAAACACTGTGGCTGGCATTGATCTATCTGGTTCTCAATATCTCTGCTATTCTTCCTTGCACTTTTGTATCCCCATTCATAAGCTACTGAACAGGATGGTGAAGAAGGCGTCAGAGTGCTAGATCCTATGTATTCTGGAACCTGTAATTTACAACTTTAAGTGTGTTCTTCAAAGGAAAAGCCTTTTGTATTCCTGCTCTTGTACTCAGGTAAGACATTTGTACCCTTTCTGTCATCCCTTTCTGAAAAATGTATCAAAGCAAGACTGTCCTGCAAAAGGAATGAATAAAAAAGGACCTGTAGAATGGGGATACTGAGAAGTGCACACAGAATGATTCTAATATCTCATAACTTCACTTTAGAAATCAGTGAAAGTTTTGGTGCATGTTAAGGCAAGAGTTTATGGAGAGACTCCAGAAATATTCACAAATGACATCATTACAGGAATCCTTCATACAACTGAAAGTTCAAACAGCAAGGACCCTACAAAAATGCCAGGCTTTACAAACAGTTTGCCACTGAGCCTAATTGCTTTTGTTTCATATCTTTTAAGCTATCTGCAAGTACCTCAAAATTTTCTGATTATTTTTCTTGAGCTTGCAATAAATAGGAAAGAAAGGACACTTAGATACTGACTTTCCAAGAACAGTTTTTCCTCTGTAAATGCACTGAATGATGCTATCATGTAAATGTTTAAACTATTGCTGTGCTATGCTCTTTCTCTTCAGAAGTTTACTCAAGTCATGGAAAAGGAGTTACTGTTTATGAACATCACTGTATGTATGTGTGAAAAAAAAGAGAACTTCCAATTTGGTGAAGCCCTTATCAATACCACCAATGTTAAGAGACTTCACAAGGTTATGTCTGGACAGTAAGCACCCTTCAAGGCTCAAAACATTAAGAGATCAGAGAGCAATATGCACTTGACTGCAATGTATTTACAAAAATGTATAGCCATCTGTATTTAGTTTGTATCTCAGAATTCACACTTTTCATTTTGCTGTGGCCTGGAAATTCCACTTTTTTTTTTTTTTTTTTTTCCTTTATGGGTTTGTTTTGTTTTTGTTTTTTTTTTGTTAGACTCTTATTTTCCATTCTCTACAAGTCCAAGTACAAGTTAACATTGTTTGCAACTGCCTGGTTAAGTGATGGGTTTTGCTGACAGAGTTTAAGTGAAAGGAGTTTACTTTTTCATTGATATAATTTTGAAATTCTGTAGTAAAATGCTGATTAAAGAAACAGAGTAAACAAAGCTGCAGAACCATCTAGGGCTGTCAGGAAATTCCTGGAAATGCTGTGGATGTCCACTCAGATGAACCCAAACATATTTACTAAATTCCCATCATTTTTTATTCCCATCCCTTTAACAAGGTACAGCAGGTATGTTTAGAATTACAATTTGACAAGCAATCCTGTTATTATTAAGCCTGAAGAGTATTTAATCAAATCTAATTTAAACAATATTAGACGTGCGTGGTAGCAAGTTCTGAAAACTAATCTCTTCTCAAGATCCATACTGCTGAGGCAGTGGCTTAAAGGTGTCAGATTAAAAAATGCTTTGCTAAAGTATTTGAAAATCTTACTTTAATTTAGATGCCTATTTGTTGCATTTCCCTGTTTTTGATCTAGGCTAGAACTGTCACATAAATACAATAAAATCTGTATTTCATCTTGTTATGATCAGGGAATGTGTGTGTGAGAGAGACACGGAGAGAATGGTCTTGATCCCCTTAGGCTGAAGTACATACTGCGGCCCTAGCATTTATTAGGCCTTTATAATGTACTTTGCTGGATTTATTATCTCCACCTCCACCTACTTCTGCTTGACGAGAACAGTCCTAAAATTGCCCTTAAAAGAAGACAATCATGATTCTTAAAATAGAGCATCCTTTCACAGCAAATCAAAAGTGGAGAACAATAGTGAGGGGGTTGTCTTTCCAACCTTACTGTGTGAAGTTTTCCTGCTGGAAGCTTTAAATGAAATAAAAATCAGCCTTTACAATGAGCCTTTAGAGATAATAGCATTAGGCCAGGACTTTGTTGGGTTGCCTCCTTTTAACTTGTCTCTTACTAGGCTAAATGAAGAAATAGCCTGATTGAGGGAGAACTAACTTTATCCAGGTTACAAGACAGAGAACCACATCTAACAGTCATAGCAGAAGGTGGCAGTGACACATAGACTGAATTATTTTCTTAGATCTCTATGTGGTCTCTTCTGGCTGAAGTGAATGCCTCCCCTTCTTGAGTCCCTGTATAACTGAGATGACTAGCAGGGGAAAGAAACATGGGTCACTTTGTAAGTTACTTATTCTCATCACTGGTTTTTGTCCTCCAAGATTTCTAAGGGCTTAGCTGAAGATTCTCAAATTCAGTAATGAAGTAGTGAACAAGAGGTCTGAGACTCTTTGAAGGAAGAAAACAGTAACTAAACAGATGCAGGTGTAGTATTTACATATCTAGGAATGTAAAATCTAACAAAAGTTCTCTGAAAAGAGATGTAAAAAATATTCAAATTAATTTTGTTTTTATTTTAGATCAATAAGAATGTGGTTCATAGGAAATGATGGATTCTTCTAGAGGCTCACGCTATGTTCACTGTCACTCTCTAGTGCTGAAAGAATTAAAGAAACTAAGTTTCCACTCTTGGAAATACTGGATTTCAAATGGTTTGCCCTGAAGCTTCTCAAAACTTACACATGTATTCTATAAAATGTCTTAGATTAATTCTCCTCTCAGTGACGTGGTATGAGTCAGAAATACCTACAATGAAATCAGTGGGCCAGTATGCTACTAAGCAATATTGTACTACTTTCACATTACTCTTAACTTGATTTATTGTGAATGTACACAATAGGAAATTTGGCTGGAAATATAGGCAAACCCCAAAAGATTAATTTTATTCCTTTCTTGCACTTTCCTCATGTGCAGCCACAGAAAAAAATGTTAGCCGGTTTTCTGCAGGACAGTCATACACAGTTCAAAATCTGATGGCATGTAAAGCATCTTAGATTCTGGTTTTATCCAGGAAACCTGCATTTCCATATCCCAGTGCATTGGGTAGATCATGCTGCCCTACATGATCACAGTTTTCTATTTATACTGATTCAGCTGCACAGTCAATGACTGCAGCTTGTGCGATCAGATGAGGTCCTTATGTTTGCCTGTTGTATAGTCTCACTATCCACACATGCAGAAACTCAGCACATTTGGAGTTCAGACATACAGAGAACTTCCTAGGACACCTAATTGTCAGCTTATTGCTCTCACAGACACATCATTATAAAATGCCATCTTCAAATTAGTTTGAAGACCTCCACTTGTAGGCCTCTTCTAACAGAGGAGCTTTCTTTCGAATTCCAGCTCAGATTTATTCATGGCCAGTGTATAATCCACGACAATGTCTATGGGTTAGGCAGCTCTTTTTATGCTGCTCATCCTTCCCTGAGTCAGGTGATGAGCTTACAGATGAAGTTACAGAACACCATCTTTTGCTTTAAAAAAATAAACAAGATAAGGTCCTTAAGTATCAGGGGAGTGGAGGGGCCATGACTGTCTCAGCATCTTCACTTCCCAAAGCTCATCAGAGAAATCATACGCTCAACTGTTTTTAAATCTGGCTTGTAACTGGCAAAAGATTCAAGAAATGAACTGACCTTCTGAAGCTAAGGCCTGCTCCTCTCTCCCTGAGCTGAGCAACTAAAGAGTCAACAAAGAATGAGCGGAAAGGCATGATGAGATCAGGAAATGAGCAGATGTGTCATATGCACATTGATAGCCACATAAAATAAGTTACTGATCCTTTCTATAAGGCACGGTTATCTAGCTCCAGCAGTAACGTAATGGAGAGACTGCAAACAGGCATCCTAGCAGTTACACACTATTATTCAGGAAAACTGGTGCATTTTTAGGCAGAAACACATTTGGAATGGGTAACTGCCATTGAGCCTTGACTAGCATATTGAAAACATACTAGGGTACTCTTGAGGGTTTTGAGAGTTCTGCACTGTTAGGTTAAATGATGTCTAGAGTCCCAACAAGCTGGTTCCTAGTGATTCAAATGCTGGCAAACTGTTCCCCCTAGAATTAGTTGCAGAAGCTCCAGAATTTACAATAATTTTCCTTTCAGGCTACAGATAAATTGAAAAACTGAAAATTGTTTTCTTCTCTCAAGATTCCTCCTCAGAAATTTGGATGTCTTAGGAGAGGGTGAGACTAACAGCAGGATGGGAAGTTCACTTCTGTGTGTCATTGCTGGGGTCAAATTCAGAGACAGGTAAGGAAAAGTTAACAGTGGAGAGTAAGATTCATACATTTAGGGAATCAGTGCAAGGACAAAAATCCTGGCTGTGTATAGGAGACAATATAAATTTAATCGTTGATTCCAAAGGACATGGCTTTTATCCAACATCTGTACCCCACCTAATTCCCAGATAAACACTCAAAAGGAATTAAATGCTCCATAAACCTCATAGTCTGTCTCAGAACAGGAAATTCATTTGGAAAGAAGGATGTCTTGGTGCCTGGTGGCAGATGTGGCAGAGGACTGTTTTGTTAGCACAGGAAATTTCTAGAGCTTTGCTACTTTCCTTCTCTACAGCACATACCTTTCTGTTCAATATAATGACCAAATTTGCATCCAAACAAGTTTGAATATTCTTGAATTTTCCATTCTGTCTTCAGTGTTACTGTATTCCACTGAGGTCTCATCTTGTACTATGACACATTTATTACCAGATGATAATTGAAAAATAGAAGAAATGGCTTGGAGATTAAATGGAAGAGAGGCAGATAATTTTAGGATTCAATTTTCTCTGCATTTTTTACTGGTAGGCATAGCATAATACTGCAATAGAATCCAATCAGAAGTTCTCTTTTGTATTTGTCACATTTCAGTGAGCTAACAGTGGCATGTCAAAACAGCTACAGATCTGGAAGACTTGTTTTTGCTGGAATTAACAATAGGACAACCAAAACTATGAAGAACTAATATAAAGAGAATGCAAAAAATAATTTTTAAACAAGTAAAGGATTTCAATTATGCTCATTGCCACCTTAATTTGCTTTTCTTCCCATGTAGCACAGTCCTCAATATTGGATTACACACAATTAATTCAACTGCTGTAATGAAATTAAATACATTTGTATAATTTTTATTTTGGCAAAAAGCAGTAGCATTAATATTGCCTATCATTTGGCAAAGAGATAATAAAGCCCAAATCTAGTTAAGGAAACTCAATAAAATCTTTATATGGTAACACTGAACTATGTAAGCAAGATGTTATTTGCGTAGACCAGAGTGAACTTACTGGAGCACGGTACAAACAAACAGAAGCCCAACAACGTCTGTGTGGGGTTATCTTATAATTACCCAAACAGAACACGTATGAAAATCCATTAAGATTTACTTATTTCTATCACAGTGAATTTCACAGCAAGCTTCATTTCACTATCTTTTTATTAAGATTTTGAAAGAAATTTGCCTTAGCTTTGCCTGCTAGGCCAGAAGAATCCGTGTTTAAGAGCAAGATTTGCAGCCCTGGAGGAAAGGAGACTTTAAGTCATGATTTATCTGTGCAAGCCTGGGCTTCTCTGGGAGATGAAGGGCACTTCAAATAAGTCAGACAGCATGTAAAGAGTCTCCGCAAAATCCTTTGCACCATACTGCTGCCCAGTATCACAGCTGTGTGATGGGACTCTAAGTTTGTCCTTCCCATTCTCTGTTCTAGTACCATATGTCTCGTGCCTCTACTAGCCAAACCATAGCAAGAGTCTAGGCTTTTAGGACTTCATATATCTGCAATTCTTACAAATCACAGTAGAGGCATTGAAAAATTCCACCCATTTTCATTATTGATTTTATGCATTTCACTATGCATATCCTCTTCATACACAGAACCAAGATACAGGCACTTTGATCATGGGGTCATGTGGCCTAGAGGTGCAAAAATAGTATGATTTCAAGAAAGAAAAGGTCATAATCTAGAAATCCAGCTTGGGATGCTTGCCAACCATGTCTTACACCAGCATTCCCTAGGCTCATCTATTCTTCATTTTCCTTGCCTATAATTCTACCTATGATCTCTCTTGTAAACATTTATAAGCAGACATTTCAGAAGCTTCATATTTTCTTTAACAAACGGTTTATATCATCTTTGTGAAGAGTACTACATAACGATGCAACATCATACATTAATATTTAAAACTGAATGAAATAACACCTCAACAAGGGTAATTTTTTCTCAGTTTGCTAGCTGTCTTAAATTCATTTGTGAAATGAATTGGAACAAGGAAACCACAAAGATAAAGTTTCCTTGCATTTTTATGAATAGACAGCAAATTCATTTTTAGAAGAAATATTTGCATAAATGTAACTTTTTTCCTTCTGAAAGGGCATCTGTTTTCACAAATTACAAATTTGAAGTTCATCAGATGATTATATGTTCTGGAAATATGATTTATAGGCCAGATCTCCCAATCAAGAAATAAAAACAACACTACGTGAAATAGATTTTTGAACAAAATTCAGCAGAATTGTAAAACACGGAAATTGAATATTCCATAATTGCTATTACAAGCAAACACCACATTCAAAGGCAGCATTACAGAAGCACTCTATAAGAAGCAGTGAACAAAAATAAAATTCAACAAATGGCATAAAATGTAAATTGAGAACTAAAAGTGGTTTCGAGTCCAAACCCTGTATCAGGCTATGGCAAGTTGTATATCAGAGAGCCTCTGTTAGCATGTTGCTGGAACTGCCTTACCTTGGATTCCCTTCTGGAGCCATAGGGATTGCAGACAATAAGGAATAATACTGCCCTTCAAGAGTTCTAGGAGATCTCCTCATGGCCAGCCAACCCAAAACAATACCTTGCATCATAGTGCTAGCTGCATGTTTGCATTCCCCCTGCTGAGCTGGCAGAAACATATAACTTTGTATGTAGGCACACCTGTGTTTGCTTTTATTCCATGTCCAGAAGGAGGGGTAGGGTCATAGTTTGCGTTCTGTTGCTTTGTGATTCCATTAATCCAGTTTTCTTGTTCTCTCGTCACAGCTCTCACTGTTTCAGGACGTTTTCCAGGAAGGGTCTGATACTATTTTGCAGAGGTGCTGAGAATGCTTACGGTGATGGAAATTTATTTTCAGAATGCAGACCTTCCAGAAATTTGTTGTCACCTTGTCACCCTTAACCCATTCCCCTCAACTATTTGTATTTTTTTTCCTCTGATTATTTTTAACACCATTTTTTCCTTTTCATTTCCCTTAGGTTCCAGCAGGATCACTAAACCACAATTTACAGTTTCTGCAAACCCAAGGCACTTTCTTCCACTCTCACTTAGCTGCTTTGGGATTTGCAACTTATTGCCTCCTTTTTTATTTTCTTACAAAAAGTAATGTGTCCCTTAGATGACGGCCTACATAAAACATTTTTTATAGACCTGGGATCAGCATACAGCTTTTTAGAAGGTATTAAAATTTGACTTGAAAACTGAAATAGTCATAACGTATGCTTGATATTTAAAAAAGGAAAAAAGCATCAGTCCTTATTTTGAAAAGAAAATAGGCTCAAATCAACAAAGCACAGTCTTGGAATTTCAGACAGCTTTGTGCCAAAAAAAAAAATCTCATCTAACTTTTTTTTTTACTTTTGAAGAACTGAGCAAAGATCCTGCATAGAAGTTGACAAGATCTGTATAGATTGGAGAATATCAAAGTCTGTATATATATTTTTATACTGTTGCTTGTTCTTATCTATACAGACTATACAGTATATTCCAGAAATCTCAGCTACAGTCCTTGCCACTGTACAAACCCATGGGGAAGTCCCTGTCCCTTTGAAGCTACAATCTAACTGGGTAAAACAAATAAATTACAGAAAGAGATACACAACATTAGGGTGATGAAGCAGCTTACACAATATCATGCAGTATGACAATGGCAGAATGAAGAACAAAATTGAGATTACCTGAATCCTACTTGGGTCAGCGCTCTGTTTAGTGGACAATCCTATACTCAGACTTTGTCCAACCCCACTGGATTTACCACCACTTCATACACAGTTGTAATATACAAGGAGACTGCAACTTCCACGTTCACTGCTCCATGATGTAACTGAAAAGAAAGGAAGTACCCTTATCTTAACATCATTTTTATTAAGAGTTACACTTTAATAGGTCTGATACTAAGTGTCAAATGACAGCAATAAGATGTGACAAATACATTTTGAGTCCAAGATACAAGACTGTTCTATATGTCATCTGCATTACTGTTATGCATAAGGATGCAAATAGTTGCTGACACTAGGTAACACATGGGTGATACTTAGTAAAATCACGTCAAGGTAAATTTGATTAAGTGAGAATGACACAACCTGATTTATGGATTCCATTGACACATTATTTCTTTCCTGGCAGTGGAAATATAATATTATTTATTTCTGTCAAATATAACTTTCCACATTTACCACATTCTGACTCTTCTATTAAATGGGCTCCATTATAATATTATTTATATGACATTAATGCCTAGAAGGTCCAATTAGGTCTTCTCTGTGATATGCATAGTAAAATACTTATGCCAAGAAGCGTTTGTTGCTGAAATACTCAAGTGAGGCAAAAGGAGGTTAAAATAAATGGATTTTCATGTTCTACAGTCTAAGACACACTGACATCTTCATGCATGATTTCTTCATCTGCTCAAATAACTCTGGAAGACTTTTTCATCATGACTGACATGCAAGGTTCAGTCTGTAACTGGTCTTGCTCTCTTTATTTTCCCACCCTTTGTATCAGCACTGATTTCTCTCTCTTGCAGCCTCGTGATGTTTCCCCTACACAGTGCAGCACAGCTAGGCACTAATGCACGCCCTAGCCTGGCAAAACCACAACTGGGCATGTTTTCTTATTACCAAATAAACTTGCTTCCAGATTCTATTCCACTACACAATTTTTAATAAGATCAAGCCATATTGTAATGTATTTTATGATTAAAATTAAAAGTATGGGAAATAAATAATTAGCATTGAACAGGATTATTGAACACAGCTACAGAAGAATTTAATTTGAAAGGGACTCTGGAGGTCTCTAATCCAGCCTCCCTCTCAAAGCAGGGCCAACTAGGTCATGTTGCTCGGGTCACTGTACAGTCAAGTTCTGAATATCTCAAAGAATAAATATTCCTCTATGAACCCCTGCTCTGACAGTTTGAACCCATGACAGAGATCATGGGTTTGACCCGTATCTGACTACCCTCATGATGATAGAATTTCATCTTGTATAATTGGAGTGTTCAGTACTGCAGCTTGCGTCCACTGCTTGTGAATCAATGGAAGGAGAAAAGATAACTGAACTGGCAGCTTTATTTGATAAGGAGCCTGTATCACATAACATAACCTGGAAAACACAGAGAAATGGGGCTAAAGAACATTGTATCAGTGAGGAGATGAAACAAATTTCAAAGTTCTAGCAAAAAAAGGACCTGGAATTAAAGAAGAGGAAAGTAAAGGGATTGAGTGACTCACTTTGCTGTGCCAACATTCAGATAGTTAAAAATAAGGAACTCCATCATTTGCCAAAAAAATTCTTACTGCCAGATTTATTTCATGCAGCAGTACGAAAAGATTAATAAAAATATCTCTTACCCCTTTCTATATGGCATGAGGTGAAGTAGTCATTTCTGTAGATGGTGCAACCTAAAAGTAGGTTAGTTCATTTCAGGACATTAAAATAACACTTGGCATCTGGAGCTGGTGTACACGGTCAATGAGGAAGAGTGCCCTGACTTGGATGACAGTTGGCAGTAGAGAATAAACTAGAACCTTCAGATGTTCTCTGCATCCAGACCATGTTCAAAAGAGTAACATGCCAAAGAGGAGTAACTAGAGTTTAGCATACTCTAGCAACACCCTCTGCCTGCTTTCAAAATGTGCAGTAGGACTCAGGTAATAATCATTAACAAGAACCTCCAGAAAATTACAGATGCCTTATGTTCCCATGACACCTGTGAGTGACACACATGGAGCAAGAAGGAACAGCAAATATGTCCCACCACATTCATTGTAGACCTTTGACCTTTTAAAAATAATAGATTTGGCAGAAAAGGCTGGCCACTGCTGCTGCACTAGCTATCAATATATTCTTAATAGAAATTACTAAAACGGCAGCTGAGCCCATCCCTACTACCACAGAAAACTATGCAACACACACAAGCAGCAAAAAGCTGCTGTAAAAAATAAGTGTATTTGGCGATACATATTGTAAATAAGAGGTTTAGTGGCAGCTGTCAGATTACTTCTGTTGTAAAGTTGCTCCTTTAAATTTATATCACTGCAATCACAAAAACTGTAATTAAAAGCCATGTAAATTACTGTTTCCATTTCTAACGTAACAGCAATTTTAAAACAATGTATCAATATGGAGCAACAAAGAAATTGGCTGTTTTCAAAACCATGGAAAGAGATTTTATTCTATGATACATGTGTGTTTCCCAGCATGATCTTTGTTTTAATGACGCCTCATAGCAAAACAGTCCACTCTACTTACTGATCATGTTAAGCTGTTGCCATGGAAATACGAAGACCCTACTATACTCAGATGTTAACTCTTAAAGAACAGCTTTACACTTCTTCAATATAAATTGTTGTTTAAAAGGAGAGCTCTTGGCAAAGCAGAATTCAGTTACTTTTTCAGCTGTCTAGCATAACAGCTTCATAAGGAAGACAATGATTAGGGCTTGTTTCAGGGGTGTTGTAAAGACCATAATAGCCAGTCTTATGAAAATATCACACACATACATCATTTCCCTATGAATAGAGAATTATGAGAAAATTGACAAACAGCTCCACAGACAATGTAAGTAGTACTTAATTAGTCAAGTTCATTAAGAAAGAGGGGAAATGGAGAGATCATTAAATACTGCTACAGCTTTGCCTAGCACCTAATTCCTGGGGGCAAAAAAAAATGAATACATTTTCTCCTTCCCCCTCCATTTCTGTAGTTTCTTTTAGAAACAAAGATCTAAGACATTAGGAAACAATCATGTTAAAACCACCACTTATATTTTCTTTTCCTCTTTTTTTTTTTCAATAGAGTATCGTCATCAAGTCATTGAAACAAAGGCAATGAATATGAGAAATGGGTACAGATCAGCTGTAAATGGTTGCATTCAAGTGAGGGAAATCAAAGACAACCAGGCTGTGATTCTAGCCACATCATCTTCTGCCATATTGCTGGCTACAGAGGTTGGTATCTCTGGCCCAGCTGAGTGCTACAACCGAGATGGGTATTTGGTCTTGAGTTAGCATGGCAAAGGATTCTGTATGGTAGATAAAGAAATGCCACAATTCAGACAACTTTTCTATTTAAATGACCAAGACACACACATAGTCATTTTATCTTTTGCTGTAGCTCCTGCTTATGTTCAGAAGAGTATTTCTAAATAAATAATTCTCATGCATGCAAATGCAACTAAAATGAGTTGCGAGGAAATTCATTCCAGATGTCCAGTTACAGTCAGCTGGAGAACCATCTGATTCTCAAATACAGCCTCATAAAGGTAAAGCAAATGTATTCAGTTCTTGGTAAGGCATTCTGATCTATATAGGTAATATTACTATTATGAACAATGCTTCAGCAGGCAGATGCTTACTTTCTAAGCACTGACAACATAAGAAAAATGGCCTTGTATTCCTGGTACCTTTAATCATTTTTAATGTCTTTTTTTGCCTGTGGTTCTTTCTTGCCTTACAAAAGGTAAACACATGCTCATATTATTTCATTTAAACTTCCACTAACCAAATACCCAGATAATTCTGAAAATATGCGTCAGCTTTGTGATTTATAAGTGAGTTACATACTTACTGTATGTAGCAGGTATAAATCAACATGGTAGGTCTCCTGATGCTCAGATAATTTGTTTTACAATCTTTATCTTCCTAAAGCTAAAGAAGTTGATTTAGAATGGCTCTACAAGCTTAAATGAAATACAGCCTAGGCAAGTAGTTTCTAATAACATACATCAACTCTTTATACATGGTAAGAAGCCTAAATCTTAAGTCTACACTTTTTTCCTGTGATAAATGCATTGCATTTTTCTTCAGCAGTGACAGAATGCAGGCTAGATCTCCTTCTTCCTGCAAAGAAGCTCAAGTACTTGTGACTTGGTGTTAGCTATCTTTAAAAAACAGAAATACATAGGGGCGGGTTGACAACTGCACTGTGCCTTCACTATGATTGATGTCATCAATAGTCTAAACACAACACTGGGGGCCAGGAATCCTCCTGTGGACTGTAAACCTGGATTTGTCACTAATTCTCTTTGAGGCCAGAGACAAGTGATGTGTATGTCTCTACAGCCCCCCGAGTAAGATAAGGGTTGATTACGTTGCACAAGTACATAGATGTTTTGATGACTAAATAATTGTCTCAATAAATGTCAAGTATCCTTATAACATATCCCTAGTGTGTATCAGTTGAAGGTGACAAGCTTTAAAGTCACTCCCTGAAGAGATGCCTAAATATGTCAATGACTGTTGGCCCCATGCAAGCCCAGTTCAAAACCTGATGATTGCTTTTTTTAATTTTTATTTTAATCAGGTATTTATATTGCCTGGTTTATTCCTTTACTACTACTACCTTTCAGATGTATTCTCCTTCCACTCCCCAAGACAGAAGCTATTGCTTCCATTAAAGGTGAGTGACAGAAGCTTAGAAAGGCCAAATTACCTGTGCAAAGTCAATATGTAGTCTGCCAAATCAGGGGCAGGGACTCAAATATTTCAAAAATTAGCCCAATTTATCAACCAATTTTTAGATGTCATTCCTTTCCTGTGCTGTCATCTCCTGAAACCACCACAGAATTATTTGATAAATATATGAAGGCCATCACAGGAAGGATGAGACTGC
This sequence comes from Egretta garzetta, assembly GCF_000687185.1. Lineage (NCBI taxonomy): Eukaryota > Metazoa > Chordata > Aves > Pelecaniformes > Ardeidae > Egretta > Egretta garzetta. The sequence continues at coordinate 137,573 of NW_009259989.1, forward strand.
ACTTTTAATAGCCATGTTTACATACAATTGATATCCATTGGAGCTAAGTATCAGAGCAATATTAAGCACTGAAAGATGCAGTTAAGTTTCTCACCTGCTTTGCAACATTGTCAAGACTCACACATTTGGCTTCTTAAACATGCCTCTGAAAAAGTCTGCACTATGAGCTTTTATGATCACTTAAAAATAAACACAAATCACTTGACAGATCACTAAAAAAGAACTTATAATTTCTCTGAAAATCCCATCCCATGTGACTAGATTTTATTTTAGCATTCAGCCCAGGGATGCCCAGCCCAGCTCTGCAGTGAATGACTGGGTGTTTGGCTACATGTCTGCGATTACTACTTGACCCAGGAGAGCTCTCTCCCTTCCCTCTCACTGGGACAAATGCCAAAAGTCAGGATGTAGCTGGGCAAAGACACACACTCCATCACCTGCAGCCTTTCTGAAACTCTGGAGCCCACTTGGTAGATGCAGCCAGTCGTCATACCAGTCAACTACATCAGACACGTGCAGCTCCAAGAATGGGAGGTTAGCCGTAGCTCTTCACCTGGACTGCAGAAGGGGCCAGAACAAGTGGCAACAGACAACAACCAAGCAACAATAAGATGAAAGGGCGATGCTATTAAGGCTACTCCTCAATGCAATCTGTGTAATTTTTATTCAAAAGGTTATAAAAAAGCAGAAATTAATTGCTTAACAAAGAGGCAAAATTTAGGAACTAAACTAAAAAATTGAAAATTATGTTCAGCTGGTGTCCTAAAAATGTCATTAGAACAACAGGAAACCAAATGATAATCATATTATTTGATTTTGCTTGGGAGAAGTAATGCAAAAATAAGGATTTATCGGACTCCTATATAATCTTACAAGAAGGGTTACTTAAGGCAGAGGATCCCATAACATTTTAGTAGAAGTCATTGAAAATTCAGCTTATATGAACAAGAAGATAACATAAATCCTTTTAAATATATTTAATTAACAAAAAACAACCTACCCCAAAATCTCATTTTGAAAATAAACCCTGCAGCAACTCTAGCATACAAATCAATTACTACATATATTCCTTAAGAGTTAGTCTAGACACCAAGTGAAATTCAATGTGATTATTTGACTTTATTACAGGACAACACCAGCTTTATGAAAGCACATAATCAAAAGTGTTCAGCTGAAATTGTGACATTACTTGTACTTTCAGACTCAAAATAGACAAACCCAATATATTTGAATAGGATCCTATTACCAAAGAGTTAAACCAAACTCAATACAAATAAGTGAAATTAAAGACACATAGTGTCACATAATCCTAGAATAATGTAGGTTGGAAGGGATCTCAGTGCAAATGAAAGCTCACTGCATTATTTTCTCCCTGCATGACTGAAACATGAACAAAATCTATATGGGGAAGTGTGAAAATTTACCAAAATTAATAGATAGTACACTTACAAATTGTACCTCCTCATGTACAGCTATCACTCAGCTACAGTGTTTGTTTTGACTGAAGTGTGGAAAGGCCCTTTGGGTCAATTTTTTCATATGGAGAAAATACAGTAATCCTTATATAAGGACAAGACTTTGCATAATCTAGGGGTCTAGACATGTCTTCTCTGAGAAGAAAAAACATTTCCATTTGCATTTTCAGTGTAAACACAGGCCTCTGGAGTTGGAGGCCTGGAGAGATATTTAGGATATTTTATTTTAGGGAAAAGTGGTAGAATATACTTCCCAGGAATATTAAAACTGAGGATTTTGTGGAAAGGATACAATCAAGCACACTAGCAGTAAGATAATGTGGATTGAAAAGCAGAAGGGTGCATATCTGCAGGATTTTCCAACAAAGAAAAATATATTCAAAATGTAATGCAAGTGAATGATGCAGACATGCCTTTATCCTCACCTGCACTTATCAGCTGCCAACATTTCAAATTGCATTGCTCTTACTGGAGTGAAACTTCCCCTGTTCTTATACTGGCTGAAGCTTATCTACAACACAATGGGTCTACTTTAAAGATGCAGATCCTCCTTTAACGTTTCTTAATTCTGCTGGATTTAAGTCAAACCCTTAGGGTATCTTAAACTCCTGGGGTGAGCACCTGTTTTTAACAGGCTCATCAAGGATAAAATGCATCCCTTTAGCATCAGCAGCCTGATATGTGAACTGTGCAAAAGGCTGATATTGTTGCAGTGTGTTTAAGCAAAAAGGGTGAATTTTAAAATGGCTTTTAGGAAGAATTGACCATGGCAGCTAGCTTCTGAATGTAGGGTGAATGTGCTTTGCACATTAACAGAACTTAGTGCAATCTTTAGGCTGCCAACACCTCAGTCAAAAGTGAAGGGGAAATTAGCTT
>NW_009259989.1:139952-140903 GCF_000687185.1 Egretta garzetta
CCTTCTGGGTCAGAAGAACAGAGGAGGTTAAGAACCAGCCCCCTGTTGCCTGAACTGTACTTTACCAGGATTCTGCTTTTAGAGTTTTTCACGCTGTGATTATTGAGAGGCAGTCTGAGATGGCAATGCCTCTGCTTAAAAATCTAGCCATTTTTTTGTGATGTCCAGGCTACATACTGCAGGCAGGTCCACAGGGGACATAAACTGCAGAAGCACTCATCCTATCGCAAAGAGGTGAGTACCAATCTGAATAACCTCAGGAAAGGAATCAGATACTCTCTCATATGTACTTGGAAGTGAAGAAAGCAGTTTGAATAAGTAGCTTGGGCTCAGGATTTCTTACTCAGTTTACACAGAACTTTCAAAGTACAGCAGGGCTTAGTTCACTCAGCATTGCCTCATCTCCTTGGCATCTGGAAAACGCAAACACAGGCAATAAACCTCTTTGGCACTGACCGCTAGGCTGTCAGCTTAAGTGTACCTGAGCTAAATTTCCAAGAGGTGATATCTTACTACAGCAAGTAATACCTATGCTGTGTAGTTGCTTCACAGAGAGGTAAAAGCTGTACTAATTGTTTTCAAAGCACTTTGACACACTGGATAAAAGAATTTCCATAATTACAAATCAGAATTATTAAAATATATGAAATACAACGGATTTTATTGGCTGCTGTTTTAATTAAGGCATACAGCCTTTTCTCTGCTTGCTCTCTGCAGCATGCCAGCAAGAACTGTATACCACTGGAACTGAATGCAACAGTTCAGCATAGGAAAACAGCAAAACTGTCTCAAACAACAGAAGTAATTGCCTACTTTGTATGGCAAACCAATAACCGGTATAACAACCCACCTTACTGCCTCCTTTTAACTTGGGCAAGAACTGTATCTGCAGAATGAACTGACATTTCTCATGTATTTACCTTTTTGCCCTGTTAATTTGATTGATGTAAT
>NW_009259989.1:140935-150611 GCF_000687185.1 Egretta garzetta
TGCACTCTCAGTCAATCAGAGCAGATTTCTGCATATAACCTTCCTGACAATACTGTGTTTGCATTCACTCTCTCTGCAAACTTGTAGTGTTGGAAATGTAGGCACAGGCAAATTAAAGTTTAATTATTCACTCAATCTATTAGGATGAAATTCAGTTCAGTGCAGAGATCTGCAGAAGAATGCCTGTGCCATTTCAGTGAGGAAAGGTGAGTCTTTACATGTAGAAGTGGATTTGACCAGACAAATCTACCTTGTCCGGAGGCCTTCTGTACAACAGAAGCCACAGTTGTTTTGCCTACATCTTTAATGGCTAAAGAGTATGCCATTCTAGTACAGATGATCTACTGCACAAAATGGAGCATCAGTGACCAAAAGGTCTATGCCTGAAGTCTCCATGTAAGTCTAATAGTCAAAAGCTCATTCTGCTGGGAACTCCAGCCACCAATATAAAATATCTGTCCCTGCATATTCCTCCTTCCTGCCCTCAAATATATTCTGCTTGCTTCCACATTCTATTAAAGGCAACTTCCACAGACTGTTAAAGGCAGCTTCCATAACCTCTTCCTCAACCCCAAACTTCAGTCAGACTGGATTTCACAACATTAATGAAAATATCTTGATTCCAACAACAACAGTAAAAAAACAGGTTTTGATAAAGTCAGACATGTTTCTTCTACTGAGGTTTCCACCAATTTCTAGCTGCTCTTTTGGAGACCTCCTCTTTCCTTATACCTGATTTTTAACAACTTACTGTGTTACAGTGCTCAGCTGCGGGATGGTGCTGCAAAAGGGACTGATGGCCCATTATTAGCCTACTAAGAATAGTAACATTTACCAAGTGCTGCTGCTGTCCGAAACGGCTAACAGATAATGTAACAGTGGGTTGAGCACTGTTTGTATAACTTCAGGCCTGATGGCCATTTTACTTCATGAGTCTTAAACTGCTGTATTTCTGTGAAAGTCAATGGAATTACACCAGCATCAAACTAGTGCAATGGAGTGGAGAATTGGGCCCTTAGAGTTAAATTCAATATGGAAGAACTAAGTGAAGCTTTGTAAGGGATGGAGAGTGACTATGACAACTCCTAACACTCTTGTAAGACTGTTTGAACATCAACATTTATTATTTCTCAGACTTTGTCATCTCCCCTCAGATACATTTGCCATGATATTCCCTAAAGCTATTGACCAAATGTTACAGTATTAGATTCTACGAAAACATTGTGGTAAGAATAGAGGAAGTCTCTGTGTGATCAGATAGATCAGCTGTTACAGCTTATTGGATGGAGAAAGCAGATGGTTCTTACACGATGCACAGAGGTTTAATCTCGGTATTTTATGACTACACTCGTCCACACAAATCTGGTAAGTTTCACACTTGAGTAGCAAAGTACCTTTGTTACAGCAAAGCCAACTATGTATCAATAAAACATAGACGAAATGTTTTAATTAGAAATGATCAGCACTAACCTCGGTAATCTCTATTTCTAACTCCACCTTCACGTAATGCAATGACTGCAGTATAAGGGCAATGGGAAAGGCAGTAAAAACGGTACTGTAGGTTTCAAATGACATGTGCTGCAGGTAATATCTCAGATCATTACAGTTGAAAAAATATTTTAAAATGAAATATACTTCCTAACTGACCATTTATTCTTTGAATTGCCTTTGTTTTGATTCTGTTTTGTGTAAGTATTTCATATGTCATTCATCTTTCTCATATAGTAACTGAAGATTTTGGTTTTATTTTAGAGTTTTCATGTGTGGTTGTATTCAACAACTGATTTTGTGGCAAATTATAATATTAAAGCAGAGAACTAAGAACTGGTTTAGTACTATCCCCAACAATTCTGTAATAATTCTTGGAGATTCATATCATAGCAGGCATGTTTTGCCCGAGTACTGAACCCTAAGCAAGACATAATAGAAATAATTTCTGGTCTTGATCCTGTTTGACCACATCAGAGTGACTCCCAAGTTAATGTGCCAAAAAAGTAAGGATGTCATATGTTCAGTGTAGAAATATATGCATACATTATCAAGGACATGCAGTTTCTTGGGTGCCCAGTAGCTGGTTGGCCTGCCCTTACCTTTGTGAACTTGTGAAACTTGTTAAGGACTAAATCTGAAAAATACCCACTAAATCTTGTCCAATACCTTGGAGATTTGAATCATTCAGCACACTGACAACCTGACTTATGTGCTCCTGAAAATTAAGAGTTAAGGGTCTGAAGTTGAGCAGCCAGAAATAACAATCCTTAACCTGAAGCAGGTACTTGAAAACACACCTGTTGGCATCCTGGATTCATTAGACCTCTAAGTGATAGATATGAAAATTACATCAAGGCTTCACACACAAGTCTTCAGAACATGCTAGGACATTTCTAGTTTTAAGCAATAAACTTGTACAATGTAATTTTAGTGGCACAACAGGGTGCCTTGTATCCTTTCCTGATAATATTACTCCTTTCCTTTAAAAATAAACAGAAAACAAATATAAAAGTGTTGAATAAACATTAAAACAAAGATTAATTTTAGTATTCTCTGACTTTCTGTCAAAACTGTATTCATATGTATTCAAATATCATCTGATAAATAACTTAACTGGAAATTAACAACAACAAAAAACAAAAGGAACGGGGAAAATAAAGATACCTGGAAAGATTTCAACAAAGATCTAACTCTTGGAGTGTTTCCAAGCAGCAGCCTTGATTTTGATTAATATTATAATACAGCCTGCTAAAACAGCACCTCATAAATATCCATGAAGCGGTTTATTAGAGATGGTTGTAAATACTTAAAATCTTGTCTTGCAACCCATCAGATTTCAGAAAAAAGGCAGTTGAGAACATCAAAAGGTGAAAATAAGAAGAATTCTTAGAAGATGTTTTCTTCCTCTTAAATATTACAATATATCGGTCCAAAAGTATTCTTCTGGAGACTAGAAATACTACTGGAAAATGTGTGGGTTGCTTTATAAGCACAACTAGCAGAGATTTTGAGAGAGAGAAACTGCTGGGGAAAAAAAACCCATAAAAATATGAGATGGGGAATACATGAAAATTACTCTTAATACAACCTTCTATTTTCTTATTTCAAAAGACAAAACAAAATAACTACTTGTAAGAAAATGAAGCTGGTATGCATGTATAAAGAGGGTGGAAACTAGAGTGCTGAGAAAGGAACCAGTGAAAAATTGGGGCATAAGTAATTTGCTTTTGCAATCTCTTCATCTTATAAGTCTGGTTTTACACATAAGCATCTTGCGATTGTAGAACAAAATAACCTTAATTTAAGCTCTGTTATATTTGAAGTTTTAGTCATCTATCCTCCAAGTTCTTGTCTACATCAAGTATTTATGTGTTCACAGACAAGGCCATTCTGGGTAGCACTTTTGCTGTTTTTCTACATTTTCCCTCCCTTACAATCGATTTTAGCTCATGAAGTCTGTAAGAAAGAAAACTGAAGTCATGCATTTACCAAGAGATGGTAAGCAGCAGGGAGGAGAACAACATTCTAAAATGTGGCACTAATGCGGTGCCACAGCTCTGACTAAGACATTGGCCTCTGAATGTAGAAGACACCATTGGTCTGCTTGATTTTTCACCTTCTCTGGGAAGGATCACAGTGGGGACACTCATGATAAAGCTGTCTTACAGGAGATGAGTTATGAGCACAGACTGAAACACCTGTCTTGAGGGAACTGTTATAAATGGGAAATGGTACAAGTCACGATTGACCACAGACAAGCTACCTGTAGTAAGGCCAAACTGTGATTGCTATTCAAGGTCAGCTCCTCTCTGAGTTGCTCCCTGCGGATGGGTTGAAGTCACAGTGCAGATTCAGTAGAGAGTGTCAGGCCAACAGTGTACTTTCAATTCCCACTCCCTTTGCTGTGATAAGAATTTCACATGTAACCAGCCCAGTGCTACAAGTCCTCTGTTTTCCTGACTATGTGTGGCAGATAAAGGCCCCCAGACAGTGCATGGCTCTCCCTGCCTACAGCCATGAGATATGGAAACATGATGTGAGATGATGGGGTATGTTCATCCCCTTGAATCAAAACTGGGACTGCATATTCCCCTGGGAAGGAGTGAATTAAAAGAATGCTAAAGGAAAATGATAGTATGCTTACTCTGCCTTCCTTCTCACTTTCTAGCTTAGCAAGTCACTATGAAACCATTTGTCATACGTTACCAACTCTCGGTGCTGCCAAAGTAGAGCTGTTGTTATGCAGTAAAGGTTACACAAAGAAGGATACTTTCTCCTCACACAGAAAGTTTTGAGTTGGAAACAATGCCAATTTTGATCATGATATTGCAGCTCAGAAGCCAGATGCTATCATTCTTCACTGTCAGACACACTCTTAGTGCTATGTATTGCACAACACACTTCCATCTCCCTTCCACTGTGAGAACCTGTAGCATTTTGGAAGACATTTTTCTGCTTGGTTGTCATTTGGAATATGTTAGTTCCCAACATTCAGCTTCAAAGGCAAAATGCACAAGTTTAGGAGATACTCTTCCGCAAAATGAGAATTTTGGTGAGAGCTAGGAGGCAGGCCAGTCAGAAAGCAAAAGGCTAAATACAAATAACAGACCATGGGAAGATGAAACAAAGACACAGAGGTAGATGATGGGAAAGGGAATAGCACATACAACTACAGAAACAATTTGGTTTTTAGAAATACTATAAACTCTAGTAACATTCTCATTGCTGGGCTAACACTGCAACCAGTGATGCCCCTGGAAGTGACTTTATGCTCACTAAATGTCTGAAATCAATGTTATACACAGCCTTTGTGTGAAAGCACTAGTAAGTCATAGTGAAGTTGGTTGAAAACTAATTTTGTGCCTCAACTTCATAAATACATTAGATCCAACTATAAACTTTATCTTTGACTTCTAGGACCCTTAGCCTTCAGGCCCAAAGGTACATACCTAGCTTCTTGGAAAGCCAGATCTCCTCATTTCTAGTCACAGTGGCAATGCTTTCTCTCATAGTATACATGATCATTAACTGAATGAACATTATTTACTTGCTTTCAGATTCTATGGGTACAAATATATTAATGGACTATTTACATTATGGTTCCCCATATGAGAATAATAAATACCACTGTAATTAACTAATTAATTATATGTCATAACTACAGTTTTCCATAAATGCATGGAACCTTTTGAGACTGTTGAAATACACGTTTACTTCCCCCCTGCCCTTTTTTTTAATACTACATTTTTTCATTCAGATAAAAATGTAAGTATTTTTCCAACTTGTCAAACTTCAGGCTACTCCATTTTCAGGTGAAGGCTCCTTCATTACTAATAAAAATCCCTCAGGGAGATGAGCAGTAACTGAACACACCAGCTAAAGAGAAATGATGAACTACAAAAATATACTTGCTCAGTGTGGATGTGGAAGGAAATCATACGCTACTCTCCTGCTTCCATACAAATGTTATTTTCTATTGAATTGTATGATGCAGTTCTTCTCCCACCCTACATTCTTCCCCCAAGAGTAATCATTCATTTTCAGCAGTATGGCTATTTTAATTGGGGTATTTTCTCCTGCTCCTCACTGAATGTGCTTCATATAAGCTGGTACACTAACTCTCTATTAAAAAGGGAAAACAGGGAAGAGGTAATTTCTTATCTGCATAGCTGACACACTTCTAACAGAATATTTAATACAGAAGTACAACATGAACTATCATTTATTACAGAAGGAAACCCTAAAATAAATTCTAAGCAACCACAGTAACTCTTTATCTGAAATTAAAGGACCAAAGCTAGGGAAATGATTCTGCAAATTCATCTTCATCTTAGGGCCCAATCCTACATGTGCTACGAAGACCCAATAAGCACCATTTTACTGAACTTAAAGATTAAAATTTTCAAGTATGTAACTAGGGCTGGTAGAAACTGTATTTTGGCAATCTCAGAAGCTCTGTGATATTCTAAGCATTTCATTGATGAATTATTTTGAATATACTGAGGTTGTAAAATGAGTCAACACCTGTAAAACTCTGGCCACTTATTCAACTTTTAAATAAGAACATTTTAAACTGAATTCTTGAAGCACTAAAGCTTGACAGTTCTGTCCTGGAAAACAGAAGCCCATTACAGCTTATCCTTAAGGTCAAGAAATTCAGACTCTAAGGGAGCAAGATGGGAAATGGCTTCTAAAGCTATGAGTCCCCTTGAGGAAGTGTTCTGCTACCAGCTACATCCTGTTTAACTCGGAGATCGCAAACTCAAGCCCTTTCATTCATAAACCTGCAGTACGATTACATAGAAAAAGAATTTTTCTCCAGTAGCCCTTATGAGTCAGAAACACACTGCTTTTAAAAAAGTCAACACTACTTTAAGGTAATTGATATGATATAAAGTAGGGATCAACAGCCTTAAGATGCACACCACAAAAGTGCACTCCTGCACTCCTGTCTTAGAAGCTACAGTTGGTACATGGCTTGAAAGACATTCATGGCTCTGTACTGGGAAATCCTGAATAATGCGGTGATGGTTTTTCTTACCCTTATCTCTTAAAATAGGGACTGGAGAGGTAAGAAGATCCTATTCCAATTCTACACAGCCATGTTTACTTCCCTATAGTAAGCACCATTCCTTCAGCACAGGTAGGAAGCTCTCAGACTTTCTATGGTAAAATACAGAGTACTGGATATGATTGTCAAAGATATAGCTAGCTAAAAGCACTCTAGTAATTCCACCTCAGAATGTTGTCACCATCCACAAACATGTCTCATACATAGCATGACAAGATTGTGGAAGATTTATTTAGATATTGCTTAGTATAACAACCCAGTTTGTTGTGATGGAAATCTGCTCCTAAATCCATTGTGCTTTGGTAGGTGCACAGGAAGTCCAGCCAAGGGCAGGATTTCCACTTGCTGTTATGGCTTGTGTACCTAATTAACGCCTTGTGAGAAAGTCTAAGTATCCGGTATTTATACCACATCATTCTCATTTTTAGTGATCAAAAAGTTTCTGTGTTTTTATTTTGCCTAAATGAGTAATTTGAAGCTTTTAGAGCCATTAAAGAGTAGATGTTTGCAAGCTGACACAAATTCATGTATTTAAAATAAACACACATGCAAGAGATTCTGTCTAAAATTTGTGCCAAATATATGAATATAAAGACTGTAACCCTGTAAGGTTTATTGCATAAATGACAAGTCCTAATACTTTAATATCTCTGTGCAGTAAGATAGCCTGGCCTTCATAACATGCAACTCCATCTGCTCTGGAAGTTTTGCAGTAAGTACATATAAAAACCACATCCTTTCCCATACTTAATCAAGACAAACTAAACTAAAACTGCTCACAACTACAGAACTGTGCCTTGGAGAACAGAGAAGGGCAAGGGCATGTCGCCTCTTGCATGTAGGACAGTTTTCTGGAAACAGGATTAAAACCTTTTAATGAGGTTTAGATTGGTCTCAAGCTGGTTAGGCCTATTCCATCTATGATGACAGTATCTTCAGTGGAAGATCAATTGAGGAGCATGGTTAAATTTTCAGCACGATTGCTGTATGTCCTGGGGATAAGGCAAGAACTTCTGTTTTACGTGTGGTTACTCATTATTCATTTTAAAGAATTAAAATTAGAACTGGCATAATAGTTGAAAATATGTCCTCTTTTTCTAAGAAACAATATGGAAGGAAAGAGTTTTGTACATGGCAGCTTGTTTCTCAGGACATGAGGGAACATTTCAGAAATGCATCTTTACCGGAGAACAGAAGTATCTCAGCAAAGCATGGTACAGGAATAGTTAACTCATGATTTCAGAGCATTGTAATCTAACAGACTGTTAAACAGTGAGAGAGAATTAAGTGACCTGAAAATGGCATAACTAATTGCAGAGTCTTGAAAAAATAACGGTAACGTGGAGGTTCATGAAATGTGTATGAACTGTATCACATATTCATGCCCTATTACTGTGAATTCTGAAGTGTCTTACTGTTCAAGATAATAGACCTTGATTCAATTCAGTCTGATGTAGGATGAATTTCATGTGCTAATTAGTAAAGCATTTCTTAATGATTAGGAAAAAGTAGATAACATCTGATTGAAAACCTAACTGTCAGAGATAAAACAATGATACAACTTAGGGTGGAAGGAATGCCAGTCAGGCTGAATTCAGGTGTCTTAATTATGATAATTAATGATTGTATTCCCTATATAAATGAACTCAACCAACATGAAAAGCATATTGTAATTAAAGTGCTTTTGAAAAGCAACATTTAAACAAATGCCATTGGTAATATTAATTACTTTTCTCATTTTCCATTTCACATTTGATTGCATTGGTTCACTAAGGAGCTAATATGGAAAGACTCTGAGCTACTAGAGTTCCTACTGAAATAAGAACTTAGCGCTACACAGAAAGAGGGCTTAAAAGACCCTGCAGACCCTGCATCTTTATCACTGCACATAATCAGTGATTTTTTTCTCATACAATAAAAATATACTCTGCTATTAACAAATTGCTGCATCATGTTTTCCATCTCCACTATGTTGTATTAATGGATTTCCTCCTGGCCAAAAGCCAAACTACAAGTGGATCTTGGAGAGACCAGAAGAAACAGCTGAAAGAAAATGTTATTTGGGGATAGACCTGTTCAGGAAATGGATTTTGTGTCCTAAAAGAGATGAGAGGGTTTTTTGTTTTTTTTTTTCTTTTTTAGCTATTAAGTTGCTTGCACTGAAATGAAACTAGAGTTTGTTAATGTTTTGTTTTTTCTTGCTTTGGTTTTGTTTGGCTGTTTTTTTCTGAAGAACCAACACCTTCCCAGGCAAAGAGTGATTTAATTCAGAATAATGGAAGAGGTCTTTTTAAAAAAATAATCAGCCATTTATGTTTTGGGTGCCCTAGGCTTATTTGTAGTCAGCTCTACGAAAATAGCTACTTGTCCACAGGATTCTTGCTGCTTTAAAACACATGGTGTATTTAGACACCTCTGTTTAATGCCTATACTGATCTTACCATGTAGAGACCCTGTCAAACCTGCGGATGAGAATATATGTGCACATATCAAAGTTACATGCTAAGATAGGGAAGAGATGTATCAACATTATCTTGTCATCTACATTTGCTATACTGGGAAAAATGCTTAGTGACAGGACTTCTCGAAGTAGTGTAAAGTCAGCATATTAAGGGTAATTTAGCTTGATAATAATATGGTGAGTACAGAATAGCTCCCCTGGAAGCCAATCCTGTTCTGATTACAATTCTACATAGGAGATAAAACATAAGTTAGTGAAAGTTTCACAGCTGCAGACCAAAGTGACAAAATAGAAGAACAAAGAGATCAGTGATAATGGGTAAAATTCTGGCCTCAGTAAGGTCAAGAGCAAACTCCCATTGATTTTAATGATGCTTGATATTTCTAATTCATCACCTTTGAAGTGACAAATATACAAACATCAGTCAGTACAGAGAAATGGCCTGCTAAACCACACCTCCACAAATGTGGGGTTTTTTGCTGTGTGTAGTCAGCCACCTGAGAAATTTGCCAGCAGTCTTTGAATGTATACTTTGAAGTGATTCAATTCTATTAAAGTGTAGCTTGCTCATTTCATATTTTTGAGCTTCTTAAAAAAGCCATCTGTAGTTATTCTTCCAGTCAGGATAACCATTTTCAGTAATAGAAAAATGA
>NW_009259989.1:150735-166875 GCF_000687185.1 Egretta garzetta
AAAGACTGGAAATGTCACTGTTTTGGATAAATACTATATGTTCCTTCTCCCTTCTACTTCTCTCTACTGCCCTTCACCGTTCTCTTTTTTAAAGCCTGCTTTATCAGCTGGATCTCTCCTTATTTTCACTCTAACACTGAGCCATGAGAAGCCCACGATCTGATACCATCAGAAGGAGTAGCCAAACAGAGTTTTTACTCTTTTTGAGGTAACTGGTGGCTCTGCATTAATCTGTATGTTGTTAGAAAAGGAGTAATCCAAAGGAGCAGTGTATTCTCCAACATGAAGAGCCAACAGCTTGAAACGTCCCCTTCTTGTCTGTCAAGGTCTCTGTCCGCTATTCAAACTTCCATGCAGCTTCTCCCATGCTCATCTGTACAGTTTGCACCACCACTATTACCAATAGTACTGTTTCTCACTCGCCCTCTGCTATTTTTCTAGCATAATGGATGAAAATTCAATTCCACTGGCATGAAGGCTAGCATTCCTGTCAACTTCCACAAGGCTGAAATTGTGCTTAATAGGCACAACCAGAGTATGAGACTTCCCTGGAACTAATTATTCTGTGATTTCAGCTAAAGGACCCACACGGCTTTGAGGTTTGAGAAACTCCAAGGACTCATTTGCCTTCTGGCCACAAGCCAAAACTCTGACAAACTGGAGTAACATACAGTCCTGTGTGACAGGACTACCACTACATTGCATGCTCACTTGCTGTTCAGAGGCATCTGAGACTATGACTATACATAATCATGTTGTTGTCATCAATCAGATCCTCTGTGCTGTGCTTCTCACTCCCACAAATCCTGCTAGAACCTAACACTGGAGCAGTTAAAAAACCCCAAACCAACCAACCAAAAAAACCCAAACAACTCACCTGGGTTTAAAGTAACCTTTTTCAGAGAAATCTACTTTCCATGTAGGATTTTTTTTTTACTTGCTTCTTTAATTCAGTCTTTTATTCCCTCCCTCCCCCCTCCTCCCCTTCATTTGTGAGAAGACTTATTCAAAGATTTAAATGAAGACAACTGAGGGCAAACTAAGCAGTTACTCAAAGCAGCATGGAGCAGGTTGTAAACTCTTAAATCAGATCTACCACCAATGATACACAAACTTTTGACCATGACCTAAGGCCACAGAGTTGTCCCAGCTGCTTTCACTGCAGTGAATACCTTTCCTCACCTCAGTTTTGAGGAGACTAATGTGACCCCTTTTATATTTAGCACAAACATAACAAAAGTTTTACATGAGAACACTACACAAGTCACAGCAAAGAGACAGGCAAGAAATCATATTTCTTATAGAGAAAGATTTATTTTTCATTTTTAGCTTTGTACCAGTGAAGTAATCTTTCCCTTTTCCTCTAAACAGGCTGCTGTTGCCCATATATTGAGTGCTCATTAAGTTTATTAGCATTCATTGTTTACAGCCTGTATCCCATTTGTACTGTACAAACTATTGTAAGTCTATTTCCTAATCCAATGGTTACCAATTAAATACCACCCAAGATGCAACATTTAATCAACCTTTGCCTTTTTTTCATAAATCCTATAAAATAATTTAAGGTCATTGATGATTTGCATTTTAGAAGTGCTTCAGTGCCTGCACGGGCTCAAATGCCATTCTTATTGTTCACACTAACTTCCAGGGTTCAAAAACAATTTAAAAGACAATTAATCATGTTGGATGCATTAAAAAAAAAAAAAAAAAAAAAAGAAAGCAACTAGAGAAGCATTTGCAGCTTATTATCTTGATTTACAGATTTAGTATGCTTTGCCTCTGAAAATGGAGTGTCCTCTGCCCTCTTCCTCTACCCCTTGCCCAAGGTGAATCATTTAGAGAAGGGTGCAGGTTCAAGAAGCAGAAAGGACAGAAAAGAATCTCTAAGCTCTGGTCTGCAATTCAGACTACTTCTGCATATCCTTTCTTTCCTACTATTACATGAAAATTGAGACAAATCACTTGAATTTTTTGACTTGTAAAATAGAAGTACAAGAAGATGCTTATTATATGCATGAGTTATATACACAGACTAGTACCAGTATGCACACAAACTTCTGAAAGGTTCACCACTGAAAGCACTCTGTTGTGCAGTGCTTGGCTCTTACCATGGTTAATGCACTTTCTGAAACCATGCAGTTTCTAAGATTTTAACCCCTTCCAATTCTAACACTTTAAAGTGATCAGTTCCACTTCCATTTAAGCATCCATTTTATGTGATGAATGTCCTTGAGTAGCGCTCCATGCGCTCTGCTCCTAGCGCACCTGGAACCCCACACTGCATCTCTGTAACCCTGTGAGCAGCTTCCTGACCCAGAATGGTACGTCCTCATTTCTGCCAACAGAAGGCTTTTAACTCAGCTGCTGGTGTCCACACTGTTCAGAGCACAATCGAGACCCTTTGTCTGCGGTCCCATCTGTTGTTGTGGCAGCTGAAGAGAGAGCCACAGAGGTGGCTTGTCACCTACAGGAGGGTGCCATGATAACAAACTGAATACACAGAATCTGTTCTAGCACCTGCGTGGTCAGATACAAATTTGGGTCCATGCAGACAGTCAGCATGGACACAAGCTCTTTCCTACCCTTCAGACACATCTTTAGGTTTTGCTGAAGGTCATATACCAGCACAGTTTTTCATGTATGGAATGGAGATGCAGAGTGAGGATGCATCCATAGATTTAACGCTGAAGAGTGACAGCCTCCCTTACTACTCCATACACCGTTTCAGCCGAGTACTGTTTCTGAATATGAGCTTATTGAAGGATTACTTCATGAGCCTCAATAACTTGCCTATAGAAAGATAGTTTTTTTACACTACTGTGTTAAAAGATTATTTGTGTATCTAGGAAATTTATGCATTCATTAAAAGCCATCTTAGGCAGAGCGGAGAACTGACTGAAATGAATTAATATACCTAACATTCCTTTTTAAAAAAGCCCATATTTGTAAGAATATGAAACAATCTTTTTTTTTAAATATTTCACTCTAATAAGAAAAGATTCAAAGAGGCTCTAAAGAGAAATCAAAGATATATAGACGTGCAACTTCAAAAATAACTAAGCCTGAAAGGATTATAGAATACATGGTCCTAAGGAGATGCTCTCTATTTTTAATATCTCATTTTCCAAGGCCAATATAAGATTAGTTACCAACTGGTATGCAAAGAAAATGGAGGATGACATTAGAACTTTATGTCATTTCTGAGATGATATCTTCATTGTAATGAAGACCTTACTTTAAACTAATTATGGCAGAATAACTAGTATGTGCTAGGAGAGCTATCTAAGCAGCCTTTGGGATCCTAGGTAAAAAAAACAATTAAAGCCATTTTAAAGCTTAAAAAGTTAAAACTAAAGCATGGTCATTTCTATTTCTAAGTTACTGCTGTGAATGTCTCAAAGGTACAAAATTCAATTGCCCAGCAAATCTTATCAAGATAATATCTAGAATATCAAAAGATACACTCAGAAAGATAACCAGGACTAAATAAGCATTATCAACCAGTGCCTACAGCTGAAAACCCAGTTCATATTACAAAGTTATCAAGGCAATGCTAACAAAGATAGGGATTTCATTTAGCTTGCAAGGCTATTTTCTTTTATTAATTTAAAAGAAGTCTTTGTGTTCAAAAACATTTTTATCAACTTAAAAATTATCCTAGACTACATGATGTCGTCTCTTTAAAAATCCCGTCAATTGAAATTGTGCAGGAATTTAATGACCAGGACTCCTTTGATCCCCAGAGTCTCTCCTTCATCTTTGGACAGTGATTTTCAATTTTTTGTTTTTAACACTATGATTTTACTTGCTATAGAAATGTTTTCAACTACTATGTTTTATAATTAAAAAAATGTTTATGTACCCCTATACTCCCACTATAGCCTTTGATAATAGAACACAGGAGTTGAAAACAGCCCATCCTCTACTTCAATTGCATTGAATGGGAGAGCAGGGCTAAACAGCACAGCAAGAGGGAAATTACTTTGGTGTTTATGTTTGCAATCTAAGGCCCCGATCCTGCAGACATTTAGGCAGTTGAGCAATTTTACACAAGTGAATAATCTGATTTAGTTCAAAGGGAGTACTCACATATGTTAAATGTCTTACCTGCCTACATGTTTATAAGCTGGAGGCCTACGCTACAACCGAGCTGTCACTTTTGGTGTAGGCAACTTCACTGGATGAAAACATTTTTTTCATTTTCTCTTAATTGTTGCCAAAGGAACAGTATTGCATTCCCTGATCTACTTTTATGAAATACAAAACAAGAGTTTGCATTGCTAGAGTGCACACGAAGCTAAATTGAAAATGGTAGATGGGCTTAAACTTCAGGAGAAGGAAGCAGGGCTGTAAAGCAAGTTAAAATAGTTAGGATACAGCAAAATATGGTTTCGTTATATAGTGCATACATTCTGCTCACATTGACTTTGGTTGTATCTAAAGGCACTGTAGAAGTGGGAGGTTGTTTATATTTCCTTCAGAAAGAAGTAGGTTTCAACAGCAAAACCTCTCCCTGTTATTTACTACATTTGTTATCTATTAATGTAATATATATGCTGTCACAGTACTGTGATTCCATGTGGAGAATTTGCATAGCAGAAACATCATAAGCAGATATGATAACAGACAAAAATCTTTGCCATAATCAGAAAATATTAAGGGAAGGCACAAGATTTCTGACTGTATTCAAAAGGCAGACAAACATTTACTTCCTAGAGCTTACCTCTGAATTCCTGATACTAACATTTTGTTCAGGCAGTTAAATACTTCAGTGAGAATGCTGCATAAATATAGATACATATCCATTGTCTTCTAATATTAATCAAAAAACACAGCAATACTGTATTTGAAATTTTAGTATGCTGCTCTTATGCTACTTCAACAAGAAACAGCTTTTCATCTTCAGACAGTATCATGCAAAGGTCCTCTGATATGACCAAAACTAAATCATCATCATTTGGGTGTTACTCTTTCAAAACACATCGTGGAGACTTTTTTCCCCTTCTGTTACAATTTACATTCTCTGTACTGTGGGAACAACTTCACTTATTAACTGCAGTCTCTCAGACACAGTGAACCCTTTTTAATGCTATCAACATTTCGTCAAACGAGCATCAGAGTTTGTACTCTGGCCAGATATTACTGAGAAAACTACTGCTGAAATAGAATGGCACCAAGAAAGCCCATGTCTCCTTACAGTTCCAGTCACATAAACAAAGGGTGAGCCTCACACATTAAACAGAATTATCATTGGCTGCGATGGGCTTAAGCAAAGAAAAGCTATACTATAATAGGGAATAATTAAATATGGCTAAGGAAATATTGAAAAGAACACAGTCTGAAATAAAGGCCAGTGTATTAAAAATCTTAATGCTGATTAAAATAACAAATACTTTGAAAATATTTAAATATATTTTCTTTTACATTAATGCTAATTGATACATAAAAGCCAGAGTTAATCTGGATGAAACGTGTTGCTCCCAAAAGAACAATGATGCCTTTGGTTGAGATGTACTTGCTAAAGGGCTGGTATTCTGTCCTGACATTCAGCCTATAAAGCAATTTTTTCCTAGTACGCACTTCTATAGCCATTCACATCTGAGTCAACTGGGTACAGAATCATAGAATCATTTAGGCTGGAAAAGACCTTTAAGATCATCAAGTCTAACCATTAACCTAACACTGCCAAGTCCACCACTAAATCCTGTCCCTAGGCACCACATCTACACGTCTTTTAAATACCTCCAGGGATGGGGACTCAACTGCTTCCCTGGGCAGCCTGCTCCAATGCTTGACAACCCTTTCAGGGAAGAAATTTTTCCTAGTATCTAATTGAGACATCCACTGTCACAACATGAGGCCATTTCCTCTCGTCCTATGACTTATTACTTGGGAGAAGAGACCAACACCCACCTCACCACAACCTCCTTTCAGGTAGTTGTAGAGGGTGATAATGTCTCCTCTCAGCCTCCTTTTCTCCAGGCTAAACAACCCCAGTTCCCTCAGCCACTCCTTGTAAGACTTGTGCTCCAGACCCCTCACCAGCTTCATTGGCCTTCTCTGGACACGCTCCAGCACCTCAATGCCTTTCTTGTAGTGAGGGGCCCAAAACTGAACACAGTATTCAAGGTAAAGCCTCACCAGTGCCAAATACATGGGGACAATCACTTCCCTAGTCCTGCTGGCCACATTATTTCTGATACAAGCCAGGATGCCATTGGCCTTCTTGGCCACCTGGGCACACTGCTGGTTCATGTTCAGCCGGCTGTCAACCAACACCCCCAGGTCCTTTTCCGCCAGGCAGCTTTCCAGCCACTCTTCCCCAAGCCTGTAGTGCTGCATGGGGTTATTGTGACTGAAGTACAGGACCTGGTACTCAGCCTTGTTGAACCTCATACAATTGGCCTTGGCCCATCAACCCAGCCTGTCCAGGTTCCTCTGTAGAGCCTTCCTACCCTCCAGCAGATCAACACTCCCACCCAACTTGGTGTGGTCTGCAAACTTAGTGAGGGTGCACTCAATCTCCTCAGCCAGATCATTGATAAAGATATTAAACAGAACTGGCCCCAATACTGAGCCCTGGGGAGCACCACTTGTGACTGGCTGCCAACTGGAATTAACTCCACAACTCTTTGGGCCTGGCCATCCAACCAGATTTTTACCCAGCGAAGAGTATGCCCGTCCAAGCCATGAGCAGCCAGTTTCTCAAGCAGAATGCTGTGGGAAATGGTGTCAAAGGCTTTACTAGAGTCTAGGTCGACAACATCCACAGCCTTTCCCTCATCCACTAAGCGGGTCACTTTGTCATAGAAGGAGATCAGGTCAGACAAGCAGGACCTGCCTTTATAAACCCATGTTGACTGGGCCTGATCACCTGGTTGTCCTGAATGTGCCACGTGATGGCACTCCAACTGACCTGGTCCATGACCTCCCCTGGCACCAAGGTCAGACGGATGGGCCTGCAGTTCCCTGTATATTCCTTCTGGCTCTTCTTATAGATGGGCGTCACATTTGCTAACCTCCAGTCAACAGGGACCTCCCTGCTTAGCCAGGAGTGCTGATAAATGATGGAAAGCGGCTTGGTGAGCACTTCAGTACCCTTGGGTGGACCTCATCTGGCCCCATAGACTTGTGTGTATCTAAGTGGTGCAGCACATCGCTAACTATTTCCCCTTGGATTATGGGGGGCTTCATTCTGCTCCTTGTCTTCCAGCTCAGGGGCCTGGGTATGCAGAGAAAAATACTAAACACTGACATACAAGGCACTGATTTCATAATAACTTAAACTCAGTTTTCATGAGCATAAATGACTGCACAAAGATAGAAAACCGGGAGGTTCAGATCCCAGTTGTGGAGATTATGATCAAAGCAGAATGGAAACATTTCCTGCTGCCCTTTATTAGCAATAGATACTTCCAAACATGGAACCTTTTGGAAACAGATCAGCTGAGTAAAGGTCTAATTTTATACTATACAGAGGACAACAGAAGGACATCAGGCCTTCAATATTGTACGAAGAGCTTCTTTTACAGCATATTTGCATGAGTTACTCTTGTTCAAAAAGAGAGTTCTTGTATCTGTCAAATGTTGAGAATGAAGGCTTTCTCATCACTTCCATTGTCATCAGCATGTCAGCCCTAATTACTGTATGGGGCTGATGCTTGAGAACTCCTCCCTGCCCCCACAATGGGTTAGTTTTCACCCAGGCTATGGGAAACACATATGGGGGGAGGCCAAGTGGCTGGGAGATCAGGATTGCTCTTTTCAGTAACAGCCCCCCAGCCAGATCAGCTTAAGCAGACCATGAAACTGGACCCTGGGGTAGATAGCTTTGAATTCTGCCAAGGGAAACTATAATATCTTTTCTCCCAAGTAATAAAGCCATCCTGCATTTTTTACATTTATAAAAAAGATATTTAAAAGGTTTTTTTCAACATGTCTGCCAAAATTTCCTGATGTTAATAGCTGAACTATGCATTCTTTTAAAGGAGGACTCGCCTCAGATCATTAGATTTTCAACAAAACCTGAATCTTAATTGAAAGGCTGAGTAAAAAAATGAAAATAAATGCATTCAATTAACATTAAAGTGATAATATTCTTGCCCTCAGAAATGCCATTCACTATCATATATCTCTCATGATTCTTTCCTTACAACACATTTATTTCTTAAGGAGATTTACACTTGTTTGGGGTTGCTGTTTTGTAGCAGTTTTTGTCAAGCCAATGTAGCACCTTTGAAAGTAATAGTGGTAAAACATACTACATGTATGTATAAGAGAATATATATTTAAAAAAAAAAAGTCACTACCTCAGTAATTTTGGACTTGAGTCAATAATACAGAAAGAAAGAGCTCCATATACTTTCTTCCTTCCCAGAAAAGGCAAAATCCTTTTATTTCCCTCCCTCCATCTTTACTTCAGCATTTGCTGGCCATTAATCACAAAGTAAAAGTTCTGTTCAGATAGTTCTCCCTATGCTTTGAAAAATTCAGATTTGGATCCAAATCCAAATCTTAGATTCCCAACTCTAGCCTTACCAGTTTATTTTGTATCTGGGACATATCTTCAAAGAGAAATCTTGCCTTTTTTCCCCCCTTCACCCTCATAAAAAGCAATCTTTTACCTATCAGTAGGTTTCTTAATGCTAGAATTATACCTAAGACAGATTCCACTATGCATTATATATGCAACCAATAGAATATTTTTTCTAATTATATTTTTCTAATTGATGGATTATAATAATGATCTTCTCCTCAAAACCAATACTCTTTCTTTTCCTTTGATGAAAGTTGAAAATTTTCACCTTCCATAGGCTTTTTTCCCACCAAAAATTTCTCCAAAGTTTCTAAATCCTGCTGCTACATTTCCAATTTACAATATGAGATGTTCACAAGAGGCATGTGAAGCCTCCATTCATATCCCATTCACATTCAGTTGCCCTTCTGCTTTATTTAGCTAGCCCTTTCTGTCCAGATGATATGTATGTCAGAGTTCTAATGTGAATGCTTGAATTTCTAACTTATCATACACTGTTTTAGTTTGAATATGAAGCCTTTTTCCATCAGAATTTCAAACATTATTAAGAACTAAACCAATAAAAAGAATTGTCTCTCCCATGCTCCATGAAGAGGAATCTTCAGCACCATTTCACCCTATACTACTACTAAGAAATCAAGGAATACAGACAGGTACATACTAAAGTTATTTTAAAGGGGATCATGAAGCTTAAGGGACTGATTTAATGTGTTCGATTACTGATTCAAATCTAAACACAATCAGCATAGACAAGGGATTTTGTATATCAAACATAGTTCTGGATGCCAACCTGGAGCAGAAGAGGTAAAAAAAAAAAGATAGAGGATCTTCAACTGTTTTGCTAATTTTACATGTGAAGTATATGATTATTTGTGGCAGGACGGACTAGACTTAATTTTGGAGTTTTTTTATTCCTACATTTTTTATCAGTAACACGCAAATACACACTTGAAACATTCCTAAAAATTCAAGGGCTGATTCACTATTCAATCTCAGAAGCATCTGTGATTACAAACAAATCATGTTTGTTCTTAAACTCAGCCAGAGCTGAGCAGAGAATGCAATTATGCTTTATAGTGAAAGCACAGAAGTAAATTTCACCTGCAGAGAGACTGGTGAAAGAACAGCAACACAGAATATGAATACCTATATATTCCACTAATTCAATACATAGATCTTCAGTTTAAAAAAGTATTATTAAAAAAAGTCACATTTAGGAAGATATAGCTACCATACTTCATTTACAACTTGTGGTAAGGAGCAGCTGTACTCCCTTTGTACACAGAGAGGATTAAAAGTACAGACTTAGTAATAAATAACCCACACAAATGAAGGTTTTGTTGGCTGTTGTTTTGTGATTCTGGTTTGTCTTTAAGAAGAGTCTATGTTGCGTATGTCAGAAGAATTTCAGTTTCTATCATACCCCTTATAATGAGGTCTGATCTAGCTGAGAATTTCTCACCCATGACCTCTTCAGTCTGACAGAAAGGCTCACTGCTCTCAGGCTAACGGAAAAACTCAAACTCACTCCCTAAAAGCTTATACCCAGCTTTAGGCTTCTCCCTATTCTGGAGTTCATTAGTTCTTAGGTTTTTTTGCCTCCAGGACCATCACTTCATATTACACTGAAGACCCAGGAAACTCATACCCATCTCCTTCTGCCACAAAGAGAGTTAAATTGTATAGTCTAGCATGGCATAGCATACTGCCCCTGTCTATCCTTCACTGCTTCTTTAAATTCCCTTCTAATGTCTCTGTATGTACCATTTCTACTTAACATTCTTTTATCACAGGCTCAATACTGCAAAGTTACAACCCGTAACCACCCACCATTGCTGTTCTGACTAGGCCACAATTTTTTCTGTTTTTAATTGACTCCTTCATCACAGCTGGGGGAGGAAAGGAAGTGCTTCATTAATACTGCTTTGATTTCTATTACGTTCTTTTTTCTTTTTACCAAATGGGGTCTACAGCTACAGAGAATTTAAAAAGATTTGAAACCTGTGCTATGATTGATGGTCCTAGTATGTAATGGTAAGGGGGACCATTATCATGGTAGACTTAGCAGAGAATATTTTCAGATGAAGTTGGGGGTGGTATCTGTCTTGCTTTTCCCCCTACATCTTAACTTACTTGAGCCAAAAGATGCCATTACGGACAGAAATGTTAGGAAAAAAACACACTTCCTAATAGCCTGGGAATTAGGACAGTGAATAAGGATATGGACAAGGATGTAAATTCTTGCTCAAAATCAGGAATAGCAAAGTCCTGCATCTGGGTCTTCTGTGTTTTGTAAGAGTATCCTTAACTCTAGATTATCTGAGTGCTTTTTTTCTAATTAACTCTTTAAAGAGACCCGGGTTTTATCTTCAAGCAGGATAGGAACATGCTTGAATTTTCAAATAAATTTTGCAGGGTGTAAAATCTACGTCATGCCAACACTGTGTTTATTATCATTACTGAGCTATGTATGCCATAAAGATATTAACCTTAGGTCACCTTTAGGCTCTTCGTCTTTACCTGTGTTATGCTAGCAAGTACAGTGTAGAGCAATAACTGATTTCAAAACCAGATATAACTTCTACATGTGGTACATAGCCTTCTCCAGTCAGGCTTCCTTTCTTGGCTATCAAATGAATTCAAGATAAATTGATTTAGGTTTCTCAGACTACAAATTCAAGCTTGAATATATTCAATTTAGTTTAAAGATGAGCTAGAACTACAAGAATAGGTGACTATCTGAGACAGACTACGAATTCAAGCTTGAATATATTCAATTTAGTTTAAAGATGAGCTAGAACTACAAGAATAGGTGACTATCTGAGACATTTTTACATGTTCCCGTTACCTGCCTTAAAGCTTTCTCTGGGATAATAAGAGATTTTTGGTCACTTCCCATAATTCATGACCTGCTCTCAGACACTTATCTTCTTTTATAAAGGATGGTGAAGATATGAAATATCCTTACACTGTATTTACAAAACATTCTATTTCCAGAAAGTTATTTATATTGTTTCATAGTTTTATATCTTTTTGTCAAAAGAATGTCATACCTGTGTTCACAGAGAATAATAAATCACAGGTTCTTGTTTGGGTTTTTTAATTATTTTTAATAATAACACTTCTGTTGCCTCTTAGCTCCATAAATTAACTTGGAGTAACAGTTTGATGTGGAAAACAACAAAACGAGCTAACCCTTTTTTGTTTCTATTTATGCTTTCTCATTTTTCTGGGTCCCAGACTGAATTATAAAACTTCTGAATGTCTCATCGTCATGCTGCCATTTCATCCTAGAGAAAATGCTCTGAAAACATAGGTCAATGGAAAGATGGGAACTATCTTTTCCTCGGAAAGCCTAGAGGTATAATGATCTCCTTGTTGACCCTGTACCTTGCTTCCACATCTGGCTGAAACACTCAGCACTGTGAGAAGAATCCTGAAACCACAAGTACAGACTCAACTATTGAAAACATTTTTTTTTTTCCTTTAAGTTCACGGAAAGACTCCCTTTTCCCACCCAAATTCGTGTTTTCAACTCTTAGTATGAGAACAGTGTCACAAGGAAGAGTTTTTGGAAACTGAGTGATTGACAGAAGTGATTTCTTTTTAGACAGTTTATCTGTCTGCTGGAGATGACTTCTAAAGTGGAAAACTGCTTAAAAATACTAGAGAAGAGCTGACAATAAAAATAATCAGTCATGGCAAAAATAGTGATTTTATTCCCTCTGATACATTGCTTCCTCTATGAAAACATTCCAATTTAAGGGGGGAAAAAAAACTTGAGGAAAAAAACTACCTGCAAGTTATTTCTGATTAAAAAGACTGTGCACATAATATGTTTCCTGTCTGACAGTATTCTTTGCTTCTAGAATTATTGGTATTAATATTCAGAGCCCAGGACTCAGGTTTTCCAAGAGTCGAACTTTAGGCTCTCACTGCTTCCAACACTGCTCTCTGCTTGGATCACACACTTCTGAGTAAGTTCCAAATGAGTTCTTTTCTCCCTGCAGCTACACGCAATGAGAACTACTTCTTAGTGGATGTCACATTTTCAACTCAAAGGGAAATGCCTCTTTGTCAAAAATAAACCCTAGCAGACGAAGACCGGCAATAATTTAGCAAAGGCAAAATGCAAAGAAAATTCAAAGGAAAGGCCTTTTGGCATAAAGAAATTGCTGCATGTATACTAAGAGAATGATTAAAAAAACACCTGGAAAGTAGACTCCAGTATATGACATCGGCATACTGGAAATATTAGGATTACGTGTAAACAACTTAGGCTGGCATCAAAGGAGAGGACTACTGCTGAGATACTTGCTTTCACTTGTGTTTACATGTCATGGCATAGCATAGCTGGCATTGGTGCTAGTGGAAGCAATGCAACAGAGGACAACTAGTGCTGAGGCTGTGTTTCCTGATCTTCAGGATCTGCCTCCTGGGCCTTAGTAAGCTGGTGCAATTACACTTGGTAAATTTGCCCTGCTTATGTATATCTTTGATCTTTATATAAACAGTCCCTGGACATTTGTTCATGTTGAGCAGTACTTTGATCCATGAATAAAAGTACTATTGCAGCAAGGTAGGGCTCAACATTTATAAAAGTAAAATCTTGACATAAACTGTTTTCACAAACGTACATTCCTTTGGGACAACAGTCATGCCTTGTTTGTTGTTTTTCTGGCAGGCTGTTTTGAGTTAGAACAGAATTGGAATGGTAATTGTAATGAAACAAAAGGAGGGGAAGAACTATACAGTTCATTTTTTGAGTAAAAATATTACAGACAAATGATGAACTCATTTTGTGCAGAATCCTTCCCTGTTTATTTATTTATCTAATTATTTGTTTTAAAGACACCTGACTTTGGGCTAATTTAATCTCAAAAGAACCATCATCCTGTAACTAATTTCTAGTAAGTTCTGCATTATTGAGAAGGATATTGGGAGGATAACCTCTCAACTGAATTCTGCATATATTATAAAATATGGTCTAAAATAATATAATGTGATTCAGGATACTAGAGCTCTTTTCTATATCTTCTGGTGCCGCTACTCTTTTCTTTTTAATTCCCCCTAAGAATCTTCACACAAAGGAGATGTTTTTAAGCTTCCAAATAAGTTTCTTAAGGCATTTCCCATATTACAGAGTGGGACACATAGCTGTGTAGGACAGACTGTAAATGCGTATCTAATTCTAGAATAACTGTAAGTCCAGAAGGAACTTGTGGATATTGTACAATAGTATGTTTTTAATCTCACTCGCTACCTCAAAGGAATAAATCACTTTGGATAAGTGTGATGTAAGCGTAAATGCTATAGAGAAAATGCAAAAAGTTAGTGGAAAAGAGTTAGTGGAAAAGCATTGTTAAAAGATTCTTTTTTTTCATTTTGTAGTGATGCCATATTTATTCACAAGTTATTTTGTTAATAGTGAGATAACCACAAGAGTAATTAGTTCTGAATGCTTGTTTTACTTTGTACTAGGATACTGTAAGTATATTTTCTTATATTTGCTCAAAAATTGCTCTTGTGAAACAAACTGTGTAACTCGAAGATGACCAGAAGTTACTGTCACTTACTTTCTATACTCAGAGAAGCTTTTGAGTGATATCAGATGAATTAGTTCCTGATTCTTTATTTCCCCATCATTTGATTGTGCTTCTACTTATCATTTCACAAATTTCCTTTAAATGAAACTAATGCAAGTGGAGGTGTTGCTGAAGAGCCCTTCGGTAACTACTTAAAAGACTTCTAGCAATACATTGAGTATATAAGTGTAGTTTGGAGTGAATGCATTCTGGAGTAAGAAATACCATCAAATTTTAATATACGCAATATATTTGGGCCATTTGCTCACATGAAATATATTTGCAGGGACTAGCTATGTGTCTATGTACAGTACTGAAGTACTAACATTAAAATTAGCATTAAAAATTGGGTTGCAAACTTAGTTTTTTCTTATCATAGATCTCACATAAATTCTCTATGTTCTGTTCAGTATCTACTTATAACTTCCAAGTGTTTCTTTAATTTGAAAATCGGGATTAGGCAGCTTTCTAACAGATGCATTTTCTCCATCAAACAGGGAATTTTGCATATGTCATGTAGGAAGTACTGATTTAAGATGGAACTAATGATCACTGTTGTCTCTTCAGGCCTTAAAATCTATAAACTGATGAAAAGTGTGCTATACACAGGTTAATCTTCTGTCTACTTTGGAGTTTAAATTTCACTTGCCATTGCTAAAGCTGTCTTTGGTCTCTCACATTCAATATTTTTCTCATCTTGTGCTACAAATTTTCCTTCATTCAAAAGTAACTTAATTATTTGGTTTTAATTTTAAAGTTCAGTCTTATATCTACCTAGTCAGTAATTTCTGACAGATAGCTAACTATCTTCAAATCTGACAGAAAATGCCATGTTATTTCATCTTCAAACTCAAACAAGTAAATTGCATGTGGGTATATAAACTTAAAGAAGTAGCAAAGTGTTTAAGCCTTCTGAATTCCATGCCATTTTCAAAATGTCTTGTTAAATGTTTAAGAGATATAGGAATTTAGGTGTAGTCAAATATATTTTAATCTCATCAATCAAATGACAATTTGATTAACTTACTACATGTCATAAAGAAATGTTTTATATTAATGTCATGAAAATGGTTTGCTGAATGAGTGTATGAAGGAGCTGCCACTTGAACCATAGCAGAATTGGAAGTTTGAGAATCAAATAGCTAAGAATAACACTGCTCCATTTTCAACATACTAAAGGCTTTTTACTCAGTGGGAAACTAAGTTATTAGAAAGGGCAGTCTAAAAATGTACTGCTAGGAGATTTGGGAGTAGTAGTCCTTGAAGTGAAGATTTAGTATTGTAGATTTTACAATTTATCCATTTTTGGTGGTTGTGATATATGAGTCACAGGGGTAATAAACTTCAAATAGGTTGAAGTAAAGTTAAGTACTTCCCAGTATCTTCTATTAATTATCTGTGGAATAGAAGAAAAGAAATTAATGCAGAGACATAAGCTCATCTCGGAACAAAAGGGGAAGACATTCTTATTGTGATGATTTTACAGAGTCTTTTTCAGAGAAGGTTGAGTGATCAAGAAATATTTCATATCTATAAATTACTTAAAATATTTCATTTTTATCATTTTTAATTTAAATTAAGAATGTAATAAAAAATTAAGGATGGCAGACTAAGAATACTGTAAACAGAATTATTGAAAGTGTTGCACTATTCCCTGCGCAAAAGCTGTAGGTCAATCCTAGCTAGAAGGCTTACCCACTGGAGTTGTTTCAAGACTATTTCATGCTTTTTGTTCTTTTAACCACAGAATTCTTTTGAGAAGACTGTACAGTGAAAGAAAATTTGTCACATATATGATGGCTCTGTGATTTAGCAGGCAGCTGATATACCATTGCTCAAGGGTATCTCTAAGCCTTTCTCTTGGCTATTCCAAAGCTAGCTGACCAAGATGATCTGTGTTTATAGTTTGATATAGAAAGAAAGGGTAAAAACAAACTCTCCACTCCCCACACATTCCAACATTCTTCCTAACTCTTAAAGTCAAAGACTGATTTCTTAATTTCCTGATAATCTGGCATT